>NC_045446.1:54389001-54452625 GCF_002776525.5 Piliocolobus tephrosceles | reverse complement strand
GTCGCCCAGGCTGGAGTGCAGTGGCCGGATCTCAGCTCACTGCAAGCTCCGCCTCCCGGTTTACGCCATTCTCCTGCCTCAGCCTCCCGAGTAGCTGGGACTACAAGCTCCCGCCACCTCGCCCGGCTAGTTTTTTGTATTTTTTAGTAGAGACGGGGTTTCACCGTGTTAGCCAGGATGGTCTTGATCTCCTGACCTTGTGATCCGCCCCTCTCGGCCTCCCAAAGTGCTGGGATTACAGGCTTGAGCCACCGCGCCCGGCATCACCGGCTTTTCTAAAGGGCAGCGAGGTACAGTCGCAGAGTTCTCTGGAGAACGAACACCCCCCCCCCCCCCCCCCCCCCCCCCCCCCCTCCAGAACTGGCGGAGACTGGAAGGAACGCGTACAGACCACGGGACCTTCCCTGGCTGTGGGCCGACGCCTAGCTGTCCTTGACCTCCCCAGCAGTCAGAGGCGCGCGCGGGAGAAATGAAAGTAAAACCTGTCCTGGCGCGGACCCAAGTGGAAACTGGCGACAAGTAAGTCGCATCCTCAGAGAGACTGATAGCCAGTCCTGGATCGGTGGGAAGAGCTTGACTCGCAGAGGATAAAGTGAAAGGAAAAGGAAATGGGAGACAAGGAAGAAGAACAATAGTTAGGCTGGGGAGGCTCCTGGTCATCCAGCAGGCGTGCAGTAATAGCTGCTGTCTGCGGTGCAGACGGACTAGCCGCCCGGCCAGGCCGCTGCAGTGACCGCCCTGTCCCCAGCCAGGCGGTCGGATCCCGACCAGTGCTCCGTGCTGCACTCCTCGAACCCCCCGCGTCCTAACCCCTTACTAGGGCCAGGGTCAGGGCCCGGAATCTGTCCTCCGTCCTCAGATGGAATTCAGGTCCGCTCAGGTGGCTTCTTCCAGGAAGAGTCCTTAAAATAAACAACCTCGGCGCGGCCATTTCTTCCCCAGGTGCAATGTCCACTGTTGAGTCCCGAGAGTGAAAAGGCGGCTGAGCCAAGGGTGCGCGGCCCAGACAGACCACTCTGGGCAAGGTCCGCGAGACCCACCGCCCAGCCGCCTTTGCACCGGAGCTCAGAGCCATATGGCAGAGTAGGAAAGAAGCTTAAAGGTCTGCTGAGGACCGGCTGTAAGATGGGGACACGAGAGATGGGACGTGACTCGCCCACCTTCACACAGAGAATTGCCGGGAGGTGAGGACCAGAAGCCTCTTTGGCTAGTGGTCTTGCACCCTTGGCCTCTCCGTCGAGTCGCTGGGCTTCAGGACATTCCAGTAGAGGAGTGGTTAGTAGGACCCCAGAAACCCACAAGCAAGAAGCAGGAAGCCCCGTGGCTTAGCCTTTCCTTCCCAATTTGGCCCCCAGGAGAGAAGAAAGAGCAGAAGCTGTGATGGAAGAGCACAAACGGGTGACAAACGTGTTTAGCGTGATTCATCATGAACAGGCACAAATTCTTTGGGCGGGGGCTAGGACTCTCCTTTCCCCCTTGAGAAGACGGTGACCCCAGCCTAGAGGAATCCACACCGCGCCCCAGTCGGCCGTGCTTGCGTGTCGGGCCGAGTAGGGACTCTGCTGCTTCCTACCTGCAGGGTGACTTCCCCTCTCTGCAGATACCTCCCCTCTCTGAGCTTGAATTTTCTACCTCCTGAAATGGGAAAAGTAATGTTACCTTCCTTGCCTGACTCAAGGGTGGGTGTGAAGCTCAAAGTAGACTGGGATGTGGCCGTGCTTGGTAAACTGTAAAATAATTAGCATACGTAAAGCGTTAGTGTGCTCCCTGGCAGTCAGTCCTCACGTTTACGATGGATGAATGAAAGCAGCCAGGCGCACTCTCAGGTTATGACCTTATAAGGCATAATAGGATTACAAGGAGGCAAAATGAAACAGTGTTTCATTTTGGTTATTTTGGTTATTCCTATGTTTTTGGAATTTTGGTTATTCCTATGTTTCCAAATAGAAAAGTAAATTCTGAAATTTCAGATAATTCCCCCCTCCAAATCCCAATTCTCAATTTAGCTTTTCTGAGCTTTGTCCCTACTGTGAAATCTTACTAGCCCATCCCGAAACCCCGGGGTCTCGGTCCTCTGGGGGACTAAGTGAGTCCTGCTCCTCTCGGCTCTGCTCCGTCCCTGCCCCGGCCCCTCCGCGGGAGTCTGGGGTCGCGGCCCGGTCAGGCGCCAAGCCGGCAGGGGGCGCGGTCCACTTGAGTCCACAGCTCCCCAACTCCGGGGCTCGGGCTATCCGCGCGGTCCCTCCCGCCGGCTCTTGCTGTTTTTCGCCAGGAGGCTTTGCACTCCGGGCTGCATAGGTCCTGGATAAGGACCTCAAGAGGTTGTAGGGGCGCCCCTTGGCCCCAGCGTACTGTCTGAACCCTGTGCCCAAAGAGTTAGGGCTGTAGCAGTTCCTGCACTAACCGCCCGGAGCCCATACCTAAGCCCTCTGGGCACGAGGGACCTCCTCTCCCCCCAAGTCCCCCCCCCCCCCACCCCACCCCCGCCCCGAAGGAAGCAATGCGCGCGTCCGAGAGCAGGAGCGCGCGTGGCTTAGGAAAGAAAGGGAAGGCAACTGGGCAGCACAGGCCCCGCCCCGCCGCTCCCCCACCCGTGCGCTTATAAAGCACAGGAACCAGAGCTGGCCACTCAGTGGTTTCTTGGTGACACTAGATAGAAGAGCTCGAGCCTTGCCACTTCGGGCTTCTCGCTGCAGCTGGGCTTGGACTTCGGGGTTTTGCCATTGCCAGTGGGACGTCTGAGACTTTGTCCTCCAAGTACTTGGCAGATCACTGTCTTAGCAGGTAGGTGCCGTAGACGCTGCGGGTTAAGAGGTGGAGTGGGGGCAGTGCTTGCCAAGGCCCTAAACTGGGAGATCTGGGTGAGGGGAACAACCCACTTTGGGGGGTTCTCTGAGGGATACACCCCATATCCTGGGCCCAGCTCGTGCACACAGCTGGAGATCCAGAGACCCAGTCACCTCTGCTCCGTCAGCCAAGTTCCAAGAAGTTGAGCAGAGACCCTCTGGGAGCCTGGCGGGGTGCAGCGGCCTCCCGTGCGGGGCCTGTCACCCGGCAGGCGCGTGCAAACGCCTCTGGCGCCTCTCTGCGCCGAGGGAGATAAGTGCCAGGGAAAGCGCGGGCTAAACCCGCCTCGCCGGGGCCCCTGCCCGCCCTCCGTGCCCCGCCCGAGTGGTGCAGCTGGCCCGGGTGCTCACGCTCAACTCTTTCTTCTTTTCCAGGGTCTGCGCTTCGCAGCGGGGATGAAGCTGGTTTCCGTCACCCTGATGTACCTGGGTTCGCTCGCCTTCCTAGGCGCTGACACCGCTCGGTTGGATGTCGCGTCGCAGTTTCGAAAGAAGTGAGTCCGGGGCAGCCCCGTCCCCCGTCCTGGTACCTGGCAGGCAAGGGGAACTGACCGTTGGTCCGGAAGGTCTAGAAGTGAATGGGAGCAGGGACAGGCCAGGACATCGCCTGAACGCACGCGACTCGGGTCTGCTTGTGTTTTCCAGGTGGAATAAGTGGGCTCTGAGTCGTGGGAAGAGGGAACTGCGGATGTCCAGCAGCTACCCCACCGGGCTCGCTGACGTGAAGGCCGGGCCTGCCCAGACTCTTATTCGGCCCCAGGACATGAAGGGTGCCTCTCGAAGCCCCGAAGACAGGTAACTACGCCCTGTGCTGTCCAGGGACGGGAGGGAAGGAAGGTGTGCGGGAGGAGCTCTCCGTCTCTACTCCCCTGGCCCGGGGGGATCGTCGTGGCTGGACGGCAGCTCAGATGGCGCGAGCAGTTTCCAGCTCCCTCTGGCCCTAGAATGGCTCCCGTTCCCGGTGTTGGGGCCAAAGCTCTGCTTGATGGGGTCTCAAGTTGGCTTTCTCTCCCCCTTCCCAGAAGCAGTCCGGATGCCGCCCGCATCCGAGTCAAGCGCTACCGCCAAAGCATGAACAACTTCCAGGGCCTCCGGAGCTTTGGCTGCCGCTTCGGGACATGCACGGTGCAGAAGCTGGCACACCAGATCTACCAGTTCACAGATAAGGACAAGGACAACGTCGCCCCCAGGAGCAAAATCAGCCCCCAGGGCTACGGCCGCCGGCGCCGGCGCTCCCTGCCCGAGGCCGGCCCGGGTCGGACTCTGATGTCTTCTAAGCCACAAGCACCCGGGGCTCCAGTCCCCCCGAGTGGAAGTGCTCCCCACTTTCTTTAGGATTCAGGTGCCCATGGCACAACGAACAGTCGCGCAAGCATCCCGCTGGTGCCTCCCGGGACGAAGGACTTCCCGAGCGGTGTGGGGACTGGGCTGTGACAGCCCTGCGGAGACCCCGAATCCGGGAGGCACCCTCCGGCGGCGATCTCTGGCTTTGCAAGGGCCCCTCCTTCTGGGGGCATCGCTTCCTTAGCCTTGCTCAGGTGCGGGTGCCCCGTGGGGGCGGGATGCAGCAGAATCCGAGTGAGTGTTTGCCAGGCTTAAGGAGAGGAGAAACTGAGAAATGAATGCTGAGACCCCCGGGGCAGGGGTCTGAGCCACAGCCGTGCTCGCCCACAAACTGATTTCTCACGGCGTGTCACCCCACCAGGGCGCAAGCCTCACTATTACTTGAACTTTCCAAAACCTAGAGAGGAAAAGTGCAATGCGTGTTGTACATATAGAGGTAACTATCAATATTTAAGTTTGTTGCTGTCAAGAGTTTTTTTGTAACTTCAAATATAGAGATATTTTTGTACGTTATATATTGTATTAAGGGCATTTTAAAAGCAATTGTATTGTCCTCCTCCCCCTATTTTAAGACGTGAATGTCTCAGTGAGGTGTAAAGTTGCTCGCCGCGTGGAATGTGAGTGTGTTTGTGTTTGTGTGCATGAAAGAGAAAGACTGATTACCTCCTGCTTGGAAGAAGGAAACACCAAGTCTCTGTATAATTTCCATAAAATGGGTGATATGCGAACAGCAAACCAATAAACTGTCTCAATGCTGATTCATTCTCTCGGCTCGGCTCTCGCGTCTAGGGAGGGAGCGTGCCCTGGTCCCGGCCCGCCCAGGAGCCTTGGGGTCCCGCCGCCGGGCTTGGGAAGGTGGGACGGCAGCGCGTGCAGGTGCTGGCTCTACTCTGAGCGGGCTGAGCTGTCACGAGCTCTGTTCTCTGTGTGGGGCGCGCAGAGCACGTGTCCTGGGTGCGAACCAGGGCTTCGCGGAGACGCCCGAGGTCACCGCCTGGCGTGGCGGCCAGGCCGGGCGGGGGTAGGGGGAGCCCTAGTGGGTTGGCAAGCCTGGACTCTCGGGTTGCGCAACGAAGTCCTAGATTTACAGGGTTGCTCACAGAACCCTGCGCGAAAGTGCGCTTCGAAAAGTTGGGGTGGTCTCTGAGGCCTTCTAAGAGAGGCATTCCCCCTGCCTGCCGCGGTTGTTAAAGTTCCAAGGCGCCCCAGCAATGCGTTGGGACACCTCCGGAAAACCCAGTAACCGCCAGTAACCCCCAGTAACCCCGGGTCTGCCCCGGGCCCGAGCGCCCGCGGACCGCGGGCTCATGGGCGAGGCTGTGGCGCCCCCTGCAGGCAGCTGAGACAGGCCCAGCGCCGCCAAGCAGTACGTGCGGTTTAATAAGTTCTGCTACGTGGGAGTCAGCACACAGCCTTAATGAAAGAAAGAAAAAAAGAAACAGTTTGCAGATGCCAACCAGGGCCGTCCCCCTACACCCCCCAGACCTGCACCGTGGCTCCCTGTTCTGGGACAGTGACTCAGCGCCCACACGCTGCGCTGTGTGCAGCTGCCTGCTGGAGGCGGGCGGGACGGACGTGCCGCCGGAACCGTGAGCCTCCGACGGCCTGAGACCTTCATTGTTCCGCCTCCCCTCCGCTCACCTCTTCCTTCCTCCTTCCCAAGCCGTTTTTCATTTTTTTCTTCACTTCTCTCCAGCCTTCCTCTCTCTCTCTCCTTCCTTCTCACTTTCTTTATATGCCTTATCTTCTGAGAAGGTTGATCGCAGTTCCGGCGATAGACAGACACTAAGCCCTCTTTGAGTGACTAGAAAGGCAGGGGACATAGGAATAGTTAGGACATAAGGGGAGAGTAAAGAGAAGGACCCCTGATTTTGATTTCAGGGTGCCCCGTTTGTGTCATCCAATATCCTAAGGACCCAAGATGGAGATCAGCTACTTGTCCTTTCCAAAAAGCTTCCCTTGCCTCAATGCTTGTAGGTGATCTCAGAAACCTTCCTGGTGAAGAAAACCTGAAGGTGAGTTTGGAGAATGGAAATGATTCCAGGGTGGCCTACGGCCTTCTAGGGCTTTTGCACATTACAAGGCCCCCTCCGAGGGGCTAGGTTGTTTAGTTTCTTGCAGAAGAGGACTGCATACCCACTGAGAGAGAGGGGTCCTAGTCTGGGGTCCAGAGATACCTCATTTCAAAGCAGTTTCAATTTAAAAGGAAGTAAACCCGAGCACGTAGAATTTCCTTAAGACCATACAAAGCCTCAGTTTGGGCACCTGGCTGTTGACAGTGCCAATCTCATATAGTTTATTGTCCTGTTTGATCTTAATAATTGTGTGAGGTTTGCCAGAATTGAGGGGATTAGAAATGCAGCTACAGACCATTCTTGTCCTCAAGGGCCTTTCAGAAAAAGATTCACTTTGTGGGAATTCTGCGCCAGGCACCGAAAATGTACCAGGCATGTATGAATGAAAAGTGACTAAAGATTCCTGTCATGGAATTTCTGTGCCAGTGAGTGGGTTCTGGGTGGTCTGAAGGGGCTACAGAAACTGCAGAGAGCAGCAGACACTTCAGCCTCACAGACGGTGGCTCAAGATTAGACACTCACTCCTTTCCTTGAGCCAAGGTTTGTCCTGTAGCCACAAAGCACTCCAGCCAAACCTCACCCTGGCACAGCGTCAGCCAGCAAACAAAGCTGCCAAAGGCAGGTTGGGCACAAGCTTAGGGCGGTTATGAGCAGGGAACAGGCGTCTAGCCTTGTGCTGAGGAAGTCTTATGACTTCAGGGAATTCAAGGCAAGCGAAGAAGATGGTTCAGCTCTGAGCTGAAAGAGGCAGCTGCTCTGGAGTCCTTCCTGCTGAGAATCCTGTGACTGGAGACATGTGCAAGGAGACAGAGACCCTCCTAGGACCAGTTTGGTATGAGTTCAGGATTAACCGAAGGTCACCATCAAACCCTGGGCCCTTCTCTTTGAGGTGCTGAAGCTTATCAGGATAGGGACTCCTGATGCCAAGAACACATCGTTTATCAACAGTGATGAGTCATTTGTGAGCTGATTCGACCTGTCCACAGCTGAGGAGTAGTCACAGCTTTTATCTTTAGCTACTGTTGCTTGCTATGGGAATGGTACCATCCAAGTGTAATCAAACACAGGGTATCAGGCAATTTCTTGAAATGCAAACACCTTGGCTGAACAGCTAAGGGTGAAGCGGAGTGATGGGGAGGAATGGAGACAGATTCTTTTTTTAGCACTTGCTTGGTGTCAGATATTCTCTTTGCCACTTTATATACCTTATCTCATTTAATTATTATAACAGCCTTGTGAAGTGGGTGTTATCTGTTTATAGATAAGGAAACAACCTCAGAGACATAAAGTAACTCAGCCAAGGTTACACAGTGAGTAATAAGTGCTGGAGCCTGGATTTGCACCCAAGTGCTACAGGCTATTTTGATGCTCTAAAGACATACGGAGTAAAGTGGGATAATTTTAACATTTAGATTCTCCAGCCAAATGTCCCCAAATGTCCTCTAAAACAGGGATAGCTTGTATAGGTGATTTACACCTGTGGTTCTGAAAGATTTACATGAGGGCTGGTAGAATAGGGAAGGAGAGCTGCTTCAGCAGTAAGCTCAATGAGTGCAAAATAAATAAATGAACTGAGTTTTAAATTTTTGGTCTTGGTTTGAAGAAGGGATTATAAATCAACCTTTTTCCTCTCCTGAGCTAAGCCACTGACCTCTTTGGTTAGAATTGCCAAATATAGTTAAAATATACACTGAAGCTTCAAGAGCTGGTTTCGGCGGGGAAGGCCTTCTGAGCTATTCCTGGCCAAATACAGTCCCACACTGTAGATCTTAAGTTGCCTGGAAGAACACCTGTGTCTACAAAATTGCAAATAGAGTTTCCACCCTTGAGGTGGGATCTTTTGTCTTGGCAACTGCTGCTTAAAGCAGCTTTTCAGAGGATTTTCTGAGCTGACTCTGAGAGAGCGAGAGAGAGCTATGACATAAGGCCGCTCCTTTCCCCAGCTGAGGAGAAGGCCTTGTTATCCTGAGTCCCACAGAGGTTTCTGCCAAAGCCAGGCTGGAGACTTGGTCTTCACGTGCATGGGAAGAAGGGTGAGGCTAGATAGCTATCTGGTGGTCCCACTGTTCTTGTTCCAGAGCTATTTGGAACATTCTGGAAAAACAATAAAAATGACTGTGGCCACACAGGCAGCCGAATTTAGTAGTTTTTTGTGCATTTATCCAACATTAGGAAAGTAGTTTTGAGTATTAAAATACAATTTTAAAGCATAAAAAGGCATTTTACTTATTTACAATATTTATTCAGTGTAGAAGAAAAAGATTCACCTGTAATACTACTTTCAGATATAACCACTATTAATATTTTAGACATTTTAATCTTTTATTTATTTATTTAGAGACACGGTTTTGCTCAGTTTCCAGGCTGGAGTGCAGTGGTTTGATCAAGCTCACTGCCTCAAACTCCCAGGCCCAAGCAATCCTCCTGCCTCAGCCTCCTGAGTAGGGGGGACTATAGGCATGATGCCTGGCTAACTTCCTTTAGACATTTTTATATATTATACATATATACACTTTAAAAAATTGAATTCAGTGGAGAGAGTTGAATTAAACCTACTCAGTTTAAGGCAAATTGTCATTACCGATCTGTGCAAGGCTTCTCTCTTTTTAAAATTATTTTATTTTTTCTTCTTTAATTTCCATATCCCTTCACATCTCCTTTATAGGAACCCTCTTTAATGTGTTTGATATCTGTGCTTATTATAGTATACAATCTTGTAAAATCTGCTGGTATTTCACAACTGCATGTTTTTAACCTGCAAACACATTGTGTTAAAATATTTATTGTTTCCTAATCTCACTCAACACTTTAAAAAAATTATCCAGGTAGATTGTTTCCTCTTACTGCTGAATATTACACTATTTTATGGATCTGCCACATTTTACTTTTCTTGTATTTTAATGAGGGACACTTGGGTTGCCCCCAGTACCCCTCTGCCACAAACAATATGTAAATTAACATTCCATTTCATGTCCTCTTATGGGTCTAAATGAAAATTTCTTCGAGATATATACCCAGAAATGGCATCATTTACTTGAAAGCCTTCTACATACAGATTATGCTAAATTGTATGAGCTTGCTTTCCAAAATGCCTGTACCAGTATGGATTTACACGAGCAGTGCCTGAGAGTTCTCACCTCCCCATGTCTTTGCAATATTTATATGTATGATGATTAATTTCATGTGTCAACTTGACTGGGCTAAAGGATGCCCAAATAGCTGGTAAAAAATTAGTTCTGGATATGTCTGTGAGGATGTCTCCAGAGGAGATTACCGTTGGAACCAGTAGACTGAGTAAAGAAGCTCTCTCATCAATGTGGACAGGCATTATCTAATCTGTTGAGACCTGGAATAGAACAAAAAAGTCAGAGAAAGGGCAAATTCTCCCCTCTGTTTTCTTGTGCTGGGACATCCATCTTGTCCTGCCCTTGGACATCAGACCTCTTGGTTCTTGAGGTTTCCAACTTACACCAGTGGCCTCACTCCATACTGAGACTGGTAGTTATACCATCAGTTCCCCCGGTTTTCAGTCCCTTGGACTTGGACTGAATTACACCCCCAGCTTTCTGGGTTCTCCAGCTTGCAGACAGCCTATCTTGAGACTTACTGCATCCCTAATTGCGTGAGCCAGTTCCCATAATAAACAAATCAACACATCTATACATATCCTACTGATTGTGTTTCTCTAGAGAACCCTGAGAAATATAGCATGGATCCTCTTCTGATGTTTGCCATGCTGATGAGTATAAAAGTAATATTGTTTTACTTTCCATTACTGGTTGCTGGTGAATGTTGACATATCTTCATTTATTTATTGGTCATTTGAACTTTTCTTAATGGGTTACACAATTAAAAAGAAGTGAGATCATATTTGTCCATGATCTGCTGAGCTGCTTTTTTTTTTTTTTCACTTCTCAGTATATTTGGGCATCTTTTGATACCAGTAAATATATCTGTGCAACATCATTTTAATTTCCTGCACAGTATTTCATTTTATTAAAATTAAATGAAACAAATGATGAAACAAATCATCATTTGTTTAACCATTCTCTGCTGTTGGATGTTAAGGTTATTTTGGTTTTGGTGTGTGTGCGTGTGCGCATGTGTGTGTGTGTGTTTCTCACTCTGTCCCAGGCTGGAGTGCAGTAGCACAATCATAGCTTACTGCAACCTAAATACCTGGGCCCAATCAATCCTTCTGACTCAGCCTCTTGAGTAGCTGGGACTATAGGTGTGCACTACCATGCCCAACTAATTTTAAAAATATTTTGTAGACTGGGGTCTCACTGTGTTGCCCAGGCTGGTCTTGAACTCCTGGCCTCAAGTAATCCTCTTGTATTGGCCTCCCAAAGTGTTGGGATTATGGGCATGAGCCACTATGCCTGGCTGAACGTCAAGGTTTTCCCTCTGTGTTTTTACAATTAAAAATGCCCCTAGTATAGCTGGGTGCTGTGACTTGTACCTATAATCCCAGCTACGAGGAGGCCACGGTGGGAGGATCATTTGAAACTGGGAGTTCGAGACCAGCTTGGGCAACATAGGGGGATCCCATCACTAAACAATTTTTTTAAAGGCTTCAGTGAACATTTTTATGTGCATTCACCTCATTTTTGAGTACTTTTATGACTATTTTTTAGGATAAATTATTACAAGTAAGATTATTGGGTCATTGGGTCTGTCTTCTTTTTTGTTAAAGCATTTGAGCCAGATTGCCCTCTGGAAGGATCAATTTTTACTTCTACTAACAGTATAAAAAAGTCCATTTCTGGCCAGTTGCAGTGGCTCATGCTTGTAATCCCAGCACTTTGGGAGGCCAAGCTGGGTGGATCACCTGAGGTTCAGAGTTCGAGACCAGCCCGACCAACATGGTGAAACCCCATCTCTACTAAAAATACAAAAAATTAGCCAGGCGTGGTGGCAGGTGCCTGTAATCTCAACTACTCAGGAGGCTGGGGCAGGAGAATCTCTTGAACCTGGGAGGCAGAGGTTGCAGTAAGCCAAGATTGCACCATTGCACACCAGCCTGAGTGACAAGAGTGAAACTCTGTCTCAAAAAAAAAAAAGTCAATTTCCTATTTCCTTTGAAACACTGAACATTATTCTTCTTTTCAATTAATAATATTGTGTCATCTAATAGGTAAACATGGTGTTTCCTATTGTTCTTTAAAAAGTTTTATTCTTTTCTCATGTTTTTGAGACTGCATTTTATATCCTTAATAATTTAAAACATTTAGTTTATAGTTTCATTCTAATAACTCTGTTACCTTTATCAGCTGACTCTTGTTCATTGTGATGTATTTCCTCCTATTTCCTGTAATTTGGGTTTCCGAGCTCATCTTATTAAAGCTTAGTTGATGGTAATTCTGTGTGGACTGGGTTGAGTCCCTTCAGAGAGATTTATGTTTGCTTCTGCCAATTGTCCCAAGGTTATTACCCATCTGAGACCATTCTTTATATTAATTTCTTAATGTTATGTTTATGAACCATGCAAAAGTGCATCTGTGCTGGCAATGTGGGGTGTAGCATTTTGAGAGTCCTTGGATTTATGTGAGTATCTCAGTTCCTTTTCTTCTGTCCCTAAACAAATCTCTGTTACCAAAGGGAGGAAACCCCTTCCCCAAAACCCAGGCAACTGCTTTTCAGCTCAAATTTTCTACTCTGGTTTTTAGTTACCTTGGTTTAGTTTTCTGTGGATTTTCTGTATTTTCATGGGGTTCAGCTATGCATTTAAAAGTATATTAAGTGTATTTTACTTAACATTTCTAGATGTTTTTTTTTTTTTTTTTTTTTTTTTGAGACGGAGTCTCGCTCTGTCGCCCAGGCTGGAGTGCAGTGGCCGCATTTCAGCTCACTGCAAGCTCCGCCTCCCGGGTTTACGCCATTCTCCTGCTTCAGCCTCCTGAGTAGCTGGGACTACAGGCGCCCGCCACCTCGCCCGGCTAGTTTTTTGTATTTTTTAGTAGAGACGGGGTTTCACCGTGTTAGCCAGGATGGTCTCGATCTCCTGACCTCGTGATCCGCCCGTCTCGGCCTCCCAAAGTGCTGGGATTACAGGCTTGAGCCACCGCGCCCGGCCTAGATGTTTTATAGTAGCAGGATTTTCAACTTGGTCTGCTGTATCACCAGAAAGAGGAATCAGCATTGTTTAAAAAACAAAACTTTAGACAAATTAAATTTAACATAGTTTAACTGAGTAAAGAAGGATTCACGAATCAGGCAGCCCCGGAGAGCCAGAGTAAGTTCAGAGCATCTCTGGTGCTGCCACGTGGTTGGAGAGGATTTATGGACAGAAAAACAAAGGTGACATTGAGAAAATGGAAGTGAGGTACAGAAACAGTCAGACTGATTACAATTCTGTGTCTGCCTTTTAAAAACAAGGTTTGAACACTTAGCTACCTGTGAGAAGTCGAAGTATGGCTTCTGTGATTGGCTGAGACGTGGCTACTTATTACAAGAGTAGGTTACAGTGTGTTTTCACATTGTTAGGTTACCGTTCACTATGTATGCAAAAAGCTTTTGGCCAAACTTAAAATATGTAAGGAAGCAGATTTGGGCTAAATTTAATTTAACAGCATCAACTCTTCTCACTACTTTAACTTATTTCCTTGATTATTAGTGTAGCTTGAGTATTTTTCATGTACTCATGATCATTTATATTTCCCCTTACATACATTGTTATTGTTTATTTATTTATCTATTTATTTATTTATTTATTTATTTATTTTATTTATTAGTAACAGACAGGGTCTCGCTTTGTCACCCAGGCTGGAATGCAGTGGCATGATCATAACTCATAGCTCATTGCAGCCTCCAGCTTCTGGGTTCAAGCCATCCTCCTGCCTCAGCCTCCTGAGTAGCTGTGTCTACAGGCGTGTACCGCCCTGGTTAATGTTTCAGTGTTTTGTAGAGAGGAGGTCTCACTATGTTGCCCAGGCTGGTCTTGAACTCCTGGGCTTGAGTGTTTCTCCTGCCTTGACCTTCCGAAGTACTGGAATTACAGGATTGTAATTATAGGATTATAAACAAGCCACCACACCCTGCCATTTTTTTTTTTTTTTTGAGTTCTTAATTCATTCTTTCTGTTGGAATATTTTTTTTTCTGTTGATCTGAAATACTTTAATATTCTTATTGATTAAGAATACTAAAGTTTTGTCACATAGAGACGCACTTTTTTTCTTTTTGTAGAGTGTGGCTTATTTTTTGCCATATAAAACTTATAAATATTTATATAATCAAAGATATCAATCTTTTCCTTTATAATTTCTGTCTTTACTGGCTTGCTTACAAAGTCTTCCTCTACCTCAATATTTTAAAATAGCCATCTCTCTTTTCTAATATTTTTATAATTTTGTTTTGTACTTTAAACATTTTATTTTATTTATTTTTTTGAGATAAAAATGGTTTTTGAGGTTTCCAACTTATACCAGTGGCCTCACTCCATACTGAGACTATTTTGAGCCTGTTGCCCAGGCTGGAGTGCAGTGGGGTGATCATGGCTCACTGTAGCCTTGACCTCCTGGGCTCGGTGATCCTCTCATCTCAGCCTCCCTAGTAACTGGGACTACAGGTACACACCACCATGCCTGGCTAATTTTTAAATTTTTTGTAGAGTTGGGGTTTCACCATATTACCCAGGCTAACCATTTTAAAGCAAATGGAATTTATTTTGACATCTGATGAGGTAGGGATTTAACTTTTATTTTCCCCTAAATTGTTAGCCAATTGTCCAGTTTTATACTGAGTAATGCATATTTTCTGTAGGACCTGAGGATCTTCCTTCATCATATGCACTAGAGGTTTTTAAACTGTGTTCCACAGAGACACAGAGTTTTCCTGAGTTACTTCTGAAGTTTCCTGGGGAGAAAAGGGGGAAGAAAAAAATGCTAGTCTCTTCCTCCAGCTTCTAGTGGAACATCTCTATCCCTTTTTTGTTTTATTCCTTTTTGTTGGAGCTCCTTGTCAGATTTTATTTGAAGATTTTATTGGAACAAAGAATTCATCTTCCTGCAAATCAGTAATATAATAATCCTTAAATAGTAAATATTTAAATTTGTTTCTGGCCCTTTAAATCTCTTCAGTTGCTCAGTGTGTCTTTTTCTGCACCAGTTTTACAACTTAAAAAATTATGAAAGCTTTCAAACACACAACAACAGAGAAATAATAATATAATGAACCCCCATATACTCATCATTAAAATTCAATAATTATCATGATATTGCCACATTTGATTCATCTATCCTTTTTCTTTTTTAAAAATTTTTTTGCCAAAGTATCTTTTTTCTTTTCTTTCCTGCCTATCCTCTTTTTTCTTCTTCCTTCCTCTTTCTTTTCTTCTTTTCTTAATAACTTTTTTCTTTTCTTCCATTTTCTTTTGTTCAGTCATCCCATCATATCACCCACACATACTTCAGTATGTATCTGTTTTAAAAAAATGAAAATAATATTTTCTTACATAGCCAAAATGCCATTGTCACACTTAACATTAAAAATAATTCTGTGGTATCATCTCATACCCATGCCATAATCAACTTTGCCTGATTGCCTCAAAAATGTCTTTTGACAATGGTTTGTCCACAGTAGAATCCAGACAAAATTGTTCTATCTCTACTGTTTCTTTAACCTAGAGCAAGCTCCTCCCACCTTTTGTTTTTAGCCATTGGCTTGTTAAAGAAAACAATGATTTAATAATTGTGATTTAGAACTTTTATTATCAAGAAAAATCTTGATTCTTCTCTTCACTCTGCCTGTGTGGACTCAGCCAGAACATCCTGGCCTGCTCACTTGTTGGGGCTTGCCTGAGGGGAGGTGTGGTGTGGCCAGTGTTGCAGTATTTCTTACTTAGAGAAAAGGTATCTTGAAACGTTATTGTTTTTCTTTGCTACACTTTGCTTTTCTTTGCTACACTTTTTCCACTTGACCTTTTCCCTAGTAAATCAGAGGCATTGCCTTGAGGAGAATTAGGATTGGTACAACCGGAATGCTAACAGAAAGAAACAGAATAAAACAGTAAATGTTCAGTTTTCTGACTTTAAAATAGCCTCTTGAAGCCCACATCAAAAACAATAGTTTTGAAAGCCAAAGCCTTTTGTTTGCAGAGAACCAGGTTTTGTTGAGAGAAGAAAAGCCTCTTGAGAATCAAAAGGGAAGGCCCGGAAGCATCAGGGATTGGGCTTTACCCACACTGGAAAGAGATTAGAGGGAGAGCTGGACTAAGCCGCCTTCATCCAGAGTTGGGGGAGAGCAGGGACCTATGAGGTTGCAGGGAGGCCTTGGGAAAGAGCCCCACAGAGAGGAGGACATCAACATGGAGAGACTGCAGATCAGTCCCAGCAAACCTGTAGAGGCCAATTAAATGCCTGGAGCTCATCCCCTGCCATCCAAGTAAGTCCCACTGTTGCCTGAGCCAAAGAGGCATGTTAGCTGCTCTTTTTACTACTGCTGGAGATCTTTCATCAGTAACAGCCTGCAAGTCATGATCAGATGGCCCAGCAGACGTGACACTTGCCTATGTCTAGAGTCATTGCTGAACCTTACCCACATTGCCCTACATGGCAGAGGACACTAATAAGCCACCCCCAACTTCTGAGACCAAAGGGCAGAGCACTTAACACCAAAGGGGTGCTAGACTGAAGGAAGAGTCACCCACCCCTGTGTTTGGTAGGGACACCCCTGTGTTTGTAGGGACTGGACTCTGGGGAGGCGTACTCTACTACATTCACAAGTCATAGATGGAAGGGGATCCCCCAGCCTTGTTTTGCTCCTATGTTCACCTAGTTGGTAACCTTTTGTCTCAATTTAATAGGTTTGTTCCACCAGATAGAGCAGTGATCCTTAACCTTTTCTGCCTATTAAAGTCACGTGGGAGAAGCTTTAAAAAAAAACTGATACCGAGCCTTATCCCTAACCAATTGAACTGGATTGTCTGTGGGTGGGGCCTAATGTCACTGTGTGATTGTGAGTAACATTTTATCTTTGTGAAGCCACTTAACTTTGTTCGGCCCACACATTGTCCCCATACAGCTATTTCAGAAATGCACCCTGGTGGTGCTAACAGACTGAGAACAAGAGTTTATTTATTTATTTGTTTGTTCTAGATTGAGGGTTATATCTAGTCAAACAGCCAGAAAGAGAAGGGTTAACTGCAGCCAGCGGGGCAGATGTTTGGAGAGAAGACAAGCTGCAGGTGATGGGGTAAGGAGTCAGCAGGTTTGGTTTCTTTGGGAACCTCTCTAGTTGGCTGGCACGTGGCTGCCTTCTCTCTGTGTCCTCCTGTAGTCTTCTTATAAAGACACAAGTCATATTAGATTGAGGACCACACATATGACCTTATTTTTCCTTAATGTTCTCTTTGAAGGCCCTATCTCCAAATACAGTCACATTCTGAGGTACAGAGGGTTAGGAGTTTAGCATCTGAATTTGGCGTATGGGGGTGGGGAACACAATCAGGCCCATCATAAGGAATAATTCCAGTCCTGTCTGCTGCCTCTGGCTGGACCTCTCTGGGGCCTGCTTATAGTTTGCTCCTAGAATGCATGCTGCTGTGCTCCCTGACATGCCTGATGCCCTGTCATTTCCTGCTGTTCCTCCTTGATGCCAACACCTTGCAGCACAACCACCTGTTGTCTGTTACCCTGCCCTTGGCTGGGGCTGGCCTCCTTCCCATCACCTGCAACTTGTCTTCTCTCCAAACACCTGCCCTGCTGGCTGCAGTTAACCCTTCTCTTTCTGGCTGTTTGACTAGATATAACCCTCAATCTAGAACAAACAAATAAATAAATAAACTCTTGTTCTCAGTCTGTTAGCACCACCAGGGTGCATTTTTGAAATAGCTGTATGGGGACAATGTGTGGGCCGAACAAAGTTAAGTGGCTTCACAAAGATAAAATGTTACTCACAATCACACAGTGACATTAGGCCCCACCCACAGACAATCCAGTTCAATTGGTTAGGGATAAGGCTTGGTATCGGGTTTTTTTTAAAGCTTCTCCCACGTGACTTTAATAGGCAGAAAAGGATTTCCAGCTTCCAGAAGTGTGGGAAAATAAATTTCTGCTGTTTAAGCCACATCGTCTGTGGTATTTTGTTATGACGGTCCTTACAAATGAATGTACTTCTGTCGAAGGGATTGGTGAGAACAGCACAGGGTGACAGGCCTAGAAACGTGGTATTGTGGCTGGATTTCAGCACCAGACACACAAGAGTTAGGGAGTCAGGACAGGGTAACTGAGTTAGGGCAAACAGGATTTCATTTATTCATTCAGTCAATGATGTTTTACATCAACAATCTGCTCCATGCAGGGCTCTGTTCTAGACACTGAGTAGCCTGCCATTGCAGTGATCCAGATAAAAAATGATGTTCATTTAGATTAGGAGGATGTCAGTGGCTAGGGTGATTTGACACTCAAACAACCCACTGTGGAGGTGGTGTCCTTTAAGTCTTACTGATCAGGCAAGTACCTATTTGCAAAGGGTTCCGGTAACTTCATTTTCAGAGAGGGAACTGTGGGAGCAGAGACCAGGCAGGTTATTTATAACTAACCCAGGTATATGAATTTTCTCTTTGAGAGAAAGAAATTTTCAGTTTACAGTTTTCACTGGCACCTAGGTTAGCAAACTTAGATGTTTGCCCAGATGTCTTCATCTCATGCTCTTAAATTTAACACATAACATTCCCACTTTATCTTAACTTTGTTAGTTTTTCTAAAACATCAGAGTTTCTTTCCCAAACCATGTTTCTATGGAAAACACAAGCATTTCCAGTCAATATCCCTATCATCTGTGCCACTGTAGACAACCATCAGATAAACTTCCTTAATTCATACCACATCTGCTCTCTTAGCCCTGTATGACCTTGAGCACACACACACACACAGGCACACACACACAGAGAAAACAAAACTCCAATTTATTTTTTCCCAAAATAAGCATCTGACCCAAATTGCCCTTCCAATTTTCTATTAAATGAAAGACAAATTGTCAGGACCAAATCAGCCAACTTTTATTAAAAACTGCGAAGTCTTTCAAAAGCTTTCAGGGTGAACTGTCATGTTAAACCTGACAAGTAGATAATAGGTGAGAGTTGCATCTATATGGTCCCTGTTTATCTCTTTGCACATTCTGGTAAGTGAAGACTGCTTGGGCACAGGCATCTCTCTCCACTTTATCACTATGGAGGACTCTTTCTTCACCTCACTACTTGAAAAATTAAAGCAATGTGAGAGCCCAAGATATGCCAACTGATTTCTAGTCTGGCCTTGTTTCATTTGGCAGGCAGGATGGGGGCAGGGAAATGGTATAGTAGAGGACATAGGTTTTGAAGTTAGACAACCTTGAGTTTACACAGACTCTCCCTCCTCCTAGCCCTGTAATTATGGGCACATCTCTTAACCCAAGTCTTAGTTTCATTAGCTATAAAATGGGGATAATAATATTTACCTTATAGGCTTGCTGTGAGGATGAATGATATAACATGGATGAAAGCAACAACCCCTGCCTGGCAGTGTAGTATAAGCTCATTAAATGGCAACTCTGTTTAAGAGTAACGACTAAGGATGCTGTGGTTTAAAAAAAAGGAAAAAGAAAAAAAAGCACCTGCTCTTCCTCAATGCCAGAACACAAAGGTAAAGCAGTGAATATACCATTTCTCCTTAGATTAATCATCTCTAAAATGAGGACACGGCATCAAGGATCTCCAAGATTCCTCCTGTATGACTCCAGACTTCTGAGGTCTTATATTCAGGGAGAAATGAACCCCGAAAAGCGGGAGAAATAAAACCATCTTTCTGACTAGTTCCTTGGGAGACTCAGGCTGTGCTTCATCAGTACTTTCAGTTCCAAAGTGTATAGGATCAAGTCAGTTCACCAGAGCAGGGCTTGGACAAGGAGGCCTGGGTGGAGAGTACCGGTTAACTCCATGGCTGCAAAAACAATTCTTTCTTCGCAGTAACACAATGAGAGCAAAGGGGACATTTGACCTTTTCAAGATTTTTAAAATGCAAAATACAAGGTATGCGCATAATCTTGTTTACTGACTGATCCTTTAAAAAATCTGGCATATTAATAACTCCACTTAAAATACTGAAGATGGGAGCCAGAAGGAAACTTGTTCTTTCTGTACAATGACTGAGAAGGGAATTCTAATGAATATTTTGGCACACATATCTCATTTTCTGGCTGCTTTAGGACCCAAGAGCCAGTAGGTCATAATTAAAGCCAATAATGGTAACTCCAGACAGCCCAAATATTTTCCTGGTGCTGTCAATTCTCTGCATTAAATGTTTTAACATCATTTTTGTGGAGTGTAGAACATACACACAGAGGGGGAATTAAATGTTGATGTGAAATTTGGAACATTTGCTGCAAGTTGCCCCAAAAGATGTTTATTACATTCAAAGGAATTATACAATGTTTTCCTTATTAGATAATCTTAAATGACCCTTTCTGGGCTGAGAGCTGTGAAGTTTGTCCTTAAGTTGTCAGAACAAAATCTTATTTTCTGCAGAAAAAGAAAACAAAAAACATGTTTGGGGCTGAGGCTGCATGTCATGTAAATAAATGAACATCTTCTACCTCTACCGGATCTTTCAGGAATGTTCTCTTTGGTCACTAGGAGTTGTGTTGCTACAGAGTTAAAGCTACTCACTTTCTGTCATCTCTACTTCCAGAAAGAAAACCCACAAATACATGTTTGCAAAATCTGTTTGGGATCCTGGAAACAAGGTCCTTAACTTTATCTTTTTCCTGAACAAGTTTTATATTAAAAAAAAATAACAGCAATTAAAAATTCTCCAGCCCTACCCCCACCTTCCTCCATCCTTCCATTTCTACTTTAAATGATAAGAAAGTTTCCTCTTGGATGGGAATTAAGCATCTCAGCCTGGGTGAGGCGGCTCACGCCTGTAATCCCAGTATTTTGGGAGGCGGAGGCAGGAGGCTTGCTTGAGGTCAGAGGTTCAAGACCAGCCTGGGCAACATAAGGAAATCCCCCTTCTCTAATATAAGGGAAAAAAGAAGTAAGTATCTCAGTCTAAGGTATGTCTGAAAGAGTTCTGAATCACCGTTTTGGGATGGAACAAACTGACCAGTCACTTCTTTTTTTTTTTTTTTTTTTTTTTTAGATGGAGTCTTGCTCTGTCGCCCAGGCTGGAGTGCAGTGGCGCAATCTCGGCTCACTGCAAGCTCTGCTTCCCGGGTTCACGCCATTCTCCTGCCTCAGCCTCCTGAGTAGCTGGGACTACAGGTGCCCGCCACCATGCCCGGCTAATTTTTTGTATTTTTAGTAGAGACAGGGTTTCACCATGTTAGCCAGGATGGTCTCAATCTCCTGACCTCGTGATCTACCTGCCTCGGCCTCCCAAAGTGCTGGGATTACAGGCGTGAGCCACCGCGCCCGGCTGACCAGTCACTTCTTAAAGGCAAAACTGGATTTGCTCTGCAAAACAATTCAGCAAAAACTTGGGTTCCAAACTCTGGTGCTGTACTGTGACAATGGAAACTTTCCAGCTACAACTTGGAAGCTGGGAGCCAAGCACAATACTAAGTCAAGGAAGGTATTTGAGGGCAAAGCAGACAGTGGTCTTGGCATGGCCTGCTGCTGAGCCCAAGCTGCAGCAGCTGTGGGGTGGCGATGCAGTTTTCAGAGATCTCTAAATCCCTAAGTACACCAGAAACCAGATTTTATTAACTCCCCTTTTCTCATCCACTTTTTTTTGCCCCCACATTTCTGCCATAGATTGTATCATAATAGATGGTGAAAATGCTGTGAGGTATATATTCAGTTCGTAGGCATACTTCCACTTAATCATACTCGGTTTTCTTGGAGGGCCTCCACACTGTAAATGAGCAACACCTTGATATTGGGAAAATGAATATGAAACTCAGGGCCACAGCCTCTGTGATCTGGTCATTCTGGGGCAGTCACTTTCCTACTTGGCCTACAGAACCAGGCAGGCCTCTGGCCTGGGGGTGGCAGGTGATGTTATATTCTCTTGTCAAAATGCACAGAGCCCACTCGAGAAATTGCTATACTCTTCACGTTACAAGATGGCAATATGCCCGTTTCTGGGCCAACTGGCTGACTCAGAGATGAGGAGATTATTCCTTGACACTTTGTTTTCATTCCAGACCAAAGGGTAAAAAAAAAGTAAAACTTTGCTGCCACCTGCTGTTTCTTTAGGAATAAATTTTTGAACCGATTCTAGGTTGATTGTATATTGGTTTACCTTAGCCAAGTGCCTTAGTGGTGAATTTGGGGGATTTTGGAATATGTGTTTATATCGTTGTGTACCAACTGGACTGTCATTTCCTAGGATGAACTGTTGGGCCACATGGGTGGCTTCTGTCTTTCATTCCACTAAGTCCTGCCTGCCCCATCCCTTGCTGAGACTCAAGGGCAGACTCCTTGATCCCAGACAACTTTCCAAGGGAGTTCACGCAGGGCTCTGACCAGTGAGGCTCCAGAGCAAAGCCCAGGAGGCTTATAGGTTTGAGTGTCTTTTCCATATTGGCCAGTGATGTCTGAAAACTGTAACAGCAGGTAAATTCCCCAAGCACAGACTGTTCTCCGCTGGGTGTCAGTGGGTGGTATTGGAAGTGCCTCTCAGAAGTGCTCTTCTCAGCTTGAGGTTCATTTGTGATGAGCTTCATTTGTGGTGTCTCCAAATGTTTCATCTTTGTCTTCCTTGAGGAAACTGAGGCAGATTAAGGAAGAGGGGTCCCCAGGAAAGTAAAGGCTAACTCCATTTGAGTCACACCCAGGTGAGAATACTTGAACTCAGGTTAGGTGATGAGAGGAATGAGGAAAAGCAGTGGCTTCTCGGAGCTCAAATAAAGAGCACTGGAGAGTTAATATAGTCATAAGCTTAGATGGGCTTGATAAAGCCCTTAGTCATCTTATTGGAGGCATCCAGAGGACAGAGGCTGCCTTGCCTTGACTGTATTAGTAGCTCGTTGCTGCTCCAAATCAGAAAGTGGGATTTTCCTTTTTGCCTTCTTTGGGAAGATCCACTTGTATGTAAATGAGTTCCTTTTGATTGCGGTCATTGTTGTAGCTGAGAATTCTTTCAGAAAGATCTTTTTCTTGGCAGAGATTACTGAGTCTACTAAGTGTGTTTTCATGTAATTCTAAGTGACTTTTTAGATGGACACAGAAAAAAGTGTTAAGGAAATGACCTTTGGTCTTTTCTCCTATCAAAGAGAAAAGGCATTTGAGTGGTACCCATAAGCATTGAAGGTAAGTGATGGCTTATCACTGTGTCTGGCATTATAGCTGGCACATTTATTGACTGAATGATCAAACTTATCACCCGTTGTTCTTCCCAGAAGGTTCGTGAGACCTGTTGGGGAGGGATGGAGATAGAAAGGAACAGAAGGAAGAGTCTCAGAATTAATCAGGTGGAAAATCTGTAAGTGGAGTGAACCACGGGAGCTAGAATGCTATGGTAAGACCAAAATTAATACTGTATATGTCAAAATATATGTGTGTTACTTATAAAGTATATACAGTTCCTAAAAATTATCAAACAAGGTTATTATGTACAACATTTCTCCCTTCCTTGTCTCATTCCCTAAATATTATGATTGTTAATGTATTGCACAAACTTGACCATGTTTACGCTTCATGTATTTTCTTGTTTATGTCCCCGTTGTTCTCTCTTAGAATTTTGTAAAAGCTTTGGAAAAGTTCCAGCCTATCTCAGCTATGTGAATAAGAGTTCAGAGAAGGAGTTTGTGTAACACTAAAGAAACATCAGTATCTCCTCAGAGGTAGGGGCTAACATGATGCCACGACAATGGGAAATGAAGTGGGAAACCCGAAGCAGGAAGGAAAACTCAGGAGAACTGGGTTGGGATAGTGTTTTCAGCTTCTCCTTGCCTCCTAGAGAGTCTGTTGATAGTTCTCAGGCCTTGAAGGTTCTGCCTGCCCCCGGGCTGCCCGCCCCAGGTAAAGAAGCAACTTCTCAGGAGAATAATGAGGTTGGTGTTTACCTCTGTGCTTCATTTGAGTAGCATGAGAGCACTCCCTTCCTCCATCTGTTCATTCTTCTCCCTTTAGAAATCTTGTCTCAGCTGAAAGTGTTTCATGTCTCTGTGTGAAGAGATCACCAAACAGGCTTTGTGTGAGCAACATGACTGTTTATTTCACCTGGGTGCAGGCAGGCTGAGCCCGAAAAAGGAGTCAGCAAAGATGATGGGATTATCATGAGTTCTTACAGGCTTTGGGATAGGTGGTGGAGTTAAGAGCAATGTTTTGGGGGTAGGGGGTTGATCTCACAAAGTACATTCTCAAGGGTGGGGAGAATTACAAAGAAACCTCTTAAGGGTGGGGGAGATTATAAAGAATGTTGATCAGTTAGGGTGGGGCAGAAACAAATCACAATGGTGGAATGTCATCAAGCTAAGCTATTTTCACTTCTGTGGATCTTCCGTTGCTTCAGGCCATCTGGATGTATAAGTGCAGGTTACTGGGGATATGATGGCTTAGCTTGGGCCTACAGGCCTGACAGAAAGGTCAGAGCTAGAAGCCCCAGTCTGCTTCTAGCTCTGACCTTCTGGCTCTGTCAGGAATCCCTATGAATTTGTGTTGTTGATTTTCTTTGAACTAAATACAGAACTTGTCTGCACTCCAGGGTAGAGAAGAGAATACAGTAATTGCCAGGAGAACTGAAGATGACCTTAAGGCAGGCCAGGTGACTGTAAACCGTACCTTTCACAAGGCTACCAGAGCTCTCACCTGACCAATATTATTTTACAGGGGAATATATTAGAATCCCTGGTGACTACATGAACATGGCCATCACTATTTCTACAAACCTGTCTTCTGATGAACATATACTCCTGCTGGATGGTGTCAAGACATGCTTATTTCTTGAGTATTTTAGATACCAGTTATTGCCCCTCCTGTTATGCCTGGTAGCTAGGATGCTGTCAAGAAAATACAGCAGGACTTCACTGAGCTTAAAAAGAGCATTTCAAAAATATTGCATTAGCCTTTTGTCCTTTCAGTCTGTTTTCCCTAGAACAAACGTAATGTTAGTCGCTACAAATTCTGTTTAAAATAGCTCTTCTGGTGAGTCACCTAAAGTTAACTGCAGATATGGTATTGTTTTAGCCATGTCAAGCTTGAAATGTTATCCAAGTCCTAGTAACTACTCACTGGGGGAAGCTGATGATGTATGTGCCCTCACACGTGTTTTGAGGATGATCCGATAATGTCTGGAGAGAAAGAAATGCCTGAGATGAGCTGGTCAGCATTACATATCTCAGAACAGGCTGCAAGAGCTTCAGAAGCAAAAGGAGTGTTCTCTGTAGGCTCAGATGCTTACATTACCCAAGACACGTGAAAGTTCTGCCCATCATTCACCCCTCTATCCCCACAAGTGGTCAGAAAGTTAGGAAAATCTCCAAGAGGCCATGCAGAAGGGTCAAAGGATCTTGCAGATGTTCTGAGCAAAAAATGAAAACTTTAAACAGAACATTGTGCCATGACTTGAAAGGTCATTATCTGGTTCACACTTACATCAGACTATAAATATTGTCAGAAAAATGGATGTGTTTGCCAGGACCATGAACAGTAAAATCGCTCAAAATAGGCCACAGAAACCCTCAAGGCCAGTGTGGCCATGGCAGGCCATGACACTCAAACCTGATGCTGCCTTGTGAGAGACCTCAGCAGGAACAAACTCCAACAGCTGCTTTTTGGAGAATTTATACTCAGTGGCCCTCAAAAATTGCAAAAGCCTTTCAAGTCATGTGAGCTAATTTTGTTTCCCTCTTCCATCAGGTAGAAGTGAGACAGGGAGACTCATGCTCCTTAAATGAGGTTCCTTGTCAAAGACCAGCTGTCTTATGGCCTTTGAATACTCTGCCCTTCCCCCTTCCTATGGTATAACTTCCTGTCCAGTTAGCACTGAGCAGAAGCTGCTCTCCTGCTGTCCCCACCCACTGTTGGCTAAAGCCAGGTCACCTCCTGCCAGGCAGCGGCTGGGTGAAAGTCCAGAGCAGCTCTCCTGAATAAACAAGTCAAACAAAGGCAGTTCCCAGCAGTGGATGGGGCTGTACTCCAGAAGTCTATTTGCAAATCTGTCCTTTGGAACTTGGAAGACATTCCCCAGGAGGAGCAATGTTATGCACTGTGGCAAGGTTCCCAGGCTAGCCCACACCTCTGATTTAACCCAGAATGGACTTGGAAAGCGGTGCCCTAGAACTCATCATTATGGGCAATACATTTGTAGTCTCTGCTCTTCAGTTTACAAATAATTGCTGAGCTAGGCATGGTCCCAGGTGATGTGAAGGTTCAAAGCTGCTGCAACTTTGTGGAATAGGTAGATTCAGTGGCTCCTGGGTGCACAGTGGCTGAGATTTTCCCAGTCTCATGAAATCCCTGCATCTCTTTCCTATCTACATGTTTTAGGCTGAAAGCAAAGGGATGACCATTCCAGCTTTTCTTTCGTTTGTTTCTTCAAGATATCCTGGTGTAGGGAAGGGTGAGAATCCTGGCTCTATCATTATACGGTGCAGCATCTCCAAGCTTCAGTTTCTCCTCTGAAAAATGGGATAATATGTAGCTAAGAGAGCTTTGGAGTTGCCTCCCCAGCACTTATTCTTCTCTTGGTAACTACCATGACTTTTGTTAGGGTATCCACATCTCCCCCAATAGACCATTCCACTTCTGAAGACTCGGGCCTAGCGCAATTCCATTTTAAGGCCACTATTACAGGACCCAGTGATGGGTGCTGGCCTAATTCAGGCCAATGAGCTTGCATAAGTTTACTAGTTTATTTCCAGAAAAACTAATTTCCTTTTTCCTGCTAGATAAGAATGGGAGACATATGTGGTCTCACTAGCAAGTCAGGCTGATGAGTTTGCATAAGTTTACTGGCTTATTTCCAGAAAAACAAGTTCCCTTTCTCCTGCTAGATAAGAATGCATGACATATGCAGTCTCAGTAGCAATAGAAAGCCACTCTGAGACTAAAACAGGGGCAAGCCCTAGATGGAAGCTCTCACTGTGGATGGCAGAGTGGAGTGATGGAAAACAGAACTCCCTGATAAAGTTGTTGAACTCCTAAACGGACCCATCCTTAATCCTGTTATACTTCTATTGTGTAAACCAGTCATCTCCTTCACTTAGTATCCCATAGTGAGTTGAGCTTTCTGCTCCTTTTAATGGAAGTCATCGTAATTAATACATTATAGCACAGGATTTACTATGGGTATTAAATGAGATACAGCATTCACAGTATCTGTCTCATGCTGAAAAAAGAAAAAAAAAATCATAGTATTTAGCACAGAATTTATATATGACCCCTGCCCTTCCAATCCAACGGCATTAATGGAGGAGACCATTATTTCTCAGGCCTTTGTTGGATAGGGAAGAAGAGGGCATGTGTAGACTCCAGCAAGACCTTAACCTGGTTTGAGGCTTGAATATTTTGCCTAGGCTGGAAAGGTGAACCCTCTGGACTGGCTTTAATTTTAAGATCAGTCCCTTTAGAGGGAGTAGATCTCGTAACCTGGGGTTTCCCTAGCCTTTGGCAAGTATACATGTTGAAGAGGGTTGGGAGACAAAGAGGGAAGAAAGGAGAGAGCATGATTTGCTGGTGCAATAACAAAAGGTCCTACCTATCTTTGGGTTCGAGATTAATCTCTCCTCTCTTTCTTCTTTTTCCTCCTCTCTTCCTTACATTTTTTCTCACTCCCAGTTCTCATTAGGGCTGAAGAAGAAAGGGAAGTCAAAGCTGGGATGGCAAAGGAATGGAAGTATATGCCAGAGGGAGAAAGGGGAACTTGTGTAAGCTAGTTCTGATGACTTTGCATCCAAGTATAGCACAGATCTCAGTTTTCAGACTAAATGGTAGCTTTAGACTCCTATCGGAGGTTGGCAAAACTGGTTTCTTGGAGTTTTTGCATGAAGAACAGGAAACTAGGCAGAGCAGCCTGGTTCAAGGACGAAGGGTTATGTTATGACTAATAGAAAGGAGGAATCATTTGGAGTACACATAGTGGCTGTAAGTCAGATTTCGGTCATTTCATTATCCCCAGATTTAGCCCAAGTCACCAGGGAGAGGAGACTGCAATAAAAGAAAAAGTTAACAAAAAGCTGACATGACTGAAATCTGAAGGAACTTGATTCACATGACATTACTGCTTTGCAATTGTGCTATATTACAAGGGTAGAGCTGATTTTTCCTAGTTTAGCATATTGCGCTTCAGAGGACGCTAGAACACAGGATGGAAAAGGAGTGTGAGAAAACATTACTTCACAAAAGTGGGTCAAGGGTGCCATGTTCCAACTGTGAAATGGATGCTTAGAAATGAAAATAGAACTCCAGTGTGGTCTGACCAGAACAGGATTGAGCTGCCACCCTCTTATCGGGATACTAGATTTATGGCTGTGGTAAAGAATTGCCCTAGTCTTGTTTTTATCAGTCACATTCCAATAATGCCTCATAATGAATCCATGGTCAATTAAAAGCCCAGTTGTTTTTTACATGAACTGCTGCCAAGTCAGGAATCCCTATGAATTTGTGTTTTGATTTTCTTTGAACCAAATATAGAACTTTACAGTGATTCTTCTTGAAAGTCATACTGGTCAGATATTTTGCATCTCGCTTATTTTGTCTATTAGCTATTACTCTAAACTTTATGCTTACCTTCTTCATCATTTAAGACATGTATAAAAATATTGACTAGGGCCAGGTGCAGTGGTTCATGCCTGTAACCCCAGTACTTGAAGCCAGGAGTTTAAGACCAGCCTGGGAAACAAAGTGAGACCCCCATCTCTACAAAAAATTAAAAATAAAATCAGTTGGGTCTGGTGATATGTGCTTGCAGTCCCAGCTACTTGGGAGGCTGAGGTAGGAGGATTACTTGAGCCCAGGAGCTTGAGGCTACAGTGAACCATGATCACTCCACTGGCCTTGTTCCAGCCTGGGTGATGGAGTGAGGATGGAGTGAGGGTGTGTATAGCTATTTGGTCAGTGGCCAAACCATCTCACAGTATACACACACACACACACACACACACACATATATATATTTATTTATTTATTTTTTGAGGCAGGGTCTCACTCTGTTGCCGAGGTTGGAGTGCAGTGGCGTGATCTCGGCTTACTGTAGCCTCAACTTGCAGGGCTCAGGTGATTTTCCCACCTCAGCTTCCTGAGTAGCTAGGACTACAGACACACTCTACCATGCCTGGATAATTTTTGTACTTTTAGTAGAAATGGGGTTTCACCATATTGTCCAGGCTGGTCTTGAACTCCTGGGTTCAAGTGAACCACCTGCCTTGACCTCCCAAAGTGCTGGGATTACAGATGTAAGCCACCATGCCTGACCTCATGGTACTTTTATACCACTTTCCCTCTCCACCTGATCCATCATTGGATCATGAGATGCATTGTGTATTTTCTTTATGAAATCAAGTTACACTGACTCTAGCATTTCTACCCTGGCGGCCTGGCCCTGGCCCAGTATCTTGCACGTAATAGGCTCTCAATAAAAGTTTGTGGAATTAAACTGAATTCTGTGACTCATCAGCATAATAAACACATATTTAAAAGAAGGAAATGAGGCATGATTCACTGATGAACCACTTGGACTCTCAGTGCTCTTTATATTCCTTTATATTGTTTTAAGTGAAAATGTCACACATTACAGGAAAATAAAATGTCAACTATGATTGATAATATACATTATGCCAACTATCATCATTATCAATAGCCAAAATTATAATTTTTTTTAACAAAAAGCATAATCATGTGCATTTTAAAAATTTAATCTATTTTTTTCACTTTTTGACTTCATCTATTTTGGCTACCTTCCTATTGTTCAGTAGAATTTTATTGCATGAACCTTAGTCTCTTCTAAGTGTTTAATGCATTATCTGTTTAAATTCATTAGATTCTGACATAAGAATCATTTATTTTCAAATTATGGAGTTAATCTATTCTTCCTTTTTTTTTTTTTCTAGATAGAGTCTTGCTATGTTGCCTGGCTGGAGTGCAGTGGTGCTAACATGACTCACTGCAGCCTTGACCTACTGGACTCAAGTGATCCTCCTGCCTCAACCTCTCAAATAGCTGGGACTCCAGGTGGGTGCCACTACAGCCATCTAATTTTTGTACTTTTTGTAGAAATAGTGTCTTACTATGTTGCTCAGGCTGATCTCAAACTCCTGAGCTCAAGCAATCCTCCCACATTGGCCTCCCAAAGTGCTGGGATTATAGGTATGAGCTATCATGCCCAGCCTAATCTGTTCTTCCTAAAGTCTATTAAGCACCCACCATATGCCAGACCTTGCGTCAGAACATTGAGGAATTAAAAAGAAAAATTGGTAAGGGCCTGGCCCTCCAGAGACTTGGAATCTGATAGAGGTCACAAAATAAGCACATTTATAGTGTTGGAACAAGGCTCTCTGTGTTAGGGTCTACTACAGGGGAGTGTGCCATGTGCTCTGGGGCCTTGATTAAATACAAAGAACTATAATTTTCTCTCCTGTGGGGCTCGCTGGAACTTGGAGCAGCAGCCAAGAGATGTTCAGGCAGCTGAGGCTCTCATCACAACCAAAGTTCTTCTGCCACTCTTGGACCTAGGATAGGAAAATTGATGGGCTCTCTGCCTTCAGGCAGCTCCTGCTTGGGCAGTGTGTGATAGAAGAGGCACTTACTTTCGGTGAGGGTTCGCTTCTCCTTCCTTTTGTAGGCCATGTGGTCCTGACCATAGGGACCCTCACAGAGGGAGAAAGAGGAAAAGGCCAAAAAACAGGAACCATGAAGAAGCAGAAAGACTCTTAAGGTGACCTTCATGAAACCTCACCTCTGGAATTCATACCTTGGTATAATCCCCTCTCCTTGAGTGTGGATGTGGCCTGTACCTTTTCTACCTAGCAGAATATAGTAAAGGTAATGAATTACATGTGATTGTTGATTATGTTGCATATGATATGAATATTAGTGCTGTCTTACTGAACTGCTCTCTTGGCTTGGAGGAAGCAGATGGCTATGTTGGGAGCCCCACATGCCAACAAACTGTGGGCAGCCTCTAAGAGTTGAAGGTGGCCACTGGCTGACAAGCACCATGAGACTGAAGCCCTGAGTCTTATTAATGCAACCACAGGAAACAGAATTCTGCCAACTGAATTCTGAGTGAGTTTGGAGCAGATGTTTCCCTAGACCAACCTCAGATGAGATCACAGCCTTGGCTGACACCTTGATTACAACCTTGTGAGACCCTAAGCAGAAAATCCAGCTAAGTCAAACCTGTACTTCTGAACCACAGAAACCGAGATAATAAATTGGGGCTCTTTTAAGCAGTTAAATTTGTGGTAATATGGCTAAGCAGCAATAGTTAATTAATATCCTAATAGTTAATCTCTTTTACCTTCCATAAGAACTGCAGGAGAAAAAAAATGATCATAGGGAAGGGAGATTGAAAGGGAACTCCAGCAACCTCTATGAAGAGAAGAAAGTGACTAGGGAAAGGACTTTTGCTGTGAAGTTCTACCACATGTGTTCATTCATTCATTCATTCATTCATTCATTCATTCATTTGTTAAAGATGTTAAAGTAGAGATATGTGTATCAGTCAGCCTTCAGGAAAGGCTATTGGCATGGACTGAATTGTGTCTCCCTGTATTAGTCCATTTTCACACTGCTATAAAGAACTATCTGAGACTAGGTAATTTATAAAGAAAAGAAGATTTAATTGACTGTCAGTTCTGTATGACTGGGGAGGCCTCAGGAAACTTATAGTCATAGAGGAAAGGGAAGCAGGCACATCTTACATGGTGGCATTAGATGGAGGGTGAGGGAAATTGACAAACACTTTTAAACCACCAGATCTTATGAGAATTCACTATCAAAAGAACAGCATGGGAGAAACTGCCCCCATGATCCAATCACTCCTACCAGGTCCCTGCCCCAACACATGGGGGTTACAATTTGAGATGAGATTTGGGTAGGGATACAGAGCCAAACCATATCAATCCCAAAATTCGTATGTTGAAACCTTAACTCCCAACATCTTAGAATGTGATAGGGCCCTTAGTGGGTGTGGTGGCATATGCTTAAAACCCCAGCTACTTGGGAGGCTGATATGGGTAGGCTTTGTGTCCCCATTCAAATTTCATCTTCAATTGTAATCCTCAGGTGTTTAGGGAGAGACCTAGTGGGAAGTGATTGGATTATGGGGACAGTTTCCTCCATGCTGGTCTCATGGTAGTGAGTGAATTCTCATGAGATCTGATAGTTTTATAAATGGTAGCTTTTCCTGTGCTGACACTTGCTCTCTCTCGCCTGCTGGCATGTAAGACATGCTTGCTTCTCCTCCCACCGTGATTATAAGTTTCCTAAAGCCTCCCCAGCCATGTGGAACTGTGATTCAATTAAACCTCCTTTGTTTATAAATTACCAAGTCTCAAGCAGTTGCAGTTGTTTTTTTTGTTTTTGTTTTTCAGATGGAGCCTTGCTCTGTTGCCCCAACTGGAGTGCAGTGGTGCGATCTTGGCTGACTGCAAACTCTGCCTCCCGGGTTCATGCCATTCTCCTGCCTCAGCCTCCTGAGTTGCTGGGACTACAGGCACCCACCACCTTACCCGGCTAATTTTTTTTTTTTTTTTGTATATTTAGTAGAGACGGAGTTTCACCATGTTAGCCAGGATAGTCTCGATCTCCTGACCTCATGATCTGCCCGCCTCGGCATCCCAAAGTGCTGGGATTACAGGCGTGAGCCACCGCACCTGGCCAGTTAATTTTTTTGTATTTTTAGTATAAATGGGGTTTCAGCATGTTAGCCAGGTTGGTCTTGATCTCCTGACCTCGTGATCTGCCTGCCTTGGCCTCCCAAAGTGCTGGTATTACAGGCATGAACCACCTCACCTGGCCCAGGCAGTTCTTTATAGCAGCATCAAAATGGACTAATACAGAGGCTGAGGTGGGAGGATCACTCAAGCCCATGAGCTGGAGGCTGCAGTGAGCTATGATCATGCTACTGCACTCCAGCCGAGGCGACAGAGTGAGATCCTATCTCTAAACAAACAAACAAACAAACAAAAACAAAAATCTTGATAGGCCTTTAAAGAGGAAATTTAGTTAAAATGAGGTCATTAGGATAGGCCCTAATCCAATCTGACTGGGATCCTTATAAGAAGGGGAGATTAGGACATACAGAGAGATGACAAGAATGCACCCACACAGGGAAAGGCCATGTGAGGACAGCCAAAAGGCAACCATCTGCAAGCCAAGGAGAGAAGTCTCAGGAAAACCAAATCTGCTGACACCTTATTCTTGGACTTCTAGCCTCCAGAACTATGAGAAAATAAATTTCTGATGTTTTAGCCACCCAGCCTGTAGAATTTTGTTATGGCATCTCTAGCAAACTAGCACAAATATAAAAACTACTGTAGATATTTTAAGCAGAGAAAGATTTAATATAGGAAGTTAGGTGCTTTCAAAATCTTTGGAAGAGCTGGAGTAGCTGGAGTTGGGGCTGCCACTAGAACTAATGTGTTTAAGCCTGTGGTCTGGGGACTGTGAAACTGATGCCTCTTCTGTTGGCTCTGCCATGGCCATCATAGCTGCCTCTTCACAATTGAGTCAGTGAAAAGCTGAGGTCAACTGCCCATCTCAGGTGCCCATGATCTCAACCGCCAGGAGGAAATGGCAGCAGGGTGACGGCCTCCATCCCAGTTATACCTTCCAAATCTCATGTGAGGGCACTTAATTGAATCTAGTATCCTAGCTGCGTGGGATCTGAAGTTTTTAACCTTCCAGCCTCTGTAGCACAGGAAGACACAAAGAAAGGAGTGGGAAAGGACACTGAAGCATGCAGACATATCCAGCACAGTATGCTAGATATCAGATGTAAGCAAGTGCCCAATCTGTAGGTACTCAGAGTAGACACTTGAAACTGACAACATAATTCATTAAACTTCCCTCCTATATCAAAGGTATCAAATGCATTAAAAAGAAGAGGATTTGTAAAGAGGATTTCTTTGGAAAAGTTGCGCAGTGAGTTGTATTTCCATCAACCCCCGAGGAATAAGGCTGACTGCTTTTCCTATCACCTCAGGTCAAGAGAGAAGGGATTAAACAGAACCACCCTGAAAACTTGTTACGTATCTCCTGCCACTGTGGGGTGGGAGGGTCCATACTGGACTTTCATCTGGCTTCTGCCTGGAAAATTTAAAAGATGGAGATGGTTTGACTAGATGCTTGAACCTTGGGAATAAAGGGATGGTTGACCTGGGCAGCTTGCTCTTCTAGAGTTTGTTGTGAGCAGAGAGTGTGTGAATGTTTAAGAGCTGTAGGATGACACAGGGGAAGTCAACTGGGAGAGGTGGGGAAGCACTGAGTTGAATAATTGAAATGTTAGCTAAGCTAAGAAGGGCAGAGTATGGTGTTCCAGGTAGAGGAACCAGCATATGCAAAGGTTCAGAGGCACAAAAGGGTCTAGAATGTCCAAGGAAAAGTAAAATGTTTAGTGTGACTGAGGTGTAATTTGGAGGCATGAGGAGAGTAAGAAATTCACTTGGGAAAATGTCCTAAGCAAATGCTGTTTGTCCTTTGTCCTTTGGGAACTAGGGGATTACTGTAGAGTTTTTTTAAATTAATATACTTTATTTTTTGGAGTAGTTTTGGAAATATAGGAAAACTAAGCAAATAGTATAGAGAGTTCCCACATAGCCTCCTAGTTTCCCCTATTACTAATATCTTACATTAGCATGATCATTTGTTACAATTAATGAATCTACATTGATACACTTTTTGTTGTTGTTATTTTTTAAGACAGAGTCTCGCTCTGTCATGTAGGCTGGAGCACAGTGGCATGATCATGGTTCACTGCAGCCTTGACCTCTCTGGCTCAAGTGATCCTCCCACCTCAGCCTCCTGAGTAGCTGGGACCACAGGTATGCGCTACCAAACCCAGCTAATTTTCAAATTTTTTATAGAGACTGCGTCTCACTATGTTGCCCAGGCTGGTCTTGAACTCCTGGGCTTAAGTGATTCTCCTGCCTCGGCCTCCCAAAATGTTGGAATTATAGGCATAAGCCACTGTGTCTGGCCTTATATTGATATACTATTATTAACTAAAGTCCATCATTTATTATTTCCTTAGTTTTTGCCTAATGTTCTTTTTCTGTTTCAGAATCCTATCTGGACCCTACATTTTTCGCGTCTCCTTTGGCTTCTCTTGGCTGTGACAGTTTCTCAGACTTTCTTTCCTTTTTTTGATAAACTTGAAAGTTTTGAGAAGTACTGGCCAGGCATTTTGTAGGATACCCCTTTATTGGAATTTTTCTGATGTTTTTCACATGACAAGATTGGGGTTGTGGGTACTATGGGTTTTAAAGACCATTTGATCTGTGTTTTACAAAAGTGATATGGGGCCAATGTGGAAGGTGAACTAGTTCAAATTTATTAAGTTAGTACCCTTTCATTTTCAAGCCCTGCAGTGTCTTACCTTCACCATTATTAAAGAAACAAAACAAAATAACTCACTCCTTAATGTGGCTCACACAGCTTTCCAGGATCTGGACCCAGTCTGCCTCTCTGACTTCATCTGCTGACACTCTTTTCCCTGTTCTTTATGCCAAGCCCATGAGCTTCTGTTTCTTTTCTTTTTTTTTTTTTGTTAAGAGGTGAAGTCTCATCCCTGTCTCCCAGGCTGGAGTGCAGTGGCGTGACTGTAGCTCATAGCAACCTTGAACTCCTGGGTTCAGGCAATACTCCTGCCTCAGCTTCCTGAGTAGCTGGGTAGCTGGGACCACAGATGCACACCATGTCCAGCTAATATAAAAAAAACTTTTTTTTTTTTTTTGAGGCAGGGAGTCTTGCTATGTTGCCCAGGCTGGTCTTCAACAACTGGCCTCAAGTAATTCTCCTGGCCAGGTGTGGTGCCTCATGCCTATAATCTCAGCATTTTGGGAGACTGAGGCAGGTGGATCACTTGAGCTCTGGATTCGAGACCAGCCTGAGCAACATGGTGAAACCATGTCTATAAATATGTATATATATATATATATATTTTTTTTTTTTAATTAGCCAGGTCTGACGGCCTTTATTTCCAGCCACTTGGGAGGCTGAGATGGAAGAATCACCTGAGCCCAGGAGGCCGAGGCTGCCGTGAGCTGTGATCTGGTCACTGCATTCCAGCCTGGATGATGGAGTGAGACCCTGTCTCAAAAACAAAAATGAAACAAAACAAAACAAAACAAAAGATTATCCTGGCTTTGCCTCCCAAAGTGCTGGGATTACAGTGACCATGGCATCCAGCCCTCTGTTTCCGTTTCTTGAAGGTGCTAATAGTCCAGGTAGAAGATAATTGGGTTAGAGGAGGAGGAACAGATTAGAAAATATATATGTGGTAGAATTGACAGGATTTTGCTGATTGGATCTATGATATTAAAAAGAGAGAGAATTTGAGCACAGTTCTGAGATTTGTAGTTCAAATTACTTGATCAATAGTCGTGCCATTTACTGAGATGGGGAATACAGGAGTTTGGAGGGGGAGCATCATGAGATCACCCTGACATACTGAGTTTAATTTGTCTGTGGGGTATCGAGGTGTTCTTGTCCAGCAGGACGTCGGAAATCATGAGTCTTAAGTTCAGGAGGGATGTTGGAATAAGTGTAATTGGCAAACAAGAGATTGTGGCAGGGGCTGTGATTGTTAATTCAACTGGGATAAACCCAAGGGCCATATTTGCAGTAATTCAAACCCTTGGCAGTAAACAGTTGAATGTGAACTTCAGGTCAGCAGAGAAATTAAATTTATTTTGGAGACTATCAGGCAACAGGAGGCCAGGACTTTGGGGAGGATTTTGTGGTCTTTCTACTCTCCAGGCTTAAACTAAATGCTGCTTCTTTTCTACTAGAATGAAACTCTGAGACTTAAAAAGGCTGCTGTATTAACCAATTAGCATAGCCTCAGAAAAAGTAACAGAGAGATTTGGGGCTTGGGCAGAATGACATAAGCAGAAAATGGAGTGTTAGATAGGCCAGGTTATGATGAAATTACTCCCAGGTGTGTTGTTTCCCTAGGGCCTTTTCTTTTCTTTTTTAAAGACAGGGTCTTACTCTGTTGCCCAGGCTTCAGTGCAGTTGTACAATCATAGCTCACTGCAGCCTCAAACTCCTGGGCTCAAGCAATCCTGCCTCAGCTTCCCAAAGTGATGGGATTACAGGCATGAGCCACCATGCTTGGGCAGTATCCCTATAGTCCTTATGCCACTATATTTGCATTTTTGGGTTTTTTTGAGACAAGGTCTGTCACCCAGGCTGGAGTGCAGTGGTGCTGGTGCCATCTCGGCTCACTGCAACCTGCACCTCCCAGGCTTAAGTGATCCTTCCACCTCAGCCTCCTGTGTAGCTAGAACTACAAGTGTGCACCACTACACCCAGCTAGTTCTTTTATTTTTTTGTGGAAAAGGGGTCTTACTATGTTGCCCAGGCTGGTTTCAAACTCCTGGGCTCAACCAATCCACCTGCCTTGGCCTCCAAAAGTGCTGAGATTATAGGTGTGAGCCACTGCATCCAGCCTATATTTACATTTAAAAACTGACAAAAGTAGTACATTCATGGTTGGCAGATGCTGTGGACTGGCTTACTCAATAACCATCCCAACTGCCTTCTCTGTTGACTTTTTCTATTATAGAGGCTGCAAACAACACACACAAATTCCCAGACTTCATCACAATCTAAGACAGCTATGTAATATAGTGTGGTAAGTAAGCACATGTCCCTGAGGTGGGCTTCCATTTCTGAATAAAAAGGCAACGACTTGGGGTCACTTCCAAGATGGCTGAATAGGAACAGCTCCAGTCTGCAGCTCCCAGCAAGATTGATGCAGAAGACGGGTGATTTCTGCATTTCCAACTGAGGCAACTGGTTAATTTCATTGGGACTGGTTAGACAGTGGGTGCAGCCCATGGAGGGTGAGCCAAAGCAGGGCAGGGCATAGCCTCACCCAGGAAGCACAAGGGGTCAGGAGATTTCCCTTTCCTAGCCAAGGGAAGCAGTGACAGACTACACCTGGAAAACTGGTACACTTTGCCCAAATACTGCACTTTCCCCATGGTCTTAGCAACTGGCAGACCAGGAGATTCCCTCCTGTTCCTCACTTGGCAGGTCCCATGCCCACAGAGCCTTGCTCACTGCTAGTGCAGCAGTCTGAGATCGACTTGCAAGACTGAAGCCTGGCGGGGATACCATTGCTGATGCTTGAGTAGGTAAACAAAGTAGCTGGCAAGCTTGAACTGGGTGGAGCCCACTGCAGCTCAACAAGGCCTACTGCCTCTATAGGCTCCACCTCTGTGGGCAGGGCATAGCTGAACAAAAGGCAGCAGACAACTTCTGCAGACTTAAACGTCTCTGTCTGACAGCTCTGAAGAGAGCAGTGGTTCTCCCAGCATGGTGTTTGAGGTCTAAGAACAGACAGACTGTTTCCTCAAGTGGGTCCCTAACCCCCGTGTAGCCTGACCTCCCAGTAGCGGCTGACAGACACCTCATACAGGTGAGTGCTCGTCTGGGATGAAGCTTCCAGAGGAAGAATCAGGCAGCAATATTTGCTGTTCTGCAGCCTCCACTGGTGATACTCAGGCAAACAGGGTCTGGAGTGGACCTCCAGCAAACTCCAACATACCTGCAGCTGAGGGTCCTGACTGTTAGAAGGAAAACTAACAAACAGAAAGGAGTAGCATCAACATCAACAAAAAGGGCATCTATAGTAAAACCCCATCTGTAGGTCACCAACATCAAAGACCAAAGGTAGATAAAACCACAAAGATGGGGAGTAAACAAGAGCAGAAAAACTGAAAATTCCAAAAACCAGAGTGCCTCTTCTCCTCCAAAGGATCGCAGCCCCTCACCAGCAACATAACAAAACTGGACGGAGAGTGACTTTGATGAGTTGACAGAAGTAGGCTTCAGAAGGTTGGTAATAACAAACCTCTCTGAGCTAAAGAAGCATGTTCTAACCCATTACAAGGAATCTAAAAACCTTGAAAAAAGGTTAGGCGAATGACTAACTAGAATAAACAGTGTAGAAAAGACCTTAAATGACCTGATGGAGCTGAAAACCACAGAACGAGAACTTTGTGATGCATGCACAAGCTTTAATAGCTGATTTGATCAAGTGGAAGAAAGGGTATCAGTGATTGAAGATCAAATTAATGAAATAAAGCAAGAAGACAAGATTAGAGAAAAAAGAGTAGAAAGAAATGAACAAAGCCACCAAGAAATATGGGACTAGGTGAAAAGACCAAATCTACGTTTGATTGGTGTACCTGAAAGTGATGGAGAGAATGGAACCAAGTTAGAAAACACTCTTCAAGACATTATCCAGGAGAACTTCCCCAACCTAGGAAGACAGGCCAACATTCAAATTCAGGAAATACAGAGGACACCACAAAGAGACTCCTTGAGAAGAGCAACCCCAAGACACATAATCATCAGATTCATCAAGGTTGAAATGAAGGAAAAATGTTAAGGGCAGCCAGAGAGAAAGGTCGGGTTACCCACAAAGGGAAACCCATTAGACTAACAGCAGAAACACTATAAGCCAGAAGAGAGAGGGGGCAATATTCAACCTTTTTTTTTTTTTGAGAGGGAGTCTCGCTCTGCCGCCCAGGCTGGAATGCAGTGGCCGGATCTCAGCTCACTGCAAGCTCCGCCTCCCGGGTTTACGCCATTCTCCTGCCTCAGCCTCCGGAGTAGCTGGGACTACAGGCGCCCGCCACGTCGCCCGGCTAGTTTTTTGTATTTTTTAGTAGAGACGGGGTTTCACCGTGTTAGCCAGGATGGTCTCGATCTCCTGACCTCGTGATCCGCCCATCTCGGCCTCCCAAAGTGCTGGGATTACAGGCTTGAGCCACCGCGCCCGGCCTTCAACCTTCTTAAAGAAAAGAATTTTCAACCCAGAATTTCATATCCAGCCAAACTAAGCTTCATAAGTGAAGGAGAAATAAAATCCTTAACGGACAAGCAAATGCTGAGAGATTTTGTCAGTAACAGGCCTGCCTTACAAGAGGTCCTGAAAGAAGCACTAAACATGGAAAGGAACAACCAGTACCAGTCACTGCAAAAACATGCCAAATTGTGAAGACCATCGATGCTCTAAAGAAACTGCATCAATTAATGGGCAAAATAACCAGCTAGCATCATAATGACAGGATCACATTCACACATAACAATATTAACCTTAAATATAAACAGGCTAAATGCCCCAATTAAAAGACACAGACAGGGAAATTGGATAAAGAGTCATGACCCATCAGCATGCTCTATTCAGGAGACCCATCTCACATGTGGAGACACACATAGGCTCAAAATAAAGAGATGGAGGAAGATCTACCAAGCAAATGGAAAGCAAAAAACAAAACAAAACAAAACAAAACAAAAGCAGGGGTTGCAATCCTAGTCTCTGATAAAACAGACTTTAAACCCACAAAGATCAAAAGAGACAAAGAAGGCCATTACATAATGGTAAAAAATTCAATAAGAAGAGTTAACTATCCTAAATATATATGCACCCAATACAGGAGCAGCCCCTACAAAGAGACTTAGACTCCCATATAATAATAATGGGACACTTTAACATCCCACTGTCAATATTAGACAGATCAACGAGACAGAAGGTTAATAATAATATCCAGGACTTGAACTCAGCTCTGGACCAAGCAGACCTAATAGACATCTACAGAACTCTCCATCCCAAATCAACAGAATATACTCAGCACTACATCGCACTTATTCTAAAATTGACCACACAGTTGGAAGTAAAGCACTCCTCACCAAATGTGAAAGAACAGAAATCACAACAAACTGTCTTTTAGACCACAGTGCAATCAAATTAGAACTCAGGATTAAGAAACTCACTCAAAACCGCACAACTACATGGAAACTGAACAACCTGCTCCTGAATGACTACTGGGAAAGTAACGAAATGAAGGCAGAGATAAAGATGTTTTTTGAAACCAATGAAAAAAAAGACACAACATACCAGAATCTCTGGGACACATTTAAAGCAGTGTGTAGAGGGAAACTTACAGCACTAAATGCCCACAAGATAAAGCAGGAAAGATCTAAAATTGACACCCTAACATCACAATTAAAAGAACTAGAGAAGCAAGAGCAAACAAATTCAAAAGCTAGCAGAAGGCAAGAAATAACTCAGATCAGAACAGAACTGAAGGAGATAGAGACACAAAATCCCTTCAAAAAAATCAATGAATCCAGGGGCTGGTTTTTTGAAAAGATCAACAAAACAGATAGACTGCTAGCAAGACTAATAAAGAAGAAAAAAGAGAAGAATCAAATAGACACAATAAAAAATGATAAAGGGGATATCACCACCAATCCCACAGAAATACAAACTACCATCAGACAATGCTATAAACACCTCTATGCAAATAAACTAGAAAATCTATAAGAAATGTATAAATCGCTGGACACATACACCCTCCCAAAACTAAACCAGGAAGAAGTTGAATCTCTGAATAGACCAATAACAGGTTCTGAAACTGAGACAGTAATTAATAGCCTACCAACCAGAAAAAGTCCAGGACCAGAAGGATTCACAGCCGAGTTGTACCAGATGTACAAAGAGGAACTGATACCATTTCTTCCGAAACTACTTCAATCAATAGAAAAAGAAGGAATCCTTCCTAGCTCATTTTATGAGGCCAGCATCATCCTGATACCAAAACATGGCAGAGACACAACAGAAAAAGAAAATTTCAGGCCAATATCCCTGATGAACATCAATGTGAAAATCTTCAATAAAATACTGGCAAACCGAATCCAGCAGCACATCAAAAAGCTTATCCACCACAATCAAATTGGCTTCATCCCTGGGATGCAAGGCTGGTTCAACATATGCAAATCAATAAACGTAATCCATCACATAAACAGAACCAATGACAAAAACCACATGATTATCTCAATAGATGCAGAAAAGGCTTTTGACAAAATTCAACAGCTCTTCATGCTAAAAACTCTCAATAAACTAGGTATTGGTGGAATGTATCTCAAAGTAATAAGAGCTATTTATGACAAACCCACAGACAATATCACACTGAATGGGCAAAAACTGGAAGCATTCCCTTTGAAAACCAGCACAAGATAACAATGCCCTCTCTCACCACTCCTACTTAACATAGTGTTAGAGTTCTGGCCAGGGCAATCAGGCAATAGAAAGAAATAAAAGGTATTCAATCAGGAAAAGTGGAAGTCAAATTGTCCCTGTTTGCAGATGACATGATTGTTTATTTAGAAAACCCCATCATCTCAGCCCAAAATCTCCTTAAGCTGATCAGCAACTTCAGCAAAGTCTCAGGATACAAAATCATTGTGCAGAAATCACAAGCATTCTTATACACCACAGAGAGCCATATCATGAGTGAACTCCCATTCATAATTGCTACAAAGAGAATAAAATAGCTAGGAATCCAACTTACAAGGGATGTGAAGGACTTCTTCAAGGAGAACTACAAACCACTGCTCAACGAGATAAAAGAGGACACACACAAATGGAAAAATATTCCATGCTTATGGATAGGAAGAATCAATATCATGAAAATGGCCATGCTGCCCAAGGTAATTTATAGATTCAATGCCATCCCCATCAAGCTACCAATGACTTTCTTCACAGAATTGGAAAAAACTACTTTAAAGTTCACATGGAACCAAAAAAGAGCCCACATAGCCAAGAGAATCCTAAGCAAAAAGAACAAAGTTGGAGGCATCACGCTACCTGACTTCAAACTCTACCATAAGGCTACAGTAACCAAAACAGCATGGTACTGGTACCAAAACAGATATATACATATACAAAAAATGGAACAGAACAGAGGCCTCAGAAATAACACCACACATCTACAACCAACTGATGTTTGACAAACCTGACAAAAGCCAGAAATGGGGAAAGGATTCCCTATTTAATAAATGGTGCTGGGAAAACTAGCTAGCCATATGTAGAAAGCTGAAACTGGATCCCTTCCTTTCAGCTTATACAAAAATTAACTCAAGTTGGATTAAATACTTAAATGTAACACCTAAAACCATAAAAGCCCTAGAAGAAAACCTAGTCAATACCATTCAGGACATAGGCATGGGCAAAGACTTCGTGACTGAAACACCAAAAGCAATGGCAACAGAAGCCAAAATAGACAAATGGGATCTAATTAAACTAAAGAGCTTCTGCACAGCAAAAGAAACTACCATCAGAGTAAACAGGCATCCTACAGAATGGGAGAAAAATTTTGCAATCTACCCATCTGACAAAAGGTAATATCCAGAATCTACAAAGAACTTAAATTTACAAGAAAAAAGAAACAACCCCATCGAAAAGTGTGCATAGGATATGAACAGACACTTCTCAAAAGAAGACATTTGTGCAGCCAACAGACACATAAAAAAATGCTCATCCTCACTGGTCATCAGAGAAATGCAAATCAAAACCACGATGAGATACCATCTCATGCCAGTTAGAATGGTGATCATTAAAAAGTCAGGAAACAACAGATGCTGGAGAGGATGTGGAGAAATAGGAATGCTTTTATACTGTTGGTGGGAGGGTAAATTAGCTCAACCATTGTGGAATACAGTGTGGCGATTCCTCAAGGATCTAGAACTAGAAATACCATTTGACCCAGCCATCACATTACTGGGTATATACCCAAATGATTATAAATCATTCTACTATAAAGACACATGCACATGTATGTTTATTGCAGCACTATGCACAATAGCAAAGACTTGGAACCAACCCAAATGTCCATCAATGATAGACTGGATTAAGAAAATGTGGCACATATACACCATGCAGCCATAAAAAAGGATGAGTTCATGTCCTTTGCAGGGACATGGATGAAGCTGGAAACCATTATTCTCAGCAAACTGTCACAAGGACAGAAAACCAAATACTGCATGTTCTCACTCATAGGTGGGAATTGAACAATGAGAACACATGGGCACAGGGTGGGGAACATCACATACCTGGGCCTGTCGGAGGGTGGGGGTCTAGGGGAGGGATAGCATTAGGAGAAATACCTAATGTAGATGATGGGTTGATGGGTGCAGCAAATCATCATGGCACATGTATACATATGTAACAAACCTGCACATTGTGCACATGTACCCTAGAACTTAAAGTATAATAAAAAAAATAGAAATTAAAAAAATAGGAAAATAGTATCAACCAAAAAAAAAAAAAATCAGTTACTTCAGAGGGTTGAAATTTTTTAAAAAAAGGTAAAAATGTTAAAAAAAAAAAAAAAAAGGCAAAGACTTGTGAGGAGCAGTGTTTTTGCCATTCTGCCCTCTCCCTGTCTGGAGCTTTGATCCAATGTGGTAGCAAGCAGCCATTTAGTTACCAAGACAATGAAAGCTGAGAGCTAAGTATGGTGGAGCAGTAGGATGGAAAGATCCTGATTCCTTGATGACAACCTTTAGCAACTATGCTGGTTTTGGTCCACCCACCTCTGGATTTTGTGTTATGTTTAAAAAAAGCCTTTACTTTTTGTTTTGTTTTTTGATTCAGGGTCTTGCTCTGTCACCCAGGTGGGAGTGCAGTAGTGCAATCACTGCTCACCGCAGCCTCAACTTCCTGGGCTCAAGTGATCCTCCCCGCTCAGCCTCCTGAGTAGCTGGGGCCACAGGTGCATGTCACCACACCTGGCTAAGCCTTTACTTTTTTGAACTAGTTAGTAAAGTGGCCTTCAAACTTAGCTACCCATTAAAATCACCTGTGGAGTCTTAAAGTTCTCAGTTTTAAGATCTCCCTATATACCCCCAAATGAACAGGAATTTTTGGTGGTAGGACCTAAGCCTCAGTAACTAGAGGCAGGATTTCATTCTGTCTCCCAGGCCAGAGGGCAGTGGCACAACCATAGCTCCATAGCTCATTACAGCCTCGAACTCCTGGCCTCAAATGATTCTGCTGCCTCCCAAAGTGCTGGGATTACAGGTGTGACAGAAGTAGGCTTCAGAAGGTTGGTAATAACAAACCTCTCCGAGCTAAAGAAGCATGTTCTAACCCATCACGCCCAGCCCTAGCCTTAGTAATTTAAAAAACTCTCCAGCAGATTCCAATATGTAGCGCAGATTCCAATATGTAGCCCAGATTAAGAACCAGTGGTTTAAAACACCTTTTTTGGTTGTTATTATTTTTTGTCATTTCCAGCTGGATACGTTTGTAATTAATACATGTTTTGAAGCTATATTCAAAAAATTGAAGCATATAGGTTCTCCCATTTCCAACCAGCTCCATCTCTACTCCCATCCCTAGCAGAATCATAATCCTCAGAGGGCTGTACCTCTTTCTTCAAAATTTCCTCTCTGCATCTATAAATGGCACATTAGTTTTCTATTACAAAAATCCTTGCAGGGACTATTCAAGTGAAACCAGAGAAGTGACATTGCTGTCATAACTTAGAAAAACCAGGACAGTGCTGACTTCAAGTTTTCTATCTCCATAAGCCACCAGAATACCTGGAAAATATCAATGTTTTAGCATCCAAACTATAACTTCCAGCCTACCTTTTGTAGTCTGAAATATCAGAATAATCATATTTCATTGATACAGTTTAATTTTCCACTTCAGATGTTTTAAACCTTGTATACAACTTTTTGTCTATGATTATTTAACTGTGAGAGACAGAGGATGTTGAAAATGATGTTTCTGGGCTTCAACATATGGAAACTCAATTTTTTTTGTAGTAAAGTTCTCTTCTTTGAGTTCCTGCATTAAGTTTCAGTTGTTTGAAGGTAGGTTCTGTTGAAGAGACATTATCTTTGAATAACAAGCATCATATTTTTTGTTCTGTATTGTTTCATTTTAAGTTGAAAATCACATTGAGATATAAGAGCAGTTGAAATTGGCACATAATAACATTTCCAGCAGCCCTATTGCACTTGTTATCATACATAAAAATGTATATTAAAATAACCCTCTGTTGAAAACACACAGTTCCAGGGTTAGGATTCCTATGGCAATCAAAGTATTAATTTTGGGAGTTTACGATGTAACTTGCAAAAACATATGTGAATTTGTTTTACCATGGGAGGCAGAATTGCATGACAGGTTTTAGAATGAGAAGGTATGGGTTCTAATCCCAACTCTGCCACCTAATGGCTATGTGATTTGGAGCGGGTTACTAAATCTCTGTGCCTCACTTTTCTCGTCTATAAAATGGGAATATTATTGTAAGAATTAAGAAGATAATACATGTAAAGCATCTAGAACTGTGTCTGGTATACATCACATATTAAGTAAATGTTATCTGTTATGATTATCTGTATTAATTTGAAACCTATGTTAATTAATTTCTCTTCCCTCTCAACCTGCATCTGTGTCTTTTTTGGTAGTTCCCTGTAACAAGTTGGCTGAAGAGGAAAAATTCCAGGACTTGTTTTAAGATGGTTCTGTCCAATATGCTGGCACTACCCAAAAGTAGGTGGTTGTACCATTGCAGTTCCACCACAGCATGGCCTTGAAAGATGGGGTGAAGGAAAATCTTCCCAGTGGACAGTATGAGTCTATGTTGACTTAGGATAGTGGCTAATGGTTTGGCTGGATGGTCAAACCTTAGAAGGATCATGATTTAAAAACTGGTGGCAGGGAGAGCCGAGAAAGAGGTTTGTAGGTAGAATGTTACGAATTTGCACAGAATGGGAAGATAGTATATCCTGTGTGAGTGCTCACCAAACAGCAATCTTATCAGAAGAAGATCTTAATAAGTAGGTGGATGAGATTGCCAGTTTTGCGAACATTTATTACCTTCTTTCCCTAGTTCCCCTTTTTTGTTCTATGGAAGCCACATAAAATGGTCCATAGGGCTATTTGGGGGCTCAGCAACATGGACTTCGAATCACCACTGCTGAGTGTCCAACCTGCCAACAGCAGAGATTAACACAGCATTTATTTGGCACCATTCCCTGGGAGTACCAGTTTAGCCACCTTGTGAAAAATTGATTATAAAGGATCACTTTCATCATGGAAGGGACAGAACTTTGTTCTCACTGGAATGAATAGACACTTACTCTGGATAAAGATTTGTTTTTCCTGCTCACAATGCTTCTTCCAAAACCACCATCCAGGGATTTACAGAATGTGTTATTCACATGGTATTTCACAGAGCATTGCTTTTGACCAGGGAACTCACAGCAAATGAAGTGTGGCAATGGGCTCATGCTCATGGAATTCACTAGTCTTGCAAAATTCCCCATTACCTCGAAGCAGCTGTCCTGATAAAGTGGAAGAATGACCTTTTGAAGGCATAGTTACAGTGCCAGCTGGGTGGAAACACCTTGTAGAGCTGGGGCAGTGTCCTTCAGGATGTGGTGTATGTCCTAAATTAGTGACCAACATATATTGCTGTTTTCCCATAGCCAATTTTTCTGGGTTCAGGAATCAAGGAGTGGAAATGAGAGAATTTCTTCTTATTATTACATTCAGTCATCCACTATGAAATTTTATCTTCCTATCTACAACTTTAGGCTCTGCTGGTTTAGAAGTCTTGTTTTTCAGGGGAAGAATATTTCCTCCAGGGAGCACAGCAATTGTATCATTAACCTGGAAGTGAAGATGACCACCTGGCCACATTGGGCTCATCATGCCAGTGAATCAATAGGAAAAGGAGAGGGCTACTAAACTGGCTTGGGATAACTAATCCTGACTATTAAGGAGAAATTGAATTTCTCTTCAGAGAAGTTCTCTTAGAGACTGGTGTGACTCATATATCAAGGCCAAGTCTGCTGGATTAGACCTGTAGTTAGTTAAGACTCATTAATGGCAAGGCATAATGTCCTAAATCAAACCAGCTTGGAAAAATGAGGTATTTGCTTACAGAATTGTCTCTTGGAACTTAATGAAGTGGAACAAGCCCTCAGATGCTGGTACAGCTCCCCATATCCTATCTCCACTTCTATCTATTTGCACACCAATTTCATTCTTTGTTCTTATTGCAGACTGATTTCTGTCCTCAGTTCACGTGGCTGAAAACATGGCTGCTAGTAATATAATAACAGCTTTAGCTACCTGAAGACTAATTTCTTTCCTATTCCAGTGGCAAGCATTCTGGGAAAGGACTCTGATATGCCAAACTTGGTTCAAGTGCCTGGGGGAGAGGTCATATTGTACCAACATGTGGCTTCCATGGAAACCTCTTGGATAGAGTTGGTTGATCAGGAGGTCGGGGATGGGCGGGGAAGGTGATTGTGAGAAAGTCTGTTCCCAGAAAAAGAAGAGAGCTGGGCTGACAAATTATGGGGCTCTATTACTAAGTAGACCCATTTTTATACCTAATAATAATTACAAATATAAATAAATAAGTGGTAACTAATATTTACAGCATTTACTCTGTGAGACCACATATACATATATGATGTTTAGCACAACATAGGGTTCTGAGAATTTAATGATTGTGTCTGTGTGTGTATACACAGTGTGTGTACATGTAATAACAGTCTTTAAGGTAAGTTTAATTTTTTTCCCCATTTTATGGATGAGAAAACTAAGACTTAGAGAGAATTAAGTAACTAGTCCAAGTAAGTAGCTGAGCTTGAACTTGAACCCAATGTATTTGTTTCCAAGGACTGTCCTTATAACATGACACTTGAGTCCCTTCCCCTCGTTCTCCAGGCTCTAGGCACCTAGTCTTTCCGGTTAGTTTTTTGTATTTTTTAGTAGAGACGGGGTTTCACTTTGTTAGCCAGGATGGTCTCGATCTCCTGACCTCGTGATCCGCCCGTCTCGGCCTCCCAAAGTTCTGGGATTACAGGCTTAGGCACCTAGTCTTACCACCAGACTCCAGAGTGCTGACTGGGTCCCTGAAACCCTCATTGGGTCCTGCCAGATGCTTTCTCTGGGCTGAAATTTGCCTCTGGGCCCTAAGCATCTGCTTCTGTTGGATAAATTGAGTACAAACCTCTGTTTTTTTTTTATACATAAGAATGGATTGCTATAAGGATTATGGAAGCTAGATGAGGGCAGATATTCATATTCACTGCTAATCTCCTGTACCCAAAACAGTGCTGGACACTTGACAACTATTTGTTAAATGAATGCACGAGACAAACTGAGGCTCACAAGGATTTTGCTTAAAGAGTAATTGGATATTCTTGCCTTTTGGCTATTATTAGGCTTTTGTGTGTGGGGTTAGACCGGGGAAGATGTGGAGGGGATTTTGAAGAAGCTGTGTGTATGGGGAAGCAGTGAGAGAAATGGGGAGAGAGAGAGAAAGAGAGAGAGAGGAAACTGTCACAGGGAAATTAGACAGAGTGGAAAGGGAAAGAAGGGAGAAGACAATGGAGGCATTAAATTAAGTATTTTTTTTCAAATTTATCTATTTATGTATTTAATTGACAAATAAAATTGTATGTATTTATTGTGTACAACATGATTTTTGAAATTTGTATACGTTGTGGAGTGGCTAAATTGAGCTAATTAACATATGCATTACCTCATGTACTTTTGTGGTGGGAACACTTGAAATCTCCTCTCTTACCAATATTCAAGAATGCAAGACATTGTTATTAAATATAGACACCGTGTTGTACAATAGATCTCTTGAAGATTAATATTTCCCTGTGGTCTGCAATATAAATGTCCCTTCTATGTCCCCATGGAGTTAGTGGTAGAATCTGCATTATTCACTATTGCTTTAAAGGTATCTTTGTGAAGTGCTGGCCTTAAGGCAGGTCCAGAGTAATGCCATGGGGCTGAGCATACATGGGGTATAATTAAATGAGATAAGGTAAGTTAAATCTCCACCCAGCACCTGGCCCACGGAAGCTAATCAGTAAATATTTCCTTGGGAGCCCATGACCTTGGCTGACCTCCTGTGTGTCCCTTCCCACAGCACAGGGTTCTTTGCATGCCAAGAAGTCTCAGAATGTCTGCCTCCCTGCTAAGCCGATTTTGCAAGGAATCTTCTTGATGGCATCACCAAGCTCTGAGATATGGAGACTTTGTGCCACTTCACTCTATGCACAGTTCCTTCATGCTGTGTGAGGTAGGAGCACACACACTCACCAAAGAAAACACCCTTTAGCCTGGTTGGGAGACTCCTGGGTTAGGCGCTGATGTAATTTGTTTTCACAAAAACTGTAACAGCCTTCTGAGTTAAGCATTTGCTCAGCTGGTCTTTGCCAGACGACAGATGCTTTGTGTCATTGCCTGTTGACCATGGCCTTAGTCACACATTGTACCTCAAAGGCTGAAACATCCCAGGGTAAAATGATTATGAGGAAGACGAGCTGCTCCAGAGATCTAGAGGGATCACGTTGGGTACTCAGCCAGGCTGGCCCCAGGGATTCTGCTCCAGGTGTAAGAGAATTGATTAAACAAAGGAAATGACAATCAGTTCAGGCCCTTACTGTGATTGGGCACAAATGTTCTCAGAGCTGCCATAGATAGTTTAATCAGGATGTCCTTTTCATTTGAATGAGAGGAATGCAAGTTCTATGTTTACTTGTTTGTCCCTTCTATCAGACTGTGAGGCCCAAGGGGGCAGGCGCCTCTAACTGATTCAACAGCATGTGCCTGCTGCATAGCACAAAGCCAAGCACAAAGCCGGGCACAAAGGACGCACTTAGGGAAAGTTTGTGAGATGAAAGAATGAACACGGTGTCCTCCTCGGAGTCCCCTCTTTTCAGGCTCCGCTTTATACCCTTTCTCTGGCGCGGGTCCCTGCTGACTGCAGGTGTCTCCTAAGAGCTTATGTCCCTATGTTTCCTTCTCATCCTGGAAACGGAAGTTTATTTTGAAGCCTGCTCTATTGTTCGTCCGGCTTGTAATCCCAAACTGAATGAGACTGATTTGTTGTATGCTTGGCTGGTCTTCACAAAGCATGTTTGTGTGATACGTAACATTTCCTTTTAGATCAAGTGTGGCCTGGTATAGTTGCAAGGGCCAGAGCGTCCAGGGCAGCTGGTGTTCTGAATTTCAGCCTTCCCATTTTCTATTGTTTTATTTTTAAAAATTATTATTATAATATTTTATAGAGACGGGGTTTCCCTATGTTACCCAGGCTGATCTCTAACTCCTGGGCTCAAGTGATTCTCCCTCCTTGGCCTCCCAAAGGCATGAGCCACCATTCCCAGCCCCATTTTCTAATTGTGTAATTCAGTAAATTGGATTTCACAGAACCTCAGCTTCCTTTGTCCATAAGGTGGATATAACAAGGTGAACTTGGCTGAGATTAGACCCAAATATTTTTGGATCAATTGAGAAGTAGAGACTGAAAAAGAACTGTCATTTGTAATCCATACACATTTTTGTGTCTCTAAAAAGGGGAAATGTCTCAGAAAATGCTTCTTATAAGCTGTATGCAAATACAGAGAAAAAAGTCTTACCTTGGAATGGGGAAGGTCTGTTACTATGATTCCAAGAACTAAAATGTTTGGCAAAATTGTGTAAAATGTCAACATATTAGGCAGAATTGATCTCTTCAAAAGGTTTTATTTGGAGCATTTTATCTTCCCTTCTCTCTTTCTTTCTCTCTTTCTTTGTCTCTCCTTCCCTTCCCTGCCTTCCCTCCTTTTCTTTTCTTTTTAGACAGGGTCCAGCTCTGTCACTCAGGCTGGAATGCAGTGACACAATCATGGCTCACTGCAGCCTTAACCTCCTGGGCTCAAGCAGTCCTCCCATCTCAGTCTCCCGAGTAGCTAGGTGTATAGTTATGTGCCACCACACCTGGCTAATTTTTTTTATTTTTATTTTTTTTGTAGAGATGGAGTCTCACAATGTTGGTCTCAAACTCCTGTGCTCAAATGATCCTCCCACCTCGGCATCCCAAAGTGCTGGGATTATAGGTGAAAGCCACCATGCCCAGCCTAAAATTTCCTGTGTATTTACACTGCCATTTGTTGCTTTATTATTGCATGCTCTTGAACATTTCTAATGGATAAACCATTTTTCTTTTCTTTTCTTTTTTTTGAGACACAGTCTTGTTCTGTTGCCCTGGCTGGAGTGCAATGGCATGATCTCTGCTTACTGCAGCCTCAGTCTCCTGGGCTCAAGCGATCCTCTCACCTCAGCTTCCTGAGTAGCTGGGACTATAGGGGCACCATGCCCAGCTAATTTTTGTATTTTTTGTAGAGATGAGGTTTTGCCCTGTTGCCCAGGCTGGTCTTGAACCCCTGGGCTCAAGCAGTTGGCCCACTTTGGCCTCCCAAAGTGCTGGGATTAAAGGTGTGAGCCACCATGCCAGGCCGAGTAAGCCATTTTCCAACTAGACAATCATAGAAACTCAAGAGCTGAGAGACTGAAGATGGCTAGGCAACTGTATAACCATGATCATGCTAGAGGAGAGAATGAGGAAAATAACTTAATTGGGCTTTATGGGACTCAGCATTGACTGGCCTGTTATTATCACACACAGTGTTCCATGGTTAGAATGTTTGTTCTGTTATTGTTTAGAAGTTGGAGTTTTCCACGAAATAGACACGTTAATTCTCAGACCTCCTGGAACATGATCAATCCTAAGGCAGGACATAAAGACTAAGGACATGGGGCTTAGGTTGAAGTGTGGGGGAGATAACTGCCTCCTTGATCTGAACCTCAAGGATTTGTAGAATGAAGTATCTTCCCACTGCGGGGAGGCAGGCTGGCCCTTCCTCCGTGGCAGCAGTAGAGAGCAATGTAGAAGTCAAACCCAGAGACTGGGGAATCTGGGCAAAGGTACTGAGTTTCAAATTTCTCTCTGTTGTAATTCTCTCTTCTCTCCAAGCCTTTGGTAATGTCTTGTTAAAAGTTTCAGCCTAGTCTGCTTTATCACAACAGGGAAATGGTGGAGGAGTCTGTACAGCCCACGCTGGGGCACAACAGTGGGGTTAGGAAAGTTATACCCTGAAGGAAGCAGGTGTTCAGACATAGAAGTCCCCCATGTGGGGCCAGGCAGCTGGCAGAGATGAAAAGTACAGAGGAAATGAGTGGACCATGTAAGTGTTCCCCAGCAGAACTGGATAAAATCCTGATTTCATTGGGAGCTTGAGGTGGGTGGATCACAAGGTTAAGAGATCAAGACCATCCGGCCAACATGGTGAAACCCCGTCTCTACTAAAAATACAAAAATTAGCCGGGCATGGTGGCATGTGCCTGTAGTCCCAGCTACTTGGGAGGCTGAGGCAGGAGAATCACTTGAACCCGGGAGGCAGAGGTTGCAGTGAGCTGAGATTGTGCCACAGCACTCCAGCCTGGAGACAGAGCAAGACTCCATCTCAAAAACAAAAACAAACAAAAAAATAAACAGTCCTGATTTCATCAAGTCAAGTAGGATGAGGCTCAAGCTACAATAATGGTGCATTACATAGAAGGATGAGTTTACAAACTGGTGAAGTCTGCATACTTGAGTTCTATTAGACACTAATATCTACTTCATTCAGCTATAAAGGACATACTATTATAGTCAGATCTCACTAAATATAGCTACGATCATTTCCAGTATAAATTGAATTGATCAATCTTTGAGATGCCTTCATGTTCAGAAGTTCTGTGAGTTTATGGGGTAGTGGAAATACCACTGGAGTCAGCCCAGCCTGAGTGTCCATTAGGTCCCCTAACCACATCCTCCTCGTTCACTGTCTTCTTTCCCCTCAACTGGCATGGAATGTGGGGCAATACAGGAATGTTTTAGAACATGTTGCCAGAGCAATGTTGTAATTTATTAGCAGTCACTCTTAAGTGGAGAGGATCTTATTCTTCAGATAGTCATTCACATTCTTGGAAATTATTGCTCTGAGGTCTCCTTGGTTGCAGGAGGGGAAACTCCCATTAATCTTGTGACATGCTGATGAATTGCTTGAGAATTTCTTAAAAGCAGAGGAGACATGTCAGGAGGAACATAAACAAAACCTCAATTTCAAAATAGCAAAACAACATAAATCTTTCTTGAAATTTTCACATGAGCAGAGCATGCCATGCTACATGTCAAGGCCAAAGAGCCACGAGGCAGATTGTGTTCCCCAAAAATGGCCACAGCAACATCTCTCCTCCCACATGTTCTTCCTATGATGACATGTTGGCACTTGTACACCCCTCCTTGTGAGACATGGGGTCTATATTCCATCTGCTTGAATCTGTGCAGGCTGTGAATTTGGGGGAAATGATGCTATGTAATTACTGAGCCTTGGTCATAAAAAGCTATGGTTTCTGCCTGGTTCTTGTGAGATACTTGCTCTTGGAACCTGTAGTAGATATCTATTGCTATGTAACAAATAACCGCAAAACCTAGCAGTTTAAGACAATACACATTTATTATCCATCCCACAGTGTTTCCAAGTTAGGAATTCAACCACAGTTTAACTGTGTCTTCTGCTTCAGAATCTTTCACAAGGCTATAATCAAGATTTTGGTCAGGGCTGGGGTCTCATCTGAAGGTTTGAATGGAGAAGGATCTACTTCCAAAGTCACTTTTGTGGTTTATTTGTGGTTTTTGGCAGGATTCACTTCTTTAGGGATTGTTGGACTGAAGACCATTAGTTTTGTATAGCTATTGGCCAGGGTAACACTCAATTCCTTACCACGTGAGCTTCTTCAGTGTGGCAGTTTCCTTCATCAAAGCCAGAGAGAGAGATTATTTTGTGACCTAATTATAGCAGAAATATTCCTTCAATGTTGCCATGTTCTATGGGTTAGAAGCAAGTTAATCAAGGGGATGAGATTACACAAGGCTGTGAATACCAGCAGGTGGAAATCATTGGGGACCATTTTAGAGGCTTCTTACCATAGAACTTAACTAGCACACTATGAGAAAGTCCAGATGAGGAGGTCATATGAAGACTTTCTGACCTCAAACACCAAGACACATGAGTGAAAGAGCCTTCAGATAATTCCAGCTCCCAGCTATTCAGTAACCCTCAGCCTTGAGACTTTCCAGCTGAGGCTCTAGATGTTGTAGAGCAAATACAAGCTGTCCTTGTCATGTCCTTCCCAAACTCCTGACCCATATAATCCTTGAGAATAATAAACTATTGTTGTTTTACACCATTAGGTAGCAACTGGAACAAGCCACATATCTTGCAGTTTCATTGTTCAGCTTGTCACCTGATTTGACCACATGAAATGACCATTGCATTTTTGCCCGTGCCAATTTTTGCAACTGGATTGATATCATAGTTCAGCTCAAAGTTTGCAAGCTGAAAATACCTTAAGAGTCCACATAGATCTGAAAAACCTCATAACTTTCTGGCTACTATAGGTAATTTTTTGTCTTATCTAATAAAAGCAGCACCACATTTTGGGTGTCTTGCCTGTAGCAGCAGTTTGTAAAATACTTTCAAAGGGCACGAGACAAATCAAGTTTTCCCAGGCTCAGTTCTGGGATTCAACTGAGCTTTTATGGTCAAGGGCATACTCCTAAATCAAATAGGATGTTCTAAACATTCTCATTAGTCCATTTTGAATAGGACTATCATAGTGCTTGGTCTGGCATGAACTATCCATCAGAATAACTCTGCATACTTTTTGTTTACATTTGTGTATTGAGTAATTTTTTGAATTACCTTAATTAACATCTGGCACTAGAATTCTTGATGGGAAGGCAGTGTTTTTGTTTGAAAAAAAGAGTTTAATAATGAAGCAACAGAGGTATAATTCCTCCTTCCCCCACTAGAGCCTCTCTGCATGAGATAAGGAAAGGAATTTATGTCTGACTTTGGAGAGATTAGATGGAGAAGAAAGAACAGAGGAAAAAGGAAAGAGAAGGAAGACAGAAGAACCAGAGGAGCGTGCAAGGGTGGGTGCAGTGAGGTGAGGGTGGGTATAGTGTTGAAGCCAATAGAGAAAACCATCTTAAGTGGGTGGCCGACAAGGACTGCAGAGAGCAAGAATGTGCAATGAGGAGTGAGACCTTTAGGTTGTCCAGGGTACAGTGAATGAGAGGACTCCCTTTTGGTGAAACCTCTCCCAACATTTTCAGCAAAGTCTGTTAAATTCATATATGGTATATTAAGATCTTTTTCTGTTAAAGAGCTAAATTTGTGCTTTGATTGATGTAGTACAGAGAGCAGAGACTACTCAAAGAACATTATCCCTGAGAGACTAGGACAGTATGTGTCCTGGGTATTTACAGAAATTTTGGAGAAAGCTGTAGACTTCCAAAGGCCATGGGGATGTGTATTTTAAGCCAATTGTTACCTAAGACTTATGAAGCAGAGAGGTCTCAACTGATATGTGGGCTACTTGAGCATCTCTGTGTCAGGTCCAGCCAGGTTTCTCGCCCCCATATCCTTCCTCAATTTTCTACCCTGTCTCTTCTCACCTATGAGCCCAGCCCTGCTCCAGGTTCCTGGTACATTCTTGAGATGTAAGAAGCATCTTAAGATGACTAGATCCAGCCTGATGGTCTAGGGCTCCACATAAAATCAGTCTTGCTGCTCAGGACTTTCCTGATTCATGCCCCTCTTTTGAAAAGTAAAACTTATTTTATTCTCAAATCCTGGGGTCTTCTCTCCTCCTCCACCCTGTGGGTCTCAGGCCTTGTAATTGGGCTTCTGCTTTGGGATATTTTCCTAAATTTCTAGGCATAAACTAGGAGGAAAGCAGTTTACCCTAGAATGGGGCTAAGTCTGCCTATGGAGGGGACTAGATTGTGAAAACCTTGAGCTCTAGGCCTAATATGATACCAACTTGCTATTTGACTTTCACAAAGTCACATTTACTCTATAGCCCTTGGGGTCCTCACATTTAGAACATTGTGATTATTATTAATAACTTAGCAGGCTTGGACACAAGTTATATAGGGTTCTTAGCACCATGGACTAGTCCCACAAGTCAGCTGGTCATGGACTAGTCCCATGAGTCAACTAGTCTGCTGTTTGAGAACAGCAGCTAGAACTGGAAGGAGTTTGTCCACTTCAAACACACAGACTCAACCAGTAGAGCAGGGTCAGCCCCGACATAAAAGGATGCTGGCGAGGGAAGCAAGGGACTCAGAATCACAACCAGAACCCAAGCCAAGAGGACCTGGGTTCATGACAAGTCTCAGTTTTTGTGGTAGGGGGCCACTGAAAAGACAGACTGAGGGAAACTGAGGCTGAAAGTCAAGTATATGGACTGAATCAATATAGCTGCTAGGTTGTGGCTAGGAGACCCTGGGGTTACTTCTAGCTTACCAGTTCTGGGGACAGAAGTATCAAGATGATATCGGGGCAACTGGATCAGCTGGTGCAGTTGAGGTTGCTTAGGCTCTCCCTTTGCTGTTCAGGCCTGCCCTACCATGGTACCAAACCTGTCTATGGAATGGGCTAGATTGCTAATGCCAGATATGTCCAGGCAAGAGATTCCAGGGTTCCATGAACAATCTCAGATATGTTGGAAGGGGTGCAGGAACCCTGGCCAGGACAAGCTCCAATACCTTTCATAGTCCTCAGAGAGGATAGGCCAAGGCACATCTGGATTGGGTCTCTTTACATTCTGTGTATTAGATTCACTTCTGGGATTCACTGCAGTGTGGCAGAGAGAAATCATAGTGCCTGATACATAGTAGGCTCCTAATAAAGATTGGTTAAATGAATGATGAAAATTGAATAAAATAAATAGAAAAGGCTGATGGCTGGAGAAAAGATAGATTAGCAGTGATCCTGGGCTAACGGGCTCAGGGAAACGGGCCTGCTTTCCTCATGTGATCCTTACCACCACCAACTGAGCTTCAACCTTTCCCCTATAATAAGAAAAATAATTCTCAAAAAATATTTTCAGATTACAGATTGCCAGAACCGGAGAGATGTTCCTACTCTTGACCCAATAATCCTACTCTTGGGATTTTATCATAAGAAAATAATTCAGCAACAACAAAAAGCCAAGTGCGTAAAGGTATTTATGACAGCATCATCTGAGGCAGCAGAAAAATGGAAACAGCTCACGTGTCCACCAATAAGGGACAGGCTGACTAATTTTTGGTATGGATATTCTATAACCATAAAAATGATCACTGTGAAGATTAGGTACCAAATACAGAAAACACAGAATAAATAATTTGGTTAAAAGAAGTATACCAAATGCTATATATGTTATTAGTGCAAATGTGTTGCGTGTTTCTTCTTTGTCTCAAGCAACTAATTTTTTCCAAGTTCCTATCACTGTAGTTAAATGCCAAAAATAATACAAAAGTTACTTCAAAATATCTTTTTTTTTTTGATAAAGTCTCACTCTATCACCCATGCTGAAGTGCAGTTGCATGATCATGGCTCACTACAGCCTCCACCTCCTGGGCTCAAGCGATCCTCTCACCTCAGCCTCCCAAGTAGCTGGGACTACAGGTATGCAACACCATGCCTGGCTAATGTAAAATTGTTTTGTAGAGATAGGATCTCACTATGTTGCCTAGGCTGATCTCGAACTCCTAGGCTCAAGCAATCCTACTGCCTTGGCCTCCCCAAATGCTGAGATTACAGGTGTAAGCCATAGCGCCCAGCTTACTTCAAAAAATCTAATGTTCCCCATCCTGCTCCAATCTAAAAAATGATAGATAGTATTGGGATTCTGGGAAGATGGCAGGAGCAGAGCAGCATGGTTTATGAATCTTCTTGAATCACCACATTAAAAAACAGAGCAATTAGCTAACAAAACTAAAGACCTGGGGACAACTTTTATAATAAAGCTAGGTGACAAAATGCAGTCACCAACAACCACAGACATATTATTGGCATCTGAGGGGGAGAAAGCAGTGGGAAGCAATAGGACATCCAATGGACCTGAGAAATTATGAGAAAGCATCAGACACGATGAAAAGCACAGAGAGTCAATTTGAGAGCAGCAGCTAAAACTGGAAAGAAGTTTGTCCACTTCAATAATGGAGGAGAACAAAGGGCTAAGGTAAGGCCTGAAGAGACTGGGGAACTGTTTGAACATGAACTCTTGAAACTGAGTAGCCTGTGGTATGCCATTTAAAGACAGGCTCCTATCTAAGGAAACTTCTAGGAGGGGAATCAAAATTGAATAAGATAAGTACAGAAGAAACTAAAGAAAGAAGGTTTAGATAAAAGTGGAGAAGGGCTGGGTGCAGTGGCTCACATCTGTAATCCCAGCACTTTGGGAGGCGAAGGTAGGTGGATCACAAGGTCAGGAGATGGAGACCATCCTGGCTAACACAGTGAAACCCCATCTCTACTAAAAATAAAAAAAAAATTAGCCAGGCATGGTGGCACACGCCTGTAGTCCCAGCTGCTCGGGAGGCTGAGGCAGGAGAATCACTTGAACCCGGGAGGCGGAGGTTGCAGTGAGCTGAGACTGTACCACTGCACTCCAGCCTGGGTGACAGAGCAAGACTCTGTTTCAAAAAAAAAAAAAAAAGTGGAGAAGAAGAAAAGAACTAGGAAATCTCAAAAGAAAACTTTCAAAAATAAACGTTTTAATTTTAGAATGTAGCTGCTATTTTTTGACATTACATGAAAACAACAGAAGAGGGAGCTCTGTGAGATTTTGAAGGCTAGCTGAACAAAACTTAAAAAAATGAAACTCGCCGGGCACGGTGGCTCAAGCCTGTAATCCCAGCACTTTGGGAGGCCGAGACGGGCGGATCACGAGGTCAGGAGATCGAGACCATCCTGGCTAACACGGTGAAACCCCGTCTCTACTAAAAAAATACAAAAATCTAGCCGGGCGAGGTGGCAGGCGCCTGTAGTCCCAGCTACTCCGGAGGCTGAGGCAGGAGAATGGCATAAACCCGGGAGGCGGAGCTTGCAGTGAGCTGAGATCTGGCCACTGCACACCAGCCTGGGCGACCGGAGCAAGACTCCGTCTCAAAAAAAAAAAAAAAAAAGAAACTCAAGCCTGGGTGTAGTGACTCACTCCCGTAATCCCAGCACTTTGGGAGACCAGTGTGGGCAGATTGCTTGAGCCCAGGAGTTTGAGAACAGCCTGGGTAACATAGTGAGACCCTGTCTCTACAGGAAACATACACACACACACACACACACACTTAGCTGAGAAGTGTGCCTGTAGTCCTGAGGAGCAAACCTTTGGTACATAATCTTCATAGTGATCATTTTTATGGTTACAGAATATTCCATACCAAAATTTACTCAGCCTGTCCCTTGGTGGACACATGAGCTGTTTCCATTTTTCTACTCTCTGAGATGATGCTGTCATAAATACCTTCATGTGCTTTGCCTTTTGTTGTTGCTGAATTATTTTCTTATGATAAAACCCCAAAAGGAGTGTACCTGTAGTCCCAGTTACTTGGGAGGCTGAGGTGGGAGGATCACTTGAGCCTAGGAAGTAAAGGCTGTGAGCTGAAATCAAGCTACTCCACTCCAGCCTGGGCTACAGTGAGACTCTGTCTCAAAAAATAAAAATAAAAAATGAAACTCATAGCAACATAACCCACAGAAAAGTATCAAGGTCAAAAATTTTATGAAGAGGCCGGGGGCATGGTGGCTCACATCTGTAATCCCAGCACTTTGGGAAGCGGAGGTGGGCTTCCCTGAGGTCAGGAGTTTTCTACCAGCCTGGCTAACATGGTGAAACACCATCTCTACTAAAAATACAAAAATTAGCCAGGTATAATGGTACGTGCCTGTAATCCCAGCTACTTGGAAGGCTGACGCAGGAGAACCGCTTGAACCTGGGAGGTAGATATTGCACTGAGCTAAGACTGCACACTGGACTCCAGCCTGGGAGACAGAGCAAGACTCCATCTCAAAAAAAAAAAAAAAAAGGAAAAAAATTATATGAGGAAAGGAATAAGCAATATTATACCTACAGACAACAAAAGCATGTATGTCAGAGAGACATACTCAAAAAGGAGATCAAAATATAACATTCTATTTCAAACAAAAGATTTAAGAGCCAAGTAAATTAGAATCAGAAAACTTGGAAATGAGGTGATAGAACAAAAGAATTTGAAGCCACGGGAAAAAATTGTAGAACTGAAGACCAAATTAGAAGACAATGGAAGGGGAAGACAAAACAAATAATGTCTTAAGATAAATAGAAGGAAAAAAGGAGAAATTGAACAAAATAACCTTTTAATTTGGGAATAATTTTAGATTTACAGAAAAGTTGCAAAAATATTTCAGATAATTTTTGTATGACCTGCACCTAGCTTACCTTATTGTAAACATGGCTATGGTGTATTTGTCAAACTAAGAAATTAACATTGTACAATGTTATAAACTAAACTACAGACTCTGGATTTCACCATTTTTTTCCTCTAATGTCCCTTTTCTGTTTGAGGATATAAAGTTACTTACATTAGAAGACAATAATTTACAGCCATGTAGCAACACAATGTTTACAATGCTCAGCATCCAAAAAATTACTAGTTATGAGAAGAAGCAAGAAAGTGTGACCCACAAGCAGGAGAAGAATCAGTAAACAGAAACAGATGTAGATATTAAATAACTAATGGAACTAGCAGAAAATAACTTTAAAACAGTTATTATAAATATGCTTAAGTATTTAAAGAGTAATATGAACATAATAAGGAAGGAAATGATAGATATCAAAAAGAATGAAATGGAAATTCCAGAGCTGACAAATAGAATACATAAAATGAAAAATTCACTGATGGGCCTAATAATGCATTGGACACTGCAGAAAACATCAGTGAACTTGAAAACAGAGCAATAGACTATCCCAACTAAAATGCAGAGCATGGAAAAAGACTGAAAAAGATGTTCAGAGCCTCTGTGACTTACTGGACAACAACAAGAAGTATAACAGATGTATAACTGGAGTCCTAAAGGCAAGGGGCAGATGGAATAATGGCAGAAAAAGTTCTCATATGTGACAAAAACTATAAATCCACAGACCTAAGAAGTTCAATAAACCCCAAGCAAGATAAGTACAAAGTAAGTCAAACCAAAGTAAAACATAATCAAATTGCTGAAAGCCAATGACAAAGAGAAAAATCTGAAACTCAGCCAGAGAAAAAGAGATACTTATAGGGGCACACAGATAAGAATGAATGCAAAAATAAGCCCTTGTTTCTAACAACACCTTCAAAGTACATACTAAAACAAAAAAATCTGCCAACCTAGAGTTCTCTACCCAGGAAAAATATCCTTTAAAAATGAAGGTAAAATAAAGACTTTTTTAGACAGAAGCTGAGAATTTGTGACTATCACCTGGATACAAAAATGTTAAAGGAAGTCTTTTTTTTTTTTTTTTTTTTTTTTCCAGATATGCTCTTGCTTATTTTTGTAAAAACATTTTGTAGAGACAGTCTCTCTATGTTGCCCAGTCTGGTCCTGAACTCCTGGCCTCCAACAGTCCTCCCACCTTGGCACTCCCCAAAGCTCTGGGATTACAGGCATGAGCCATTACAACTGACCATGTAATTCTTGAGACTATAGAAATATGGTACTACATGGGAACTTGGAGCTACATAAAGGAAAGCAGAGTGGAGGAAATGATAAATATATTTATGCAATTTTTTTAGTTTAAACTTTTCATTAAAAGATAATTCACTATTTAAAGATAACAACTTTTCCTGATGCTTATAACATTATGACCACAACAGCACAAAAGATGGAAGGGTAAATAGAAGCATGTTGTTGTAAGATCTTATACATGAAGTGGTGTAATATTGTCTGAATGTAGACTGTGGTAGGGTAAATATGCGTATGCAAAACAAGAAGCAACAGAACAAAACATGTCCAAATAAGTGCAGCTAAAAAACCTCAAATAGGAAGTAAAATGGAATACTGAAAAAGCAATCAAATAATTCAAAAGAAGTCAGGAAAAAGAAAAAAAAGGAACAACAAAGAACAAAAACAAAAAAGAAAAAATGGAGGCGGGGCACCAGCGGCTCACAACTGTAATCCCAGCACTATGGGAGGCTGAGGCAGGTGGATCACCTGAGGTCAGTAGTTCGAGACCAGCCTGGCCAACATGGTGAAACCCCATCTCAAAAAAAAAAAAAAAAAAAGAAAGAAAGAAAGAAAGAAAAAAGGCCAGATATGGTGGCTCACACCTGTAATCCCAGCACTTTGGAAGGCTGAGGTGGGAAGATCATGAGGTCAGGAGTTCAAGACCAGCCTGACCAATATGGCAAAACCCATCTTTACTAAAAATACAAAAAAAAATTAGCCAGTCATGGTGGCATGTGCCTCTAGTCCCAGCTACTCAGGAGGCAGAGTCAGGAGAATCACTTGAACCTTGGAGGCAGAGGTTGCAGTGAGCCAAGATCACACCACTGCACTCCAGCCTGGGTGACAGAGTGAGACTCCATATCAAAAAAGTAAAATAAAATAAAGGAAAAAAAGGAAGAAAAAAAAAGGGAAAAAGAAAAGGAAAAGAAAAATGGGACACGTAGAAAACAGACAGCAAGATGATGAACTTAGTCTAACCATATACATAATTGCATTAAGCATAAATGGTCCAGACAGTCCAGTAAAAACAGAGATTAGCTTTGTGCTATCTATGGAAACACACTTTAAATACAGAGACACAGACAATTTAAAATTAAAAGGATAGTAGCTGGGCATGGTGACCCACACCTGTAATCCTAGCACTTTGGGAGGCTGAAGTGAGAAGATCACTTGAGCCCAGGAGTTTGAGACCAGCCTGGGCAATGTGGCAAAACCCCGTATCTACAAAAATTAGCCGGACATAGTGGCATGCACCTGTAGTCCCAGCGAATGAGGAGGCTGAGGTGGGAGGATCACCTGAGCCCAGGAGGTTGAGGCTGCAGTAAACAATGATCACACCACTGCACTCCAGCCTGGGTGACAGAGTGAGACCCTGTCTCATTTATTTATAATAATAAAAAAACAAGGATAGAAAAAGATAGACATCACAAACACTTATCAAAAAAGTGCAGTGGCTATATTAATATTAAACAAAGTAGATTTCAGGACAAGAAATATTACCAAGGATAATGAGGGACATTTTCTAATGATGAAAATATCAATTAATTAGAAGATTTTAAGTATATATATATATATACCCAATAACAGAGCTTCAAAATATATGAATTGCAATTAGACAAAACTAAAGAAAAAAGAAAAAAATGAATAAAAACTAACAAAAATGAAAGGAGAAATGGAAATAATTCACATTTATGATTGGAGATATGAGCACTGTATTCTTAGTAATTGGTAAAAGAGACAGATAATCAGTAAGAATAAAGAAGGAGGCCGGGTGCGGTGGCTTATGCCTGTAATCCCAGCACTTTGGGAGGCCGAGGCGGGCGGATCACGAGGTCAGGAGATCGAGACCATCCTGGCTAACATGGTGAAACCCCGTCTCTACTAAAAATACAAAAAATTAGCTGGGCATGATGAAGGGCGCCTGTAGTCCCAGCTACTTGGGGGGCTGAGGCAGGAGAATGGCGTGAACCCAGGAGGCGGAGCTTGCAGTGAGCCGAGATTGCGCCACTGCACTCCAGCCTGGGCGACAGAGCGAGACTCCGT
>NC_045446.1:54354544-54388901 GCF_002776525.5 Piliocolobus tephrosceles | reverse complement strand
TTATCTACCCACTGATCTAATTGGTAGGTAGAATGTTAACAACCAGTGACAACAGAACACACATTCTTTTCAAGTTCATGTGGAACATTGAACAAGATAACACACATTCTGGGCCTTAAAACAAGTCTCAATAAAATGAAAAGAACTGAAATTACGCTGAGTAGGTTCTATGTTTAAAAATAAAATTAAATTAGAAATCAACAACAAAAACATAACTGGAAAATTCACAAATATTTGGAAATTAAATGACATTCTTCTAAATAACTCATAGGTCAAAGAAGGGAAATTATATTTTGGAGTGAATGAAAATGAAAACACAACAAATTAGAATTGGTGGTATGGGCCGAGCACGGTGGCTCTCGCCTGTAATCCCAGCACTTTGGGAGGCTGAGGTGAGTGGATCACTTGAGGCCAGGAGCTCGAGACCAGACTAGCCAACATAGTAAACCATGTCTCTGCTAAAAATACAAAAATTAGCTGGGTGTGGTGGCCCATGCCTATAATCCCAGCTACTAGGGAGGCTGAGGCATGAGAATTGTTTGAACCCGGGAGACGGAGGTTGCAGTGAGCCAAGATCATGCCACTGGACTCCAGCCTGGAGGACAGAGCGAGACTCTGTCTAAAACAAAACAAAACAAAACAACAACCGCCCTCACCCACCACACACAGAATTGGTGGTATGAAGCTAAAGCAGTACTTTCAAATCAATTTTAGCATTAAATGTTTGTATTAGAGAAAAAAAGGTCTAAAAAAAAATCAATGATCTCATCTTCCACCTTAAAACAAAAACTTAGAAAAAGAGCAATTGAACACAAAATAAGTCGATGTAGAAACAATTAAGAATGTAAGGAAATGGGTGAAAATCAATGAAATAGAATACAGAAAAATAATAGAGAAAGTAAATAAAACCAAAAGCTGTTCTTTGAAAAAAAAAAAAAAAGTCAATAATAAATCTCTTACCAGGCTAACGGAGAAAGAGAGAGAGAGAGAGAAGAGAAGAGAGAAATTACCAGCATTAAGAATGAAAGAATGAAAGAGGGGACATTGTTGTAGATTCTATAGATATTTAAAAAACAAAAGAATATTATGAACAACTTTATGTTTAACAGGTAAATTCTATTATACATTAGAATGGAATAACACCAATTCTAGACAAACTCACTTAAAAAATAGAGGAGAAGCACCCCCCAACTTGTTTTAGGAGATTAGCATTATCTCGATACCACAAACAAAACTGAAGACCAACATCTCCATGAATAGAGGTAGCAGATTAAAACCAATGGTAATACTTTGGCAAATTAAAACCAATAATACTTGAAAAAGAAAATATATCATGACCTAGTGGGGTTTATCCCAGAAATGGAAGGCAGACGTAACATTGGAAACAGAAAATCGTCAACATCTAAAGATCAGTTAACTACTTACATATATTTCACCTAGTTTTTATATAGTTCTATTTTGTACATTTAAGATTTTAAATAATCTGAAACTAATTTGGGTGTATGGGGCTAGGGTAGGAATACAATTTTTTGCCAAAGTGTTGTTTTTTATAATATCATTTGGTGAGTGAATAACTTGATATTTCTCCATTAATTTCTCATTTTTCCTTTGTCTTTTAAGTTACTAATTTACATATTGTGTCAGTACTTCTGCCAGTATTATAGTTGTATAGTGTTTAACAATAGTAGTTTTAAAAGATATTTTCTGTCTGGCAAAGCAAAGGATGTCCCATACTTTTGTGAACGTTTTCCCCTGTTCTTTCTTAAAATTAAGTATATTTAATAACAGGTAATATATATACTTAGTTTTAAACTCAAATTATAGAATACGGTATACATATTTAATAAATGTTACTAGTTTTTTGTATATCCATCCACAGATATTTTATACATAAACTAGTAAATATGATTTTTCCTGTATTTAAAATGTATATATACAAATGCTAGCAAACTGTGCATGGTCTTATGTATGTTGCTTTTTCACTTAACTTTATATCTTAGAGCTCCTTCCATTTTAATATATAAAAATCTTCCTCATTCTTTTTTACAACCGCATAGTATACCAATGAATGAATACCACAATTTATTGAACAATTTTCTGTTGATGGTTATTTAGGTCATTTCCATTTTCTTATGTCATGACAATAAATAAAAAATAATTTTGTACATATACTTTTTAACATAGATACAAGAATATCTGTCAGATTAATTCCTAAAGAGGAACTGCTAGTCTAAAAGGCAAGTGCATTTATGATTTTTAAATATTGCCAAATTGCTCTCCATAGAGGCTGTACCAATGTATAATACTGTGAAACAATAAGAAATACATATATGTTTTTATTGGTCTCTGATCCTGGTTCCTGACACAGAGCTCCTAAAATCCTTGTAATTTCTGAAGTGAAAGGGTACCAGGAGCATCTTTGTTCTATTAAAATGACTCTTAGTGGGCTTTTAGGTGGGGGCTGTTCTCGAGGAAGACCAAGCCATGATTAGAAGCTTGGAACTTTCAGCCCCATCCCACCCCATCCTCAGGAAAGGGGAGAGGGGCTGGAGATTGAGTTAATAATGAATCATGCCTACGTGATGAAGCCTCCATAAAAGTCCCTGAAGTACAGGGTTTGGAGAACTTCTGGGTGGGTGAACATATCGCGTGATGGGAGGGTGGTTCACCCCAACTCCACAGGGACAGAAGCTCCTATGCCTGTCCTGCTTTCGGACCTTGCCCCATGTACCTCTTCCTCTGGCTGTCCATCTGTATCCTTATCAGATCCTTTATTATATAATAAACTGGTAAACGTAAGTGTTTCCATGAGTTCTGAGTCATCGTAGCAAATTAGCAAACCTGGGCAGGGGGTTGTGACAACCTTCAATTTGGTAACCTGGGGACCTACTCCTTGTACTTGGTGTCTGAAGTTGGGGGCAGTCCTATGGCACTGAGCCCTTAACCTGTGGGGTCTGCAGTAACTCAGGAAAGTTAGTGTCAGAATTGAGTTAAATTGTAGGATACCCAGTTGGTGCCTACAGAGAATTGGAGAATTGGTTGGTATGGGAAAAGCTCACACACATTTAGTGGCCAGAAACATTATGAGAGTATAGAGAAGAAACATCTTTGTCCCCCTATACAAAATACCATCAGCAACGTTTGAGGGTGCTTGTTTACCCAAACCCTTATCAACATTGTTTTCAAACTTTTTGACCATTAACATTCTACGTGGTAAACAACTTACATTGCCTATTGTTGTATTCACATTACTTTTATTAGTGATGTTTAAGTTCTTGTTTACTATTATTTTTTTTCTGGAAGTTCTCTTGAAATTTTAAAATACAGCTTTTATAACTAAGGTATAGCACTGATAAGTAATGATAATTTTGTCTTCTTGCCACATCTGGTTTTTGTTTTATTCCTTCCTTTATTGCATTGACCTAAACTGCTAGAACAATATTAAATAATAATAATAACATTGATGATTCTTTTTTGGTTACTGATTTTAATGGAATAATCTGTAGTATTTCAATTTTAAGTAAGATATTGCCACCACTCATTATGTTAAGGGATTTTTCTGCTCTTCCTAGAAATTTAGAAGTGAAAAAAAAAACCCACCAGAAATGGATATGGAACTTTATCAGGTGCTTTTCAGAATATAGGTTTGGGTGATTTATTTTCTTAAGGATGAACTGTATAATTTTAATACATTTCCTAATGTCAAACCATCCTTACATTGTTAAACCCTCCTTGACTACCATGGATGATTTTTTGATGAGATTTAATTCAATTTGCTAATTTTTTTCCAGATGTTTTTCTGTCCCCATTCAAAAGTGAGACTGGTCTGTTGTTTTTTTCTTTATGTGTGTGTATGTGCTGTTCTTGACAGGTTTTGCTATCAGGGTTATGATAACCTCATAAAATGAACTGGGCAGCTTTTCTTCTTTGCTTTTTTGCCCAAATTCTTCTCTGCTCTCCTGGCCTGGGGAGAACAAGGCTGGCCTGTGTTCAGACCTGCTCCATAGCCTCTGGTGACCTCCAGCATGTTCCCAGCTCTCTTCTTGACTCTTGGTGGTGTTGTCTCTGGCATCTCTCTGTTTCTCCTCTGGTCTGGCTTCCCAGTGTGATCCCCTAGCATCTATGGCTCAACCTGAACTGGCCTCTGTGTGAACTCAAGGGAGGGGATTTCCTTGGCAGATGGAGGTTCTCCATGTGCCCCCATCCCCCCACTTCCTCCAAGAGCTCTCCCAGCTGTGATCTTTTAGCTCCTCCTTGGGCTTCTGCCTCTAGCTCTCTGCTGCCCTCTAGCCACAACATCTGTCCTTGTCATGACTTCCCGCAGGCAGAAGCATTGAGAATGGGACTCTGTTCAACAGATCCAGTGTTCACAGATGTCTCGAAGCCCTTGGAAGTTCTCCAAAGTGACTGGTTTGAAGGGGGTGCTGCAATGAGGCAATGGGTTGTTTTGACTGCCTCTGAAGAAAAGGGGTGCCAGAATAGACCCAAAGTCTGGACTCTGCCCTCAGTGGGGAACATGAATTACATTTCTGTCAAAGGACAACTCTGAGAAGGCTTGGTGCAGCCGGGCAGGACAGCTCTGCAAAGTCCGGAATGGGGAAGGGATCACATTCAGTCTGGACCTTTGCCCAGTGTGCTTCTTTCCTGTCCTTCCCTGCTAACTGAGACAACGTATATGTCTAGCCTTTCTGTTCAGCTGTCAACTGTGAATGACAACAGATAGGGACACTTGAGCTGTGCATGGAATTGTCTGGCTTTAGGCTGACACCTTCCTTGCCATCCCCCTGATGCCATCTAAGACCAAGGCCATGGAGAGACACTTTTGTAAGTATGCTGTTCATCACTATTTAATATCACCTAGTGGTTCTAGAATCAGGCAGATTTGGGTTTGAATTCTGGGCATGCCACTTACTAGCTCTGTGATTTCAGGCAAGTAACTCAGCATCTCTGAGCCGAGTTTTATCATCTTTAAAACAGAAAAATAATAGATATACTTGTTAAGCTGTTGTGAGATAATAATGCATATAAAGCACTTGGCCTAATGCTCAACCTAGTAAATATTCTGTAGACGTTAGTTGATATGGTTTGGCTGTGTCCCCACCCAAATCTCATCTTGAATTGTAGTTCCCATAATCCCCACATGCTGTGGGAGGAACCTGGTGGGAGGTACTTGAATCATGGGGACAGGTTTTTTCTGTGCTGTTCTCATGATAGTGAATAAGTCTCACGAGATCTGATGGTTTTATAAAGAGTGGTTCCCCTGCACACGCTCTCTTGCCCGCCGCCATGTAAGACGTGCCTTTGCTCCTCCTTCACCTTTTGCCGTGATTGTGAGGCCTTCCCTGCCATGTGGAACTGTGAGTCCATTAAATCTCTTTTTCCTTATAAATTACCCAGTCTCAGGTACTTCTTCATAGCAGTATGAAAATGGACTAATACATTAGTTAAGATTATTCTTTATCCTGATTGTTCTCTGTCTCTCTTGAGAATCAGGGTAACTTCTTCACTGATATTCAAGGCTCTCTTGAGGTTGGGGTCAGTTTATGAACTGTCTTTCCAGCCTTATCTCCACTACTCTGTTACACATACATTATTAGTCAGCTAAATTTTCACCTCTTTGTATATGCTGTTCTCTCTGCACTCAGACTAACCTCCTCAGCATCCTTGACTGAGAATCTTCCCAACTGTCAAGGCCCAAGTTAAAGTATGACCTACTCCATGAAGAGTTCCTGGCTGCCCCTTCAGAGGTTTTTCTCTGCCTCCTGTAGCAGCACAGCCATGGTAACTATTTTCAGTCAAGAACTGGATGAGATTGGCCCCTGAGAATGAATTTAATGTCAAAGTTTGTGTGATGAATGTCCTAAGTTTTGGTGGACAAACCCACCCCAAGAGTTGACCTCTGAGTGCCTGAGCCTGAGAGGTGCTATTGGCTCCAGCACTTCTTTTATTTTTATGTTATTTTCTTGAGACCGGGTCTTGCTCTGTTGCCCAGGCTGGAGTGCAGTGGCATGATCTCTGCTCACTGCAACCTCTGCTTCCTGAGTTCAAGTGATTCTCCTGTTTCAGCCTCCTGAGTGGCTGGGATTACAGACACATGCTACCATGCCTGGCTAATTTTTGTATTTTTAGTAGAGATGGGGTTTCATCATGTTGGCCAGGCTGGTCTTGAACTCCTGACCTCAGGTGATCCACCCGCCTTGGCCTCCCAAAATGTTGGGATTATAGGTGTGAGCCACCACACCCTGCCAGCTCCATCATTTCTATGTTGGAGGGGTTAGGAGGCATTGCAGTGGAAGGGGAAGCAAGAAGTCTTGTTTTGTATGGAAAACATGCACTTACACTGCATACTTTTTAGGGATGGCTTAGGGGATGGGGGTAAGAGGTTGGGGTCAGGTGGCATTGGCCCTGCTGATGAACCATGGATATTCCTGATCTGTGAGTGAGCCAATGGAGTCCTTAAGAATGGCCAATAACTAAATCAGCACTAACCTAAGCAGTTGTTGGATGTAAGACTATGAACAAAAGTGTGAGGTCACATGGAGTCTGCAGAGAGACAAGCCAGACTGCTACCATGTGTTGTCTTATAGCCACCTCCAGATCTTTCTCTGAAAAGCCTGTTAGGGAGATGAGATATTTGGCCTGGTTGGGTAGGCTGGGCCAGCTAGTATGGGTGAGAACTTGAGTTTCTTAGGAGTTGGGCTTCTGGTCAAAAGAGAGAGAATGGGTTTAGGCAAGAAAGGGCTTTACTTCTCCAGGGACCTCTCAGGTTGATGGGAGCTTGGCCCAGCTCTATCTACCAAGAACCATGGTCAGGTGGTCAGATTAGGGCTAGAGGTATACGCATCTCTGGGAAGTGAGTTGAGGGCTGCCCCCACGGATCCCATGGCTTGGGTCTTGCTTTGCAACATGTGACCTGGTGTCGGGGCATCCTCCCCCGGATCAATGGGCTGGGTGAGGGAGGAAAACAGTGTAAGGTGAAGGTCGGCGAATGACCCAGGCCTGAGACAGAGGTCTCAAAAGATGCTTGCTCCTTTGGCCTGCTGTATGAGGCAGCAAAGGATGAGCTGAGCCCAAGGTGGGGGTGGGGTCACAGGCAGAGGACCTTCTAGAGCACAGCTCTGGAAAAGCCTCATTTGCAAGACTCCAGTCTAGTCCCCAATAGTCCCTTCCCTACCTTTCTCTCTGAAAAGTTTGTTCTTCTCTTAGACCCGGAGGAGTCATGAGTGCTGTTGCCAAATATTTCCAGTTTTTCCCTCTTCCAGGAACATGATAGGATTGTACTTTTTGGCTCCTTGGTGACCCTCTGTGGCCAAAGGGTTGTGAAGGGAAGGGGCGTGAATCATTTCTGGGCCAGAGCATATTTCGTTGCCAATACAAGACCCTCCAGAGCACTCTTTCCACCCACATGCAGTGATGTTCAAATGATGGCTGCTTTATCAGCCTGGGCTCCCAAGTGAGGTGCAGAGTGAAGTCCCAACCATGGACAGGTAGCACAAGAGAGAAATGCACCTCTGCTGTTATAAAGCACTGACCTCTGTCAATCTACCTCCCTGAGGATCGAGGTCTTCTGTCTATTTTCAGCTTTTACTGTCCCACAGTATTGCTTTTTTTTTCTTTTTTTTCCTTCCAAGCTCTGTGCCCTTTGATTTACTTCTGTCCTCTTATGTCCTGCTCTTTCTTTTCCTGGTTCTTATCTTTTACACACATATCCCTGGGTCCCAGTGCTACTTTGCCATTGCTTAGTTCTATCCTCAGGGCCTCTAAACTCCCCTCTTTGACTTTGAAGAAAGATGGGCTCCTTTCAGGCAAGATTGTAGAGGCTGGAGCTGGAGAGAGCAGAGGGCATATGGTGGCAGCTACCAAGGCAGCTCCCAGTGATCTCCACCTCATGATATTCACACTTTTGGGTAGTCCCCTCCCACCTGGTACCAGTGTAAGTCTGTGTGATCAGTAGACTATGGCAAAGTGATGGTATGTGACTTCCCAGATTAGGTTATAAATGATTGTAGTTTCTGTCTCAGTCACCCTGTCTTGGATAATTTGCTCTGGGGAAGCCATGTCATAAGCTGTGGAGAGGCTCATGTGGCAAAGGACTAAAGCCGCCTGCCAATTGAGCTTCAGATGCCTGCAGCCATGGCTGACTCCTTGATGGCAACCCTGGAAGAAGCCCTGAACTAGAACCATCCTGCTAAGCCACTCCCAGGTTCCTGACCTCATAACAAAAGCTACGAAGTGTGGAGTCATTTATTATGCAGCAATAAATAACTAATAGGGGGCAGGTGTTTGGGAGATTGTGTTTGGGATGTCAAAGCCCAGTAGAATAACAATCCTAGATCTCTGCTTAGGATAGGTTGTGTCCCTTGATCTGGGACAGATTTGGCCACCATGGCTGGTGACCTGAAGGGTCAGGCTTCACATATGTCTTTGTGTATGGTTGCTGAGAGCACTCCACCCAGGGGAGGAGGGGGTGAGAAATACTAATACAGATTGTTGTCTATCCCTTAGAAATCTCTCTTGATCCAGTCTCAAAAGACTCACTCAGGCCTGTCTTGTGCTAAACAGGGAGTTCTAAGTTAAAACTCAAGCCATTTTACAAATAATGCAAAACACTGGTGCACCATCCACAGTTCTTCAGGATACTTTTGCTGGGTGTGACACACAGGGAGAGAGCCTATATGACACCGAGAAGGTTCCACACATCTCTGGTGGTGCTGAGTGCAAAGAGCAGTATCTGAAACTAGGAACCTGTGGGACAGCAGATGCCCCAGAGAGAGATTTGCTCATAGGCAAAAATAACTTCTGTGAGATGCACTCCACAAAAGTGAAAGCCTAAGTTATTAAAGGGGAGCATTCCTTGGTGAAATCAGATCTATTACTGTTAAAGCATCTTCACTCATGCTTGCAGGCTTGCAGGGATTGGGAAAATTTGGGGTCCAATAATAACAACAAATATTATTTATCTACTTATTAAGCACTTACCATTGGGGTAGGGAGATTGGGAGATGTTGTTCAAAGGATATAAGATTAGACACAGAGAACAAATTCAATATCAACCTTGTGACTGTAGTTAATGGCGATGTATTATATACTTGAAAATTGCTAAGAGAGTAGATTTTAAATGTTCTCATGAGAAAAAAATGATAAGTATGAGACTTCAAAAAGTTCATGGAAAAACGGAATTAAAAAATTAGAATACAAAATATAAATGTGATTTCTCACCATAAGCTCCATCAAGATCAAGACCCTGTTGTAACTGATGATAACAACCACTTAGTCCATTCCTAAAGAACCAAGGGGTCCTGGGAACTTAGCCCTGTCAATTCAGTCTTTTTTACATTATTATTTGAAGAAAAATGGGTACCTTTTAAAGACCTTTTAGGAGTAGGAAACAAAAAAGAAGTCAGAAGGAGCCAAATCAGGAGTGTAAGATGGATGCTTAATGATTTCCCACCAAAACACTGTCAAAATTGCCCTTGTTTGATGAGAAGAATGAGTAGGAGCATTGTCATGGTGGAGAAGGACTCTATGTTAAAGATTTCCCGGACATTTTTCCACTAAAGTTTTGACTAACTTTCTCAAAACACTTTCATACTTAGCAGATGTTATCATTTCTTTGGCCCTCCAGAATGTCAACAAGCAAAATGCCTTGAGCAGCCCAAAAAATTGTTGCCGTGATCTTTGCTTTTGACCTGTCTGCTTTTGCTGTGAGTAGACCATTGCCACCCCTTGGTAGCCATTGCTTTGATTGTGCTTTGTCTTTAGGTTCGTACTGGTAAAGCCACCCCTCATCTCCCATTACGATTCTTCAAAGAAATGCTTCAGGGTCTTGATCCTACTTATTTAAACTTTCAATGGAAATCTCTGCTCTTGTCTGCAGCTGATCTGGGTGCAATAGTTTTGGCATCCACTGAGTGGAAAGTTTGCTCAACTTTAATTTTTCCGCCAGAATTGTGTAAGCAGAACCAATTGAGATGTCTATGGTGTTGGTTATATTTTTGTGCTGGTAATTGTCAGTCCTCTTCAATTAGGGCACAACTGGGATGATATTTTTCCTCACAAATTGATGTGGATGGTCTGTCACTGCAGGCTTCATCTTCAACATTGTCTCATCCTTTCTTAAAATGAGGCATCTGTTTGCAAACTGCTGATTTATTTTGGGCATTGTCCCTATAAACTTTCGTAAAGCATCAGTGATTTTATCATTCTTCCACCCAAGCTTCACCATAAGTTTGATGTTTGTTCTTCAATTGTAGCAGAATTCATGTTGCTCTGATAGAGGCTCTTTTCAAACTCATGTCTTATCCTCCTTAGTGCCTCAAACTAGATTCTGTTCATACATATTATAACAAATTAGTGTGAGTTTATGTTGGTGCAGAAAAAAATTTAAATCCATGCGTAGTTTTTTCATTAGACACATTTTCCATAAACTTTTTGAAGTCTCTTTGTATGTGAGATAATGGTTATGTTAATTTTTAGTCATTCCACAGTGTATTCATTATCAAACATCATGTTGTGCATGTTACACAAATATATACACTTTTATTTGTCAATTAAGTAACTAGAAGTTCAAAGAGTGGACATATTATGAAGTATAGTATACTACAAGATAGAAATGAATTTGAAAAATTAAACTTGGGGGAAAAAGCACTTACCATATGACTATTTTAAACTATTTACTTCTTGAAAATCATCTTGAGCATCATCTTTTTCAAGCTTTGAAATAATCTATAAGGTGGATATTATTCCCATTTTTCAGATGAGGAACCTGACATTACATAACTTGCTTCTTCCAAGTGCCTCCTCCAAAGGTCAAAGCTGGGGCCACACAGGTGAGTGCCTACCACCCTGAAAGGCACAGTCTTCTGGTGTCCCCATCTGATGCAAAGAGTCCAGTTCTTGTGTTGTGAACACAGTAGATCCACTCCTTTTTGAGACTGATTCCCTGGAAGGGATCCCATGCCACTGCCTGGCCCAAGACTCTTGGCTGCAGGAAGCTGACCTGCTTTTATCTACAGAGTCAGCAAAATGTGAAGATAATTTATAATAGCCATTAGCAGAGTGCATTTGAGGTTAAGTATGAACTTCCTGAACTTCAGCTCTACACAGATCTGTGCAGGAGCAAAGAGGAGTCAAATTTCTGGAAGCAATCTAACCATAACAAACGAAGACTGTGTTGCTTCAAGGCTTTTAGGTAAGTGCTAAAGGGGGAGATGGAGAACAACAATGTGAACATACTTAACACTATTAAACTGTACACTTAAGAATGGTTAACATAGGCCGGGCGCGGTGGCTCAAGCCTGTAATCCCAGCACTTTGGGAGGCCGAGACAGGCGGATCACGAGGTCAGGAGATTGAGACCATCCTGGCTAACACGGTGAAACCCCGTCTCTACTAAAAATACAAAAAACTAGCCGGGTGACGTGGCGGGCGCCTGTAGTCCCAGCTACTCGGGAGGCTGAGGCAGGAGAATGGCATAAACCTGGGAGGCGGAGCTTGCAATGAGCTGAGATCCGGTCACTGCACTCCAGCCTGGGCGACAGAGCGAGACTCCGTTTCAAAAAAAAAAAAAGAATGGTTAACATAGTAAATTTTCCATTGTGCGTGTGTTTTTTTAAAAAAACTTCTTGATTTTCAAGAAGTAAATAGTTTAAAATAGATGGTCTCCTTTTTTATTTTTATTTTTAATTGTGGCAGAAGTGATGATCTATAGCCTGCACAGATATAGATCAGATCAATTACTGATAATTTTCCATATTTATCAGTTGGTAAATGGGACCTGTCAAGGAAGTGTGGGTCTGTGTGGGATATAGATCATCAAGATGGAGAAATGGGGGAGCAGATGTACAATCAGATCAGGCAGAGGTAGACCATAAAAGGCCATCACAGAAACTCTACCTGTAGCCAGTTTCATTCTGGTGAGGGGGATTGGCAGTTAACCCCAGGCCCCTAGGCCATGACTGTACTTTATTCAAAGTCACTGTATATGTGTATACGTGCATACGTACACACACACACGTATGTGTATATATGTATAGGCTATATATACACACATCTGTATATGTGTGTATGTACATGTATATACATGCACACATGTATACATACATGCATATAAATGTATATACATGTATATATACATATATGCATGGATGTGTATGTATATGTATGTTTATGCATGCATGCATGTGTATCTATATGTATGTATAATTCACAAACAATATTACATGGTTAATATCATAGGAGGATTTATGTCATTCAAATGATCCTTTTGTCATCTTTACAAAGTCCTGAATCATAGAAGCTTTTGTTTAGGAGGGAGGTCTGAATGAATGGACCTGCTGGCATTGTAGTCATCATTCCTGGACTGAGTGTATGTCCCAGATGAGCTGTCTCCTGTGCCTATCTGTTTGGGCTACATGTTAGACCAGAAGCAGCGCACAGAAAGCCAGCAAGGCAGAAACAGCACCATGATTCTGATTATCTAATGGGAAGATCCAGCCTCTCTTCTCTTGACCAGACTTAGCTGCAGGCTCGCTGGGAGACAGGACCCTGACCCATCTCTCAGAGAAAAGCCCTGCCAGTGACAAGGTGACAAGTCTGGGAACAAGTTTGGAAATCTTGGCTTCTTTTGAAAGGAATGAGGCCTCAGATGCTGGGAGTGGGGCAGTGGGGAGGGAAGCTGTGGCTCTTGTATTTGCTCATGGAGAAATGGAAGACCGTTAGAGAAACAGGGCTTGACTTAAAGGTATGAAACTGGAGTGACAACTGATTCCCAGACCTTTAGAGCTCTCTCCTCTTTTTCAAGGTTCTGGGATAGTATTTAAGAGTATCCCTTCAGCCTAGCCAGCTTTCCTACCTCTAGACTGGAGAGGACCCTCTCTTTGACCTTTGACCCTGCCATACCTAGCACAGGACTTAAAAGTGGCTCCTGTTGCATCCCACGGCGAGTGCAGACAGCCCTATCCTATACCCTTTTCATTCCTCTTAGCTTAGTATACGACAGTCTTTTACCCTAGTTTATAGTCTGTGAGGGCTGACACCATGTCTCATTCGTCTATGGGAGCTTCCATAGCTTCTCTTTCCCTCCGCTTCTCCCAGTGCCTTGCATAAAATAGAGGATCCCAGCAACATTTGTTAAAAAACCCATCCCCAGATGCTCCTCTAGACAGTACTATCTTCTCCTTTTTGCCCTACAAACTAACTGCTGTGGCTTTGAAACTTTGCATTGTTGGCTGTGGGTTCTGAAACTGCAGTTGGTCTTATTCTGTGGTCTCTGGATTCTTGCTTGATTGCTCTCTTTCTGGAAATCTCCCAGATAAGTCACAGCCAGTCATATCCGCACTGCACCTCTCCCTGGAATAGTCAGCATGAGGGCAGAGGTAGAAGGGCCTTGAGAGAGCATCCAGGAAGCCCTTGTATTACAGATGGGAAAGCAAAACCCCTGAGAAGAAAAGGGACTTGCCCGAGGTCATGGTTTTGAGTCAGGGCCAGAAATCAGATTTTCTGTCTCCCAGAGCCCCCAGGGCTCCTAATCCTGGCCTGGTGTTCTTCTTTACACTGGCTGAGTTTTAAAAAGGCATTTTTTCTGGCCCTCACTTTTCAGGTATTGCATCCAGAGAGGCAGGTTGGTAGCTCAGCCAGCCAAACGGTGTCTGCTTCAGGGGAGAACAAGTGTTGAGAACCTGAGAAAAGAGAGCTGGCCCAAAGGAGTGCAGACAATAGCCAATGGCTCTCTTGATGTTCTCTCCATGCAATGACTTCTACTGCGAAATCGTCGTTTGACAACAAACCTTATAAATGAAGTGTCTCGCTGTAACTCACCCTGAACACGAACTTGGTTAAGTGTTCGTGGCCATCAGAATTCCCTGCCCACCCCATCTCACTGTCTTCTGGCAGGAGGACTGTTTTGTTTTTGTGGTCTCATGGTAATGTTTTTCTCATTAGTAGAGGCTAATTCCTGCCTGAGCCCTGACCAAGGCCACTGGCCGCATGCCGTAGTGAGGACTGGAGGAGAAGAAGATAATAATGCTGCTTTTCAAAGCCCTTTCCCAAGCACTGCTTACTTGATCCTCAGTGAAGCCCTGGGTGACAGGCAGGGAAGTCCTTATTAGTCCCTAGTTTGTGGAAGACACGATGGCCCAGAGAGAATGAGTGATTAACCCAAGGGCACATGGCTTGGTGAGTTATTGAGGTCAAGGAAACAGTGTTCAAATTCCACCTCTGCTACTTACTGTGACTATTTGAGGTTTATAACTCACTAGTGTGGAACCTCAAATGTGACTTAATCACTCTGCCTCAGTTTCTTCACTTTTAAATTAAGAATATAGTACATCTTTATTGAGATGTTGGGAGATTAAATAAGCTAATATATGTAAAGTAGTTAAGCCTGTGCCTGGCAGACAGTGAGTGGCAATGTTAGAAATTGTTGCTATTAGTATTGTTATTATTATTTTTGGTGACAAAGTCTCACTTTGTCCCCCAGGCTGGAGTGCAGTGGCGTGATCTTGGCTCACTGCAACCTCCACTTCCCGGGTTTAAGCAATTCTCTTGCCTCAGCCTCCTGAGTAGCTGGGACTACAGGTGCATGCCACCACGCCCGGCTAATTTTTGTATTTTTAGTAGAGACGGGGTTTCACTATGTTGGCCAGGCTTGTTTCAAACTCCTGACCTTGGCCTCCCAAAGTGCTGGGATTACAGGCCTGAGCCACAGCGCCCGGCCAATTGTTGCTATTATTATTAAGTCTGTCTCTGCTGTGTGACAGGAAAAGCCTCCACAGAGCTCATATAAAGATCCCTCCAGGGGATCTCTAAGAAGATAGATTTCAAAAGTCATAGCATTACAAAAGCTTCAGTGATAATCCAGTTTGTCTGCTCATTTGATTTTATTATTATTTTTCTGATCTGACCTTTGAAGATAATCACACACAATTATTAGATGCATAGTAATTAGGTGCATAAGGTCAGTGGTCCACATAAATCATTGACATTATTATAATTATGTAGCCAAATAAAATTGTTAATTTTTTTGATATTATTTCATGTCTATAAATATAGACATCCATGTTATCACATTTCTCCATGACATTCACCATTTCATCTTGATCACATGCACTGACAATGACTCATATTGAGAGGTAAAAACAGAAAGAAAGAACTATTACTCATAATATTCGGGAAGTGGGGGAAGGGAGGAAGGGGAAGTGTAAGAATGGCAATTTCCTTAACTTTTGTAGCAGTCAGTCAATTGATATTGCCTAAAATTGAAGCATGTAAAAAAGTTTATTCCAGTCTCTGAATATTTTTCGTAACATATTTTCTTAACCTTAGAGGTACAACATCCTTGAGAAATACTATCTCCTTTAGGCCAGGTGCAATGACTCACGTCTGTAATCCCAGCACTTTGGGATGCCAAGGCAGGTGGATTACTTGAACTCACTAGTTTGAGACCAGCCTGGACAACATGGCAAAACCCAGTCTCTACCAAAAATACAAAAATTAGCCAGGTGTGGTGGCACATGTCTGTGGTCCCCGCTACTTGGGAGGCTGAGGTGGGAGGATTGTTGCAGCCAGGGAAGTCGAGGCTGCAGTGAGCTGTAATTGCACCACAGCACACCAACCTGGGTGGCAGAGTGAGACCCTGTCTCAAAAAAATAAAAATAAAAATATCTCTTGTGGAGAATACACCAAGTTAAGCAATTCCATTAGCTTTATTAACATCTTTGTCTTCTCTTAAATTCAAGGAAAATTTAATTTTATACCTTTTATTAAACATCATATAAGGTATGATCTCTCTCTTTTTTTTTTTTTTTTTTTCCGAGACGGAGTCTCGCTCTGTCGCTCGAGCTGGAGTGCAGTGGCCGGATCTCAGCTCACTGCAAGCTCCGCCTCCCGGGTTCACACCATTCTCCTGCCTCAGCCTCCCTAGTAGCTGGGACTACAGGCGCCCACCACCTCGCCTGGCTAGTTTTTTGTATTTTTTAGTAGAGACGGGGTTTCACCGTGTTAGCCAGGATGGTCTCAATCTCCTGACCTCGTGATCCGCCCGTCTCAGCCTCCCAAAGTGCTGGGATTACAGGCTTGAGCCACCGCGCCTGGCCGGTATGATCTCTTTCTAAACCACTTTTTATATTCAACTATCCATACATCCATTCACTCTTCCTTCTTAGTTACCTATCCATCCTTCTCTCTGTACACATAAGGAGAGTGACATCTGCAACAATGCTCACTTGTGTCAGCCATGGTTATTTGGTGGTGGTGGGATATTGAAGATTTTTAAATATTTTCTTTGTGTTCTACAATATTTTTTTTATAATAAGCATGTATAATGTTTATAAAAATAAAGTATTATCTTTAAAAAACAGAGGGAGACAGTGCTTCTGAATTTCCCCTAAACAATTGGGGATTTCCTTGCTTTTCCTACTCTCCCTCACCCTATATACTCCAGAACCAAGGCTTTCAGGTTCATCTGATATTCCAATACCCATGATTGTTCCAGAGGCTTTTGCTTCCAGAGCTCGGGGGTCCTTAGTGCTGGGGAACTTGAGTGGTGGAAATTCTTTGCAAGGAGACTGTGGATACCCTGGCAGGGAAACATACAGCTGAGGAGAGGAGGAAAGACAGCCAGAGGACAGTGAGACAGCAAAAGGGTTGTGAGTCCAGGCATTTCTCATCTTACATAGGAGGAGAGCAAGCCTAGAGGGGAAGAGTGGCTTGTTCAGAGTCAGCCAGCCTGCCACACACAGCAAAGGCAATCAGTTGTCCCTTTAAAGGCATTCAGTATTTTCCCCCAAGTCCTATGAGTAAGGAAAGGTGGTAGGGCTTCAGCTCCTTATTCTCAGCACAGAAAGGGAGAAGGAAGGCAATGTTAGGGCATGGGAGGGAGATTGGGACTGCAACCTCCCCCTCTTCAGCAGCTAGTCTTGTTTTTCCTATTGGATCTGCCATAATTAGCGTCTGTAGGGACTTCAAGACCTCCCTGGAGGCATCTATAGCATCCATCACACAAAATGTTTAGAATCAGAGTAAAGGAGTCCTGGCAGATATTGTATCTGGATTTGAGCGAAGTGGAGAAGATTCAGAAAGCTCTCGGGGCCAATTCTTGTCTTTCCCACCCCAACTTGGGGGCATGGCCTATGTTTCCATAAACCCTCACAATATTCTACATTTTTTTTCCCCCTGGGGAATGTGGTGGTAGTAGGGGTATGGAGTGGACTCTTTCACAACTCTTGAGGACGGTCCCCATCTAAACGCCAGGAAATTGTCAGCACCTCCCTAGTGGACAGCTCCCCATCAGCCACCAGAATCTCCCCCATCTCAGTGGGGCCCCTGGGCCACTGGTGTTCTGGGAACACTGGCTTGTCTTTCTCTTGTTCTTCTTTCTTTCTTAAAAAATTCACTTTGGTGTAAGAAGCTCCAATTTAAGAGATTTCATTCTTTAAGATATCCAATGTATATAAAGGAATGAGTTGGTCCAAATAAAGGACCTTTGGCTAAATATAAGAGCCTGAGTAATTGAATTAGAAACAGCTCAAGGATGGGTGTGTATCACAGCTCAGGAATCTTTTATAACAGGATTTTCGGAACCAAATCAACATCGAGAACACATTGTCTTACAAAAATTGTTTTGGGCTATTTCCCAGTATTAATGCAATATGGGAGAGGTTAGTTGGACACAGAAATCTTAGAATTCCATGGATATTTTAATGGTTTAAGGCTAAAGTTCAGCATATTTGGAATCTGGGTTGTCCCAGAAAATCCAGAGTTATGCTTATCTTGCTCATAACCAGCAGTCTAGAATGACTCAGGTAGAAGAGAGAAGTCTAACAGGAAACGGAGGTCCTGGCATTGTGAATGCCCTGGGAACTAAGGTACTAGAGGGTACACAGATTTTCCTCTAGTAAAAGGAGGAAGCATAAAAGAGGGAGCACAGAGGTTTGAAAAATTGTGAAGCCATCTGTTATTGCTTCCCTTAACAGAGGTGGAACACTGCCACCAGACTGCCACCAGAGCCTGTAAGAAGGTATGTGGCCAGGTCAGGTGCTGGCAGGAGAGGCTGGTTGACTTCCACTAGGCTCTTTATGAATCAGCTTTTAGGTCGGAAAGTCTCCTTGGCCCAGAGCCTGGTTCTCATCTTGGTAGGCTTGGAAACACACGTTTGTCAACACTGAGAGTGGCTGTATATCACTCAGAATAGGGTTTCATTGTCTGAGCTTGCAAGTGCTTATTGTGTAAACTACTTGCTAAGTATTTGTTGGCGATGAGAAGCAAAACCACTTGAGGACTGGGCATTTGCTGCCTCTTGTCAGCATCCCCTCTTTTCTAATGGAAAACCATCTGGGAAACCAGGTCATCATCAGAAGATTGCTTGGTGAGCTTGGAATCAGATTTAGGGGTGACAGTTTTATGATGGTGGGGTTTGATGGCAACAGGTTCTAATCAACTGTTCCCCCATGCCTGGGATGGCGGAAGGCCTACCTTTGAAGCTGGGTAGGTTAAGGCCTTGGGTCAGGAGACAGCCCCTCTTTGTTTGGGTTCCTCCAGAAGCAGACCCTGAAACAAGGATTTGAGTGCAAACAGTTTAATTGGGAAACGGTTCCGGGAAACAGTGGTAGCAGAGTGAAATGAAACAGGGAAAGGAAGGAAACCAATACAGGTATGTTATCAAAAAAGATACCACTGTGGGTAACTGAAGCTTGGCCTCACTGGAGACTCTGGGAGACAGTGTACAATATGCATCCCCATGTTAATCCAACCTAGGGGCCAGAGATCTGGGTCTTTTTATTTTTTTTTTCTTTGAAACAGAGTCTCACTCTGTTGCCCAGGCTGGAGTCCAGTGGGGTGATCTCAGCTCACTACAACTTCTGCCTCCCAGGTTCAAGCAATTCTCCTGCCTCAGCCTCCTGAGTAGCTGGGATTACAGGCATGCACCACCACACCAAGCTACTTTTTGTATTTTTAATAGAGATGGGGTTTCACCATGTTGGCCAGGCTGGTCTTGAACTCCTGACCTCAGATGATCTGCCCACCTTGGCCTCCTAATGTGCTGGGATTACAGGCACGAGCCACTGTGCTCAGCCGAAGATCTGGATCTTTATGCACCAACTCTCATAAGTCGTTGACTGAGTGATACTCCTGACCAGGGAGTGGATTGGGTGGCTAATTTGTCAACACATCTTTCCTACTGTGTACATGGGAAGAATGAGCTTTGGTGGCCAGAGAGTCCTCAGGTCAAGAGAAACAGATGTGGTGGTTAGAAGTTGGGCTGGCGGGTCTGAAACGGATAGTGCTGAGGGGATAAAAGAAGGGCACAAGTCGCATATTTGCCCATCCCTGTATTGTAGGCAGTCATGAATTGACTTTGCTTAAAAAAGCTCATCACTTTTTTTTTTCTATACTTGTATCATTGACCCTTTATGATTGGTCAATTCTCTTTATTTATTTGTGTGTGTGTGTGTGTGTGTGTGTGTATGTATTTTTTTTTTTTTTTTTTGAGACAAGTTCTCACTCTGTCACCCAGGCTGGAGCACAGTGGTGTGATCATGGCTCACTGCAGTCTCAACCTCCTGGGCTCAAGCAATCCTCCCACCTCAGTCTCCCAAGTTGCTGGGACTATAGTTGTGTGCCCCTACGCCTGGGTAACTTTTTTATTTTTATTTTTTTGTAAACATGGGTCGCTATGTTGCCCAGGCTGGTCTTTAACTACTGGGTTCAAGTGATCCTCCTACCTCAGCCTCCCAAAGTGCTGGGATTACAGGTGTGAGCCACTGTGCCCAGCCTCTTTATTCTTTATTCTTTAAAGTTTGTTAAACGGAATGAATTAGGTTCTGTGCTTACTACTCCTGACCCCAGAATAGTCTATGATTATTGCTTTCTACATGTTCTAGTTTTATTTATAATGTGGGGGTTTAAAATTTTTACTTCTTAGAATTTTGGGAGTGCCTTGCTGATGACCATATGTACTGCTTAAAGGAGGTGGGATGGGAAGAAGGAGAAATAGATCAGTAACTAGAAAAGGAGTAACATTTAGAAACAAAGTATTTGGTGGGTTCTGAACTTTTTATGCAACTTGACCACAAATTCTTAAGTCCATCTGGAAGAAAAAAATGCAGAAGTCTAGCCAAGAACATTTTGAAAAAGAACAATAGTGAAGAATTTTCCCTATTAGATATCAAAATATACCATAAAGCTATAGTGGTTAAAACATTGTGGGATTGGCACAAGTATAGACAAATAATTCAGTGGAACAGAATAGAGACTCCAGAAACAGATTCACCAACGTGTAAAAGTTTAGTATATGATGAATATGGTATTTCACACTTGATCTTAGCCAAAAGACTGAGAAGTAATGAACACGGTGTTTGAAATGACAGGGCAGAAAGAGGGGAATAAGGGCGAATATTATAATAGATGATGTTATTAGATATCTATCTGGAAAATAATTAGATTAGAATTCCTGTCTCACACATATACAAATGAAAATACATTTTCAAATGGATTACGGAAGTAACACTAAAGAACAAAACTAAAATGTTTTAGAACACAACATTTGAGAGCAGTTTTTCAATCTTGGAGTGGGAAAGACCATTCTGAGATTCTAAACTTGAGAAGTCTTAATAAGAAGGGGCTGGTAGATTTGACTACATAAACTCGAAAACTTTTTTGCAAGTTAAGACACCATAAAAGCATTAAGAACACAACAGAAACTTTTTCTGCATCTCTGTCCCCTCTCTCTGGTGTCTATCTTTCGAAGTCTGGCCTCTCCCCGTCCCTGTCAGCCTGTCAGAGTCTCAGCTCCTCCCACTTTGAGTCTTGGCTCCTCCCTCTCTGGGTCTCAGCCCCTCCCTCTTTGAGTCTGGGCTCCTCCTCTGAGTCTCAGCTCCTCCCTCTCAGAGACTGTTCCTCCTTCCCTGTCTTGGCTCCTTCCTTCCTGAGTTTCAGCTCCTAGCTCTGAGTTTCTCATCCTCCCTCTTTGGTTTTCCCCGCAATCTTGTCTCCTACCTCTTCTCTCGGGTTGTCTCACAATCTGTTTCCTCAAGAAAAGTAGACGAGTCCTGGACAGACAAACGATAAGTTTCATTCATAGGAAACAATAAGGAAAAAGAAAAATTAAAAAAAAAAAAAACAGCACGGAAAAGATTTGCAATGTATATAGAACAAAACATCAAGATTCATAAAAAATATATAGCAAGTGTAAATCCATCAAAAAGGCACAACTGGCCAGGCGCGGTGGCTCACGCCTATAATCCCAGCACTTTGGGAGGCCGAGGTGGGTGGATCACTTGAGGTCAGGAGTTCGAGACCAGCCTGGCCAAAATGGTGAAACCCCATCTCTACTAAAAATACAAAAATTAGCCAGGCGTGGTGGCACACGCCTGTAATGCCAGCTACTCAGGAGGCTGAAGCAGGAGCATCACTTGAACCTGGGAGACGAAGTTGCAGCAGCCTGGGCAACAGAGTAAGACTCTGTCTCAAAAAAAAAAAAAAAAAAGTATATCCTACCATTCCTATGAGAGAAGTCACACAGAAGTCTGAAATACACAAAAATGTCTTTATAATTAAGTGGTCTTCACTTTTTTTTTTTTTTTTGAGACAGAATTTCGCTCTTGTTGCCTAGGCTGGACTGCAATGGCACAGTCTTGGGTCATCGCAACCTCTATCTCACAGGTTCAAGTGATTCTTCTGTCTCAGCCTCTTGAGTAGCTGGGATTACAGGCACGAGCCACCATGCCTGGCTAGTTTTGTATTTTTAGTAGAGATGAGGTTTCTCCGTGTTGGTCAGGCTGGTTTCGAACTCCTGACCTCAGGTGATCTGCCCGCCTCGGCCTCCCAACACATTTTTATAATTATAATTAAAACTAGTCTTCACAGTTTCATTATAATGCTCGTGTCAATTTCCTAAGTTTTTAAAATTTAATTTAAATTAAAACCTTGACTTTTCTTTAGTTTTTAAAATTTAAGGACTTAATCCTCTTCCACATAAAAAAGTGGCCAAATTTGCATTTATGTAGATTACATGTTATTGTCTAAACTAAACCTTTTTTGGTATTTGTTTGCTTTTACGTCAGGCTTTGAAGTTGTTAAGAAATTTGCTCTGCCCTCCCTACTCTCCTCAAAGGAGATGTGACTTCTTCCCTGGATTACCCTAAGGATACACCACCCTTCAGTACCCGACGGGGCCAAGGGCCAGGAAAGGGGGCAGCAACTGAATTCCTCTCTGGGATCTGACTGGCCTCAGAAGAGAGAAACACCACGTGGACTGGAGCAGAACCACAGTTCTGTGAGCTGTGAGTTCGTCAGAGAGATGTCCCTGACCACAACAGCTGGGTTTGTGATTGTGATTCCCCTGGCAGCTCTGTGAATCCATGTGCTCATCTTTCCTGACATGAGCCTCTCCTCCTTGCACGATGAGATTTTTACTATCCACCTGGAGCAGTTGAGGTCCAGAGAGGCCAAGGAAATAAACGAGAAGGACAACAGCAGGATTCGAAGCCAAATGCCACATAGCGTACATGCCTGAATGAGGGCATGGGTTCCCTAAAAAACCCTCCCTTCCTTTATGCTCCACAGGCTCTTGTACCATTCCCAATTATGCCCCATTGGAAGTATCTTGTAATACCTTAACTATTCTTGTACACAGCTCTAACACCTCTGATTGTCAGGGATTCATGTATGCCTGTGGAGACTAAAGGGTACAGCAAAGCATTTAATTTTCTCAGCAAATCATCCACTGGTTCATATAGAAGCAGCCTTAGATAGGCAAATGGGTGTTCCCTTTGCTCTCTTTGCCTCCCTTATGACCCCCTGTTTCTTTTTTGCACTCCTTGGCCTCCCCTAGGATTCCTACTCCATTATAGAATGATAGCATCATATCCTGAGGTCTTCAGGTCTTAATGTCTTTCAAAATAGTCAGAGGAGCATCATAAACAAGTCTTTCTCAATCCCAGCACTTTGGGAGGCCAAGGAGGGAGGATCGCTTGAGCCCAGGAGTTCAAGACTAGTCTGGGCAACATAAGGAGACCTCGTCTCTTAAGAAAATGTAAAAAATTATCTGGGTGTGATGGCATTTGCCTGTGTTCCTAGCTATTCAGGAGGCTGAGGTAGGAGGATGGCTTGAGCCCAAGAGGTTGAGGTTGCAGTGAGTTGTGACAGTACCACTGCACTTCAGCATGGGTGACAGAGCGAGACTTTGTCTCAAATTCCCATGCCCCAAAACCCAAGTCATTCTCTTTCTAATATTGATTGCCTTCCATCGCTTGGGGTTTTTATGCTAACAGAGTTTCTGCCACTCTATGGTGACTATCTAGAGACAAGCCTTCTCTACAAGGATGGTGGGGTTATGTGTTGGGAAGAAGTGGGCAAGGGGAACAGGAAACCTCATCCTTCTACCACTGCTCCTCTCCCAGGTGGCAGGCCCCTGGAGGGCAGGGATGTGTCAGAATCCCACCTGTTCCCACACTAAGCACAGGGTCTGTTGCAAGGGGAGAGCTCAGTGAACCTTGGATGAGTGAGCGAAAATACTCGGGCTGTAGAAAATCAGCCCTCAATGACATCCCTGAAGCCCATGCCTCCTCCACATTTGCCCCCACCCACTTTGCCCCCACCCACCGCCACTGGCATGACTCATTTTCATTCATTCATTTAACAGCATTAAGAACTATGTTCACTGACTGTGCTGGAGCCCTCTAGAGGGGCCAGACAACCCCAACAATCGCAACGCTGTCTTCTGCTGCTAGGATGGGGTTGACACAGGGCATGGTGGGAACACAGAGGAAAAGGGCTGGATCCAGACAGGGCATTTGGGAAAAGCTTGAAGTTCTTTCTAGAAGCTGTAAAGTTCTGGGCCAGAGGTAGGGACAGGGCGAGGGTAGCCAGCAGAGAGAGAGAGCTGGCCTGCAATGGGGCCAACAAAAAATGTGGCTATTTTCCCAGCCGCTGGCCAGGAAGGGGAGTGAGAAACCTCAAATGAAGCTTTGACATTGTTTTTCTTTCTTCTGGAGTGCTGCCACGTGCCGCCACACAGAGCATCTCACGGGTAGATGCATATTATTGCAATGTGTTTATCTAGGAAATCAGAGCCCAGCTCCAGCATCTGGTTTTCAGCATAATCCTGAGTGAGGTCCAATTTTCCAGTTGGGTTAATGAAAATAAAACTTGGGAAGTTGTGGGCTGGCTGCATCAGGGGTTGAATTCTGGGCTCATGCAGGGCCATGGATTGCAGAGCCGGAAGGTCTTGAGCAGGTCATGGATTTATTGTGGACAGCCTTGTGCAGGGAGGGAGCTGCTGCCTGCCTGGCTCTGAGGAACACGCCTCACAGAGGAATGATGTCTTTGGATTTTCTGTCTTAACCTGACACCAGTTGAGTGAGCACCTACTTCGGCCGAAACACTGGGCTGTGTCGTGGGGCAGGGGTGAAGCACAGGTGTGGACCAGCGCCTGAGCCCAGCTTGCCCGAGCACAGTGCAGCCGAGGAGAGATGCCCGAACAGACAGGCATTACACAGGTGGACTGCTGAGTGGGACCCTGATAGCATGTCAGGGCTCACCACTTTGAAGCTGTCTGGAGACTTGGGATCCAAGAGAGACTCATTTTTAAAAGCCAGCTTGCAAAAAAGGTGCAGGCACGTTTCAGGCAGACCTGGAAACCAGAACTAAAAGTCCACCAGCTCTCTTTGCACCTCTGTCTGCAAGTCTTGCATATTTGTTTCATGTTTCTCTCTCCTTGCAGAACAGGTTTTTCTGATCTCCTGACAGCGTGGCAGAAAATGCAATTGCCCCACAGCTCCTGAGTCCACATGAGCCTCTTTCTCTGTCTTTCTTCCCCCACTCCAAGTTCCTTGGGGGAAAGGTGCTAATTAGCCTTGGCGGGTGACAGGCTCACTATTGGTAAAAGCAGCAATGGCTAGGGGTTCAGAGTCACGTGTATGAGTATGGCTAAGAGGAGCCCACCCTGAGGTCCCATGCCTGGGGGTTCTTGTTTATAGCAAGTGCTTAGTAGTGAACTAGAAGTCACAGATAGCTTCTCCTTTGATGCAGCTCCACCCTTGGGAGGGAGACAGGACAGGGAAATGGGGGCCAGCCATTAGTGTGAGAGTAAGGCTGGACCCAGGGCTCCTGACTCCCAGCCCAGTGCTCTTTCCACTACACTCTGTTCCACTGGTCCTGATGTGGAGCCAACAGTTGTGAAATGGACTGTGCCTATGTGGTTTCCCCTTGGGAGCAGCTGCAGAACGAGCAGTGTTGATTAAATAGGATTTTGTTGGCGGGTCTTGGAACGAGCCGGGAGCCAAACACCAGTGATATGGCTAGCTGCAACCCTTGGAGAGGTTATCAGAAGGAGTGTGTCATAGATCCCGGACAGGGTGACCTCTCACAGGGTTCAGGATCCTGGCGGAAGGATGGGCCCTTACCAAGGATGGTCTTCTTTACCCTGAGGTTGCTTCCTAGACAGAATGTAGGGAAGGCCCAGGCAGAGCAGGGAGGAAGAACCTCTCCTTCCTGAGTCCCACCTCACACTAAGGAATCACACTGAGGCATAAAATGGTATTGGGGGAAAGGCCTTTCTCTGAAGCAGGAGAGAAGGGTCCCCAAGACAGGCCAGAGAGCCAGCTCCTAAAGGACTACAAGGGGTAGGACATTTGGTGTCTCCTTAGTCATCTGTAATCCTGCAGAGCAATGACACTTTCCCTCATTCCACCATCTTGGTGTGGGAAAGGATACTCATGTTTTTCCAGATACTGTCAGTTTTGTGTGCACCTTGCTGTCCCTGCATCTGTCTCTCCAGCACCTCATGGCTGGCGTCACTGAAGTTCCCACTTGCAGGCCTGAGCCCATCTGGGAACCTGAGCCAATCCTGACAACAGCCGCAATCCCATTCCATGGGGCTTAGAATCATCTTCCTGCTGGTAGCGCCAGGCTGGGCTTCCTGCTTTGCTGTGTTGGTACATCCACAGGACTGGGGTCCTGCCTTGGTCCTTTCATCCTAGTTCACTTGGTTATACTTCCTTGAACCCTTCCTGTGGGTCTATATGCAGGTTCTAAGCCTTCCTGGGGCTCTATACCTGCTTATAAACTTTGGCCCATTACTCCAGCCACTGATGAAGGGAACCCTGGGCATGGTGATGAACCTTCACCTGGCTGTACGTTACCTCCCATCTCTATCATCTCTGCCAACTGGCCTGGCTATCTTTAATACTGATATTAACTAGGGATGACCTCTGAAGAGTTTACCAGCCCATTTTGCAGCTGGGCTGGAACCTGTGGCTCAGGGTTAGTGAGGAGGCTTTCTCCATTTTCTTTGTTCCTCTCCTTGGCCCTACATACTTTCTCTGTTAGCCCATTCTAATGACACTTGGCATGGGCTATGCTTCCTGTTCCACTGAGTCATGCCCAGGAATCGTCTCTCCTTTCCATTTGTCTCCCTTCTGTTGGTTGCAAAGGTCATTAGGAGTCCATGGACAGCAGCCCTTCCCCCAGTGAGTAGATCGCCTCATGTACCGGTAACGGTTACTGACTCCAAAGTCAAATTCTTCATGTAGACATCTCCCAGAGTATTATGGGTCATCCCACATCAGCTCATCAACCCATGTGATTAACCTGAGTCAAGGCAACTCTGGCCAAAGTGAAGAAGGAGAAAGTCAGACTATATATATTATTTATTCTTTTGGTTTTAATTCTCCCTCTCATGATGCAGGCAGGTATTACCTGAGCACATGCAAGGCTGACTTGTCCCAGTCTCTTTCTCATCCAGGTGCTAAAATGGCATTGTCTCTGAACTTGGGTCTATAGAGTTCCCGCCAGTGCAGGGTCTGTTCTCTTCAGTCAACTCCCATTCCTCAGACATGGTTTCTATTGCCTTTTGCCCACAGCTGAAATTCCCCCATCCATCCATCCATCCATCCATCCATCCATCCATCCATCCACCCATCCATCCATCCATCCATCCATCCATCCATCCATCCATCCAGTCATCCAATCAATATATCTGCCAAGTCCTGTGTAAACAACTCAGGCATGGTTTCTTCCTGCAAGGAGCCTTGTGTCTGCCTCAGGCCTCAAACCCTGCCTCTGTCTGGCGGGACCTGGACTGTCTCCAGCTGGACTCACTAACATGCCTTCAGTCTAGGCTCATTCTTATGGGGATAGCAGACAATGTCAGGGAGACTGGCAATAAACAGGTAAACATATAGTTAATTGTCAACTGCTAATTGGCTAAATGTTATATAAAGAATAAACGAGACTGCAAAAGAAAATGACAACAAATTATGGGGGCACCTACTTAGGAAGGGTATTAGGAGTAGGCTTTCTGAGGAAGTCACTAAGCTAAGAGCTGAAGGATGTCGTAGGGGAAAAAATGTGCAGAGAACGGAAAACAAGTGCTAAGGCCCTGAGGTGGAGAAGAAAACATGTTCCAGAACTGGAAAGAAGCTTGATGTGGCTGAAGTACAGCAAGTGAGAAAGTGGCATAAAATGAGACCAGGGAGGAAGGCAGGAGACATATTCATGCCCAGCTTTTTGGCCTTGGTGAGGAAGTTATAAAAGGAAACGATTAAAGCAGGAATTGATGTGATCTGATTTTAAAAATTGCTCTAGCTGCTACGTGGAAAATAGATTGGAGAGGGGGTCACATGGAAGCAGGGAACTGCTGGTCTTTTAGCCAATGGATAACGGTGTCTTAATCTGATGGGACGGCACTGGAGACATGTTTGGGGTGTAGAGTAGGATGTGGTGGACAAGGGAGATTCATGCACTTTTGCCACACTTCTGGCTTGAGAAACTGAGTGAATAGTGGCATCTTCAACTGAGATATGAAGATCACAAGCAGAGAAGCTTCCGAGTGCAGGGAGGAAATCCAGAGTTCAGATTTGAGCGTGTTAAGTTTGAGATCTCCATTAGACATCTGCGAAGGTCAAGTAGGCACTTGAATAAATGAGACTGGAACTCAGAAGAGGCTTGGGCTGGAGCGAAAGCTGAATTGCCAGCATATGGAGAATAGGTAAGGTAGGAGGGGCACCCTCTTATCTGTGTTCCTGGGAGCCTTGCACTAAAGCTAAGGTCTTTCAAACAGCCTTGAGTAAAGACGTCGGGCGCAGGGGACCTGGAATACCCTTCCAATATGAGGGCTCTTGGGTTTCTGCAGGGCCAGAACTGTGCATAATAGTGATTCAACTGGGGCAGGAGAACTTTCTTGGCTCCGCTGGGACTAGCCTTTCCTAGGATTGTTTTAAATTCCATTGATTATTCTTTGCTTTGCTCTGGAAACAACTACTCTTTATGTAAGCTCTCTCTGAAAGTGACAAATCATGGAAAAATTCTTTTGGATTTCAATGCAGTGAAGGCAGAGAGGGCACATCTTGCTCTGCGGTGTGGAGGCCGTGCTGAGGATGTGCCGTGGGCCAGAGAGCTGGAAAGTAGGTTCAGGCAGCCAGGCTGAGTCACCCCTTCACCCCTGAGAAACCCACGCAGAGCATCACATGATGTGGAGGGAGAGAGGCACTCAGTCAGTCTAATATTCAAGGCAGGAAGGGTAGAATTGGAAAGAGAGGAGAAAATGTCACTTTGGTGTGGCATGAGAACACGACGTGCTTCTCTGGCTTCCAGGAAGAATGTTTCCTGCCTAGGGCTCTGGCTTCCCTATGGCTGAGCTCTCTGGGATAGAGACGGAGGGAGATGTTCATTCCCACTTGGAGATGTGGGCTGTTTTCTTGGGGCATCTGAGCTGGTACTTGTGAAAAGGATAGGACTTCTATAGGTGCAGTTTTCCTTTTACCTGCTGAACTCTTCTGCATGTCAAAAAAAAAAAAAAAAAAAAAAGTCCCCGACTTGACCGCAGGGACCTCCTTCCCCCCACCATGGAGATTCCTGCTGTCATTCTTCTTGGCTTTAAAGGACACACTTGAGGAAGCAGTCTCTTCTGATGAGCTCCTTGTCCCTGCTCACCAGATGCAGTGATTCCTGAGCTCCTTCAGGGATGAAGTGTCTTAGCAGTTCCTTCCTGATCGTGGCTCTCCTCTCCTCTGGCCTTCTCTCTCAGCTCTCTCTTCCTTTGTCATATTTTTATTTCCTCACTTTCCCTCCCACGGTGGAATGAAGCACTGTATTGAGTAGAGGCTGATAGCGTTGGCCAGAGCTGCAGAATGCTGATGGAGGGACAGGAAGTAAGTGAGGAAGGGGCAGAGGTGCTTCTAAGTGCTCTGTGCACTGACCCAGAAGGTCGTTTTTGGAGCCACCAGGCTGTGGTCTTGAGCATGAAAGAGGAGGGTTGGGGTGAGGATCAACACTCCAGAGGGCTAGGAAAGAGGGAGCCACTGTCTCCATGGGATTATTTCTGGAAGACAGTTTTCAAGGTGGTATAGTGGCACGACAGTTGTTAAGATGATGATGAAAAAAGATTAGACAAAGCAGCATTGAAAGCAGCAGCACAAACTTGTGGAGATGGGGGTTAGTGTGGCCCCGACGGTCCTCCTCCCTCCACCGCCCTTCTCCCACCCCCAGGTGTGCCACCCTGAAGTTAAAATTGGTCCTGTTTGGATGAGGCAACATAAATGGGAGGCAAGGCAGTAGCTGTTGAAAATTCAATCGTGGAGGCCTCTTTGGGGCATATGTGGCCCAGGAGTGACTGGCACAGAAGTGCTGGAAGTAAAACCACCCCTGCCCCTTTCTTTTCTCTCTACCTCTTATGAGTTTTATGGAGTTAGTACTCCTCCCCTGAACAAAAACTCCAAAGGCCTTCTGACTTCCTCAGTAAGATCGAAAGTTCTTCTCATGGACTTAAGACCCTCTATGACTTGGCCTCCAACCCCTTCTCCTGGACTCTCTTTAGTGTACTCTATTCTGGTCGTACTGGCCTCCTTGTTCCTGGAAGATGCCAGCATGCCATGCCTCGGGGCTTCACATCTGCTGGGCCCTCTGTTGGGATGCTCTTCTCGCACAGTGCTGCCTGGCTCACTCCCTCACTCCTTTTAGGCCTCTGTTCAGAGGCTCCCTTAACAAAGAGGCTTTCTCTACACACCCCACATCAATTAGACACTTTCTTCACTCACACCCCCACTCCGCTTACCATGATTAATTTTTCTTTGTAGCTCTTTATCATCACCACATAACGTATTCTGTATCAATCTCTTTACTATCCATCTCTCTCTGCTTGAATGTCACTGTTTTGTTTGCTGCTGCATTCCCGATGCCTACAAGAATGTCTGGCACATGCAGGCTTTCAATAAATATTTGTTGAGTGAGTGAATGAATGACTACATCTGACGAGAATAGAGGCTTTGGTGACTCTTTAACATTGATATGTAATCTGTTGAGTGCATGTTTGCCACATTTATCAACATTCTTTTAAAACTAGATTCATTTTCTGATAGTATTATCTCATTAGTACAGGGGACCGCCTGAGCATTAGGCCACAAGCCAGGCTATTCCTGGAAGGATTGCAGGACAGGCTCACAGGGGGATGCACAGGCTGGTACCCTGGGGCCCTTCATGTTTGAGAAGAGAACCACGGCACTTCTGGGATTTCCACAGTGACCTTACTCTTATTTGATTTTCCCTGGCTACTTCCTCTCTGCGGATGAAGTAGGGGAAAGGAGTATATTATTAGTCAGGGCTCTCTAGGGAAACAGAACCAGTAAGATATCTACCCATCCACCCTATCGAGTATATATCCTGTCGAATATATAGTTACACACATACATATGGGAGGAAGAGAGGGGGAGGGAGGAAGGGAGGAAGAGAGAGGGAAGGAGAGAGAAAGAGAGATGGGTTTTAGTGAACTGGCTCACATGATTGCGGGGCTGGCTAGTTTGAAATTTGTAGGGCAAGCCGGCAAGCTGGAAACTCAGGACATTTCTATATTGTAGTCTTGAGGCTGAATTCCTTCTGTTTCAAGAACTCTCAGTCTTTGCTCTTAAGGCCTTAAACCTATGAGCTAAGGCCCATCACAGTATGGAGTGTAATCTGCTTTACTCCAAGTCTACTGATTTAAATGTTAATTATACGCCAAAAACACCTTCACAGCAATGTCTAGACTGGTGTTTGATCAAACAACTGGCCACCATAGCCTAGTGCAGAGAATGAACTATCCCAGGGACTCACCCTGGCAGCAGTACACATGCTAGTGAACAGTCCACTAGCTGCAGTTTCTTAGAATTAGGAGGAGCTGCCAAGGTGCCTTGTCTCATTCATGCCTCTGGTGGAGTCCTCCTGCAGCAAGTCACACTAGTGAGCTGTGGGGCCCCATCAGGAAGGACTGGGAGGGGGTGCTTAAGCCCCTTATTCTGACTTGTTCTGGCCCTCCTCTGGCCTGACCCTTACCTCAAATCCATATCCCTGGGGGCCCTGAGTCATTACCTAGTTTTTCCCTTTTATCACTTCATTTATTCTGAGCTCCATGACTAAAAAGAGAGAAATCAGTCCCTATTCACATGGAGCTTACATTCTAGTTCGAAATCAGTCAATAACTTGAAGAAATAAACCAAAATATTTCAGCCCGTGATAAATACTATGAAGAAAATAAGACAGGACAATGGGGTTGGTAGTGATGGGGTCTCACTTTTCTGAGGAGGTGCCATTTGAACTGAGAGTGAGGGATGTGTGGGAGTCTGTCATGCCCAGATCTGGGGAGCAGGGGGTCAGGAAGTGCAAAGGCCCTGAGCATGCGGCTTCTTGGGGGCCAGAAAGAAGGCCGTTTGCTAGGTACACAATGAAAGAGAGAGTCGCAAGAGGTGAGGTCAGAGAGAAAGAAGGGCCAGGTCATGGGGGTCTTGCAGGTCATGGTTAGGATCCTGGGACTTGATTCTAATTTCAAGGAAGCTGCTGGAAAGTCTGTAGTGGTAGAATGCTATAATCTCACATTTTATAAAAGGTCACTCTGGCTGCCATGTAGAGAATGGACCACACAGGGCAAGAGTGGAAGCAGGATGCCTTGTTGGAGACGTCACCCAAGCCAGAGATGATGGTGGCTTGGAGCGGTGTGACAACAGTGCAGATGAAGAAAAGGTAAATTTGGTGCATTTTTGGAGGTTAAAATGACAGGCCTTTTTGATGAATTGGATGTGGCAGATGAAGGAAAGAGGAATGAAGGAAGATTCCTGGGTTTTTGTCTAAAAAATTTGTTGAATGGTGCTTTCGTTAACTGAGATGGGAGAAGCAACGGCTGGTGGAGGGTGAAGGTGGGCAATCAGGTTTGTAATGCCTCTTAGGTATGCAGGGATGTGGTCATGCCTGGTCACCTATCTGGTGCCAGCTTCAAAGAGGCAGACCTGAGCTGAAACCTGGATGGGGCAACTTTTTCCCAGTGGCTGCCTGGAATTCACCTGCTTTCCTTTATCAGCAAGCCCACCGATGGGATGGTAACCCCATGAGCTATACCTGTGGGAAGTTCTACCCGAGCCTCTCAGCTCTCCTTGTATCTTGAGCCCCAGCTTTCTCTCTCTCTGAGGCATTTCCTGCCTTCTGTTGAATTCAACACAGTTCCACAAGTTCTTATGGACACCAACTCAGTTTCAGATCCTTGCTGGAAGTTGGTGGCACAAGGACCTGCAAGGCATGGCTAGGCAAGCTTTCACAGTTCCTGCCTGCTCTCTGGAGCAGGACTTTTAAAACCTGGGTTCGTGGATGGACTGCATATTAGTCCGTTCTCACGCCACTATAAGGGCATACCCGAGACTGGGTAATTTAAAAGGAAAGACGTTTAATTGACTCATAGTTCTGCAGGGCTGGGGAGGCCTCAGGAAACTTACAGTTATGGCAGAAAGGGAAGCAAACACATCCTTCTTCACATGGCAGTAACAAGGAGAAGTGCTGAGCAAAAGGGGTAAAAGCTCTCTATAAAACCATCAGATCTCATGAGAACTCACTCATTATCACAAGAACAGTATGGGGGAACTGCCCCTATGATTCAATTATCTTCACCTGGTCCCTCTCATGACACGTGGGGATTATGGGAACTATAATTCAAGATGAGATTTGATGGGGAGGACACAGCCAAACCATATCAGACTGCAAGGGAAAGGTCTGTAGCTTCTAGACATGTGGTATAAAGTTTGTGTTTAGGTACATTATATATTAATTTTTGTAGGAAGGGGACCTATGGCTTCTAACAGACACTAAAAAAAGGTAGGTGACCCCCAAAATGCCAAGACCACTATTCTGTGGGTGAGGTGCCCAATGCTTAATCCCCCTCCCTCCAGTCTCGAGTTACCACCAGCACCCAGCCTTTCCCAACCTTGCAGCTGCTTCAAGATGTGACAGGTATGATAAAATGCAGGGCAGGTTGGGATAGGCCAAGAAGCAGGAAGGGGCTGGATCTTAGGGTGTGTGAGGGACAGGTACAGAATTCACCTGGAGAGAGTGTGGGGGGCTTCAAATGCCAACTGAGGAGTCTGGATTTATCCCTGCGAATGATAGGGAGTTAGAAAACATTTTAAGCATGGATGACATGGACAACTTTGTATATCAGATAGTCGTCTTTCATAGTTAGGTGGAGCATGGACAGGAGATGGGTAAGGCTGGAGAGGGGGAGTCAGGAGGAAAGAATAGGAGATGAGAGAGTGTGGATTTGGAGTGGAAGGAAGAGAAATGGAGGGAGTGGCTGCTAAATGACCACTGCCTGTTGCTACAGGGGGAGGCTATTCGGCAAATGCTGAGCTTGGCAAAAGAGGCTTTGGGGTCTGAGGGGAGAAAAGAAGGGTAGCTTGCTGGCCAGAGAATTGGGGAGACACCTATGTTGAATGAGGGTCTGCAGGAAGACTCCCTGGAAGATGGACAGCCTGACTCTGCAGTGGGGCCAGGCTTCTCTTGGAAGATACTCTCCTGAAGTCCTCATGGGCAAATGGTTTGGGATCAGGGAAGAGGGGACTGAAAGTCCCCCCTGCAGGAGGGGAACTGGGAGAGGTCAGAGGTTGAGGGCATGCAGAGTGTCAAGGGTAGGCTAAGCCAAAGCAGGGAAATCAGGGGAAGGACGGAGGCTGTGATCACTAAGGGGAATTCCATAGGAACAGTTGCTTCCTCATGGTGACCACGCCCAGTGCCTCTGTTTATGCTCTTCCCTGGGGCTAGAACACTCCATCCTCCTTCATACACATGCTTGGCGTCATGCCCCAGGCTGTTGTCCTTCTGTGACCTCGAGAGCAGAGAACCAGTCACTTCCTCCTCCCTGCTCTCACAGACCGGGGGCTTGCCTCCTCAAAGCACTTTGCAGGCTGGATTGCTGGTGACTGTGTGTACTTGCTACCCCCACCCCCAACCAGAGACTGGACATCCTGGGGGACAGGCTTGTCTCTCATCCATGGGTCCCCTGAGCCTGGTACAGCTGATTGTGTTATGCCCAGACCGTTTATTCCCCGAAGAAGACCACCAGAGTCCA
>NC_045446.1:54303883-54354534 GCF_002776525.5 Piliocolobus tephrosceles | reverse complement strand
CAATAGGGTGTGGCAGGAGAGTGAGGACACATTTTTGTGTCCTTTCAATTGCAGCCTTGCTATGAAAGTTGAACTGTTAGGTCCTGAGTGGGACACTCCTGCCAGTGGGTTTACAAAGGAGCCAGTGAAGGACATAATTTAAAAAAAAGTTTACCAATTTATTATAAAGGATATTGCAAAGAATACAGATGAACAACAGCCCGATGGATGGAATAGATGCCTAGGGCAAGAGACGTGCGAAGAGGTGAGGGGCTCTATGCCCTCTCTGGATGCACCACCTTCCAGGAGCCTCCAGGTGTTCAGCTACCAGGAAGCTCCCCCAAACCAAACCTTTTGCGTTTTTAAAAAGGATGGTTAGTGGAAGTAGTTGATGCCTTGAAGTAGGTGGCGATACCTTAACTGTATGCATGTTGTCAGGCTGTAGGGCCTTTTCTGTGATTGTCAAGGGGAGTGCTGACTTTCCTTCCTTTCTTAAAACATGCAACTTGATGTTTTAATGTACATTTGTATGCATAATGTACATAGGCAGGAACTTGCTGTGCAACTATCAGTAGCTTCTTTCAGTAGCCGAAGCAGTTACTATGGCCAAGGAAATTGACATATCCATTATCTCACATAGTTACCTTTCTTTCTTTTTTTGGTGAGAGAACCTAAAATCCACTCTCTTAGCAAATTTCCAGTATGCAATACAATGTTATTAACTATAGTCCTCATGCTGTCCATTTAATCTCTGGTCTTATTCATCCTATACAACTACACCTTTCAACCCTTTGATCTACATCTGTCCAGTCCCTCCCATCAATCATCATTCTTCTGTTTTTATGTATTCAATTTTTTTTAGATTCATGTATAAGTGAAATCATGCAGTATTTGTCTTTCTTCCTGTGTCTGGTTTATTTTACTTAGCATAATGTCCTTTAGGTTCATCTATGTTGTTACAAATGGCAGGATCACTTTCTTTTCAAGGCTGAATAATATTTCTTCATGTGTGTTTACATTTATATATAAATATATGTAACACATATATATGTTTATATATACACAAAGAAATATATATACACACATATCTTTATACACATATATCATGATTTCTTTATCCATTTATCTCTTGATGGACACTTTGGTCATTTTCATATCTTGGTGGTTTTGAATAATGCTGCAATGAACATGGGAGTGCAGCTATCTTTACAAGGTGGTGATTTCATTTTCTTTAGGGTATACACCCAATAGTAGGATTACCAGATCATTGTAACTTTTTGAGGAACCTCCATACTGTTTTCCATAATGGTTGTACCAATTTACATTCTCACCAACAGTATACAAGGGTTCCCTTTTATCTACATCCTTGTCAACCCTTGTCATCTCTTGTCTTTTTGATAATAGCCTAACAGGTGTGAGGTAATCACTCACTGTGGTTTTGATTTGCATTGTGGTTTTGATTTATCTTTTATTGTACCTGTTGGCCACTACTGTATCTTTCTCTACTTTTGTTTTCCCTCTTCTTTCTTTCCTGCCTTTCTAACCTCACCTCTCACTTCTCCTGAAAAGTCCTTTCCGGTCTTCTACTCTGTTCTAGGAAGAGGTAATAGAAAGATCCAAATGAAAGATGGCCTCAGACATGCTGGGCCCAAGCAGCCCCAGACATCCACTGTGGCCTGATCTTGCCCTCTGGACCCCTTTCTGCAGTACATTTAAGCTGGACCAGCCTTTAGTGGGGGTGGTGGGCTACTCGGACAGTCGCCTCCTGCCTTTACCATAGGAGATCTGGGACTGTCTTTGGAAACCTCAATAATGCAGGTGAGAAAACAGGCACAGAGAGGGGAAAGAAGCTACTGATAGTTGCACAGTAAGTTCCTGGGATGTCAGGCTTGCTCTGCCACTCCAAGGCTGTGTGATCTAGTGCCAGCCTCAACTTAGTTTTCACATCTATGAAATGGGCATAACAAGAGGAGAATTAATTGTGAAGATATTCTGAAAGTTTTTTCACATCTGTCACTGATAAACAGTGGGCTGTACCTAGGACCTAAATTTCTTGATTTCCAGCCTCATACTTTTTGTATCCATCAAATATGTTTGATGGAGCTAAGGGCGAACCGTTCTAGTTGGGATGTGCAGCCACTCTGGGCACATAAAGTCCTCAGCCAACCACTGTAAATGTGCTGACTTGACTCCACGCAGACTTTTTATTATATGCTGGAGATCCAGTAGAGAGGAAATTGTGGGCAGCAAAAGGGAGTGAAAAATTGCTCCCTCACCCTCAGCAAGGATTCATTATTAATTTGACAAATATTTATTGAGGACCTATTATGTGTCAGGGTTTGTTCCAGGCTCTGGAGATACAATGGTGAGCCAGGCAGTAAAGTTCTTGCTCTCATGAAAATCCTGGATCTTTCTTCACCTCTGATATCCTTATGTATCCTGTCCTAAACTAGTTTCAGCCTCCCCTAAACCAAGGGCCAGAAGGCTTCCTCCCCTCCACCCTGGATTCCAGTCCCTGCTGTCTCTAAATTACAGCTCTGTGCCCTGGGGCAAAGTGCCAGGCTCAGCAGGAACACTGGCAAGGCCTTTGGAGGCCAAAGATAACACCCCTCATCTCTACCCAACTCTTCCCCAGGAGTTGTGGTCCCCTCCTGCTGAGTTCTGGGCTTTGTCAGGGATGGGCTGCCCTCTGGGGATCTGGCTAGACTCTCCCAGAGCAAAGCATAGCAGAGCTTCAGGCAGGCTCTGTCTGCCCCTCTTCTACCTCACCCTTAGAGAATTCAGTCTTACTCAAATTCCCCAGCCTCAACTTTAGGCACCAGCTCAAGCCTTCCTGAAATTTCCCAGTGTCCACATTTCTAATGCCCAGTCCTCTGCTTTTGCTCCAAGCTCAGAAGCCCAGGTCTGGTGCCTCTGAGAAGTGCCTGACAATCTCCAAGTTTCCCAGGCTGCCCTGTTGAGATGGAGGCAGCCTGGGCTGATACTAGAGCCCTAGGATGGGCACAGGTAGGCCTGGAGTTTGGTCCTGTTTCTGCCACTTGCTTCCTATGTGATATGGGGCAAGTCGCTTTCCATCTCTGAGCTAAGGTTACTTGTTTGTGTGTTCATCCACCCATTCACCCGTCCAGCAAGCCTTTTGACTACCCTTCACCTCCTGTTGGATCAAGTCTCAGCTCCTTTACACAGCATTTAAGGCCCTTCACAGTCTGTACCATCTAGGAGGAAGCTGGATGAGAGGTTTTGTTTCCTGAATGGCTGTTGTTCTGCCCTCTGTCTTACCAGTTCTTCACATGCCTCATCTGGAACCACAGCTGGTCTCCTGTGCCAGGCAACCTGGCAGGGGCACACTCAGGGCACCTGAGCACAGGGAAGCTCTGTCTTTCTCTAGGAACTCTGGCTGCCTGGTGCTAACAGATTCAGGGTTTTGAAAGACGATTTTTCCAGTTCCTGAGTTCAGGCCTAAACTTGGAGGTGGAAAAGAGGTCACCGAGGAGTAGGTTATATCAAGAACCAGGGAGGGCCAGCTGGCCAATAGGCTCAGTGAGGTAGCCTCTGGGTGGACAGCCCAGGGGAAAAAAAAGATGGGAGGACAAAGAGTTCTGTAGAAGCTGAGACCTGGAAGTGGACATGGGCAGATTGGTTTGACGCAGAAATTGGGACTTGAGGTTGCTGCTGCCTTGATGGCCATACTTTAGAGGAGAGCACAGCTTGGATGTGTTGGGAATGTGTCCTGTTCCATCGCTATGACTGTAGTGATTAGTTCAGGGACAGGTGCATGGCCCAAGAGTGGTCTTTCTGAGTGAATTCCAGGAATTGATCCTGAGCACTGGGGAAGAGACTTGTTCTTTTCTCATTGGAAGTGTATCTGGGAAGATGAAGCTTGGAATTGCTGGTAACCATTTTTCCATAGATGTGAAGCCTGAGATTGAAACCAACAGAGATAGCAGAGCAGAGGCACAGCTAAACTGGGCGATGCCATTCTTTGAACCTAATGTGAAGCTTTGCCTGAAGCCAGCTGACCCTGGTCCTTTTTAGTTTCATGTACTCTTTTTTGCTTACGCCAATTAGAATTTTAAAAAATTCACTTCCAACCAGAGGAGTCCTACCTGACACATATCCGATGATAAAATTTGTCTTCAGAAAGATCAATGTGATAGGGGAAGAGTGTCAAGAGATCGTCAGACCTCAGTCCCACCAGGACTCAGTGGAGCTCAATTGTTGATGACTGCCATCTTGTGTGGGATCTAATGGGGGCCCCACTGATCTAGAGACCAACAGTCTGGGGGCCCAAGACAGCTGCTCTTTGATTCCAAATGAGCTATGATCAGAGCCTGTCCACCTGGACACCGAGGCACCTGCCTTGTTGTGCCACATGTATCTGTGACTAGGAAGAGATTTGGCTGGTTACTGCCTAGCTCTATAGCCCAGTCGGCTCATGTAGTCCAGGGAAAAGGGATTAGTTAGATATCAGGACTAGGACTTGGCAAACCCATCTGGGGTAGAGGGTGCTTCTGAAAGGGGTCTACTTAGAAATAAAGGCTAGGAGAGAAATTCTGTGTCCCTCTGATGTCCATCATAGTCATACAAGCTGCCACTCCTTTCTATAACTTACCCTTCTGACAGCTCTTCCCCAAATGGACTTCTGGGTCTCTACCTGGACAAAAGAGGGCTAGGCAGAGAATTCAGGGCTTTTGGCCTGCAGAGTTTGAAACTGTAGCAGAGCAGAATGAAGATTAGATGGAACTGAACACTGGAACATACTACAATTGTCCCTTGATTTCTATGGGGGATTGGTTCCAGGACCTCCCACAGATGCCAAAATCTGAGGATGCTCAAGTCCCTGGTATAAAATGGCACAGTATTTGCCTATAAGCAATGCACATCCTCTGTATACTTTAATCATCTCTCGATTACAGTCATGTGCCACACAATGATGATTAAGTCAATGATGGGCTACATATACAATGGGTCCCATAAGATTAAAATGGAACTGAAAAATTACTATTGCCTAGTGACAGCGTAGCCCTCATAAAGTCATAGTGCAATGCATCATTTATGTGTTGTGATGATAAACAACCATTCACATTGTTTCTGGTGTAAACAAACCTACTGCACTGCCAGTTGCATAAAAGTATAGCACATACAATTATGTGCAGTGCATAATACTTGATAAGATAATAAATGACTATGTTACTGGTTTATGTGTTTACTATATTATACTATACATTTTATCATTAGAGTGTACTCCTTCTAATTATAAAATATTGTTCTGTAAAATAGCCTCAGGGGGTCCTTCAGAAGGTATTCCAAAAGAAGACACTGTTAGGGTAGGAGATGACAGCTCCGTGCATGTTACTTCCCCTGAAGACCTTCCAGTGGGACAAGATGTGGAGGTGGAAAACAGTGATATGGATGATCCTGACCCTGTGCAGGCCTAGGCTAATGTGTGTGTTTGTGTCTTCGTTTTTAACAAAAAAGTTTAAAGTTTTAGAGAGTAAAAAAAAAAAGTTTATAAAAAATAGATGAAAGCTCATAGAATAAGGATATAAAGATTTTTTGTACAGTTATACTATGTGTTTCAAGCTAAATGTTATTACAAAAGAGTCACAATTTGCAAAAATTAACAAGTTTACAAAGTAGAAAAGTTACAGTAAGTTAAGATTAATCTATTATTGAAGAAAGATAAAACTTTTAAAATAAATTTAGTGTGGCCTAATTGTACAGCATTTGTGAAGTCTACGATAGTGTGCAGTGATGTCCTAGGCCTTCACATTCACTCACCGATCACTCACTGACTCACCCAGAGCAACTTCCAGTCCTGCAAGCTCCATTTGTTCATTTTTAAATATTTTATACTGTATTTTTACTGTATCTTTTCTTTGTTTCCATATGTTTAAATAAACAAATCCTTACTATTGTGTTACAGTTGCCTACAGTATTCAGTACAGAACATGCTGTAGAGGTTTGCAACCTGGGAGCCACAGGCTACCCCATATAGCCTAGGTATGTGGTAGGCTATACAAGCTAGGTTTATGGAAGTACACTCTGTGATGTTTGCACAACAAAATCACCTAATGACACATCTCTCAGACCATATCCCTGTTGTTAATGGATGCTTAACGGTACTGATAATAGCTAATAAAATGTAGATACTATGTAAATAGTTGTTATACTCTATTTCTTGGAAATAATGAAGAGAATAAAAGTCTGTATATGTTTAGGATGGATGCCACTTTTTTTTCCCGAACATTTCCCATCCACATTTGGTTGAATCCATGGCTATGAAACTCTTGGATATGGAGGGCCAAGTAGATATAGAATTGTAGTTTGTGGCCGGGCACAGTGGCTCATGCCTGTAATCTCAGCACTTTGGGAGGCCAAAGCGGATGGATCACCTAAGGTCAGGAGTTCGAGACCAGCCTGATCAACATGGTGAAACTTTGTCTCTACAAAAAATACAAAAATTAACTGGGCATCGTGGCAGGCACCTGTAATCCCAGCTGCTCGGGAGGCTGAGGCAAGAGAATAGCTTGAACCTGGGAAGCGGAGGTTGCAGTGAGCCGAGATCACACCATTGCACTCCAGCCTGGGCAACGAGAGTGAAACTCCATTTCAAAAAAAAAAAAAAAAAAAATTGTTGTTTGCTGGATTTCTACTCAACAGAACAGAAATTACCTCAATATAAAATATTCTATAGTTCTCATTTCAGATGGAAATTCAGCTGTTCTCAACAACTTTTTTGTTGTTTGCATAGGTGATCCTCAACTTTGATATGTTCCATTTTTCACATAATTTTTGTTCATATATCTTTCACTTCTGTAACTATATACTGATAACTCAAACAGATACTTCATCCTTTAGTTGATGAATGGTGATTTTGCCTTCACTCTTGTGTGGCCACTTGCTACGTGCTGCTGCTTGGGGATAAAAGGCTGGGTTTCTACAGAGACAAGGGGGTATGGGAAGCATTTATGGTAGAGCTGCCCCCCTTTTCCTCTGTGTGCCAAGAGAATCCCAAATTCTCTGAATGCCTGGACTTGTCTGTTGATAGCAAATTGTTATACAATGAACAATTGGGTGTTTGCTTCCCAGGCCCATGCTCCCCTCTCCACCACTACAGTCCTTGCATCTGGTAAGGGTGGGAAGGGGGTTCAGTGGCCAATGGTCCTAGGTGATGGCAAGGGTGGTGTCACTGGCTGGGGATGATGGAGGCTTTGCCATGTCACAGGAGTGGAGAAGATGAGGGCAGAGAGGAGTGGTGGAATCATGGAAGAGAAGCCACAGGCTCAACCTCTAAGGCCCCATGGAGCAACAGAAGGATGCTTGTGAAAGCTTTTATCTGTCAGGACCCAAGATAGGTATAATGCATGTGACAGGGATGGCAAGTTTGCAAATATAAAACAGGTATATTTAATTACTCATTACATCACTGTTTTCCCTCTGAGACCCAGCTACAGAAATTATCACTAGAGGGCAGGAGAGGTCTCTTTAACAAGAAAGCATGTGTCCTAGCCCAGGGTTCTGGCTTCTCCCATAGTGTGGGGGCAGTGCTGACTAATGCTTCCCTGTTCACAACACACTTAGTGAGAATGTGCTGACTAATGCTTCCCTGTTCACAACACACTTAGTGAGAATATGCGTATGGCACACTGGGGTTAGCTAAAGGGCATTTGGGAACACCTACGCGGCAGCTAGTGAAAAAGATTCACATTTTCTTCATGTTATATTATTACAATAATATACGAAATGAAATATTAAATATTGAATTTATGTAACATTCTAAATAAAATCATTTAAATGTTGTATTGTTAAACATGAGCTTGCTTCAAATTAGCATATGCTTTTTTTATGTAGTTTTACCTTGAAATAGCTACATGGAATTTCTGATCAAGATTTTTAAGGGTTTCTTCAAATTCTTGTTTCAAATTTTATTTGTTTCCAATTTTTAAATGTTTATATATTTAGTGGATACAAGTGCCATTTTGTTACATGGATATATTGCAAAGTGGTGAAGTCTGGGCTTTTCCTGTAACTATCACGTGAATAGTGTACATTGTACCCATAATCATCATTAACAGGAAATTTTGTTTGTACAGATTGGTGATAAAAAGTTAAAAACAATTTTGCACCTACTAAAAATATATATACCAGTTGACACTATATAAAGACTGTAACGGCATTTTCTTTTTTTTCCAACAACAAATGCGGTGTTGAACTTTCTTGCGATGCGCACTGGATTTAGCACCCTTCAAACCTTTTGGATTCAAGTGCACTTGGGTAGTGGTGAAGCCCTAATCTGCAGAATACACATGCGCTTTTCATCAGATATCCTGCAGCCAGTGTGGATGTGACTAAAGAGGCTCACCTGCCGAGAAAGACAGGAATAGCCCATATACATCGAGTGACTGTTGTCCTGATTTGTCCGGAAGGGCTCTGATTCATTCTTCTGACATGACATGACTATTCAGAGCACTTCCTTTTGCTCAAAAACAAACAAGAAGTGTGCCAGCTTGGTGTCGATACACGGTGTGGATGAATCTCAAAACATTGCCCCGAATGAAAGAAGCCAGACACAAAACAGTACATGCTGTATGATTCCATTTATTTGAAATTCCAAAACAGGCAAAACTAATTTGTAGTGATGGAAGACAGATGAGTAGTCGTCTCAGGCAGTGGTGGGGGTGAGTGACCGCAGTGGGGAACATGGGGCTTTTGGGGGGTAGTGACAACGTTGTGTATCTTGATCATGGGAGTGGTGACACTGGTGGACATTTGCAGAAACTCATACCAATATATAGTTAAACTAGATGCATTTTATTGTATGTAAATTATACCTCATTAAAGTCAATTTGAAAAAAGAAACTGTACTATTTTGGACCATGAATGATATGGTTTCTGCACATATGCTTGAAGACGGATTCAGGCCTGCCATTGCTACTGTGGCCGCCAGGAGCTCCCTCCTTCTCTCCTTGGCCCCGGCCCCATCTTTCCTGGCTTGTGCTCTGTGCTCACTCGACACAAGGGACACACACTCCTCCAGTGGGTTTCTGGCCCTGTCCCTGTGGGGGTGGCACGCTATGCAGCAAGCTGCCAAAGGACGTGTCCTGGGGGGTGCCCTCCGTCGCCGCTTGGGATGAGATCACTGTCCTTGCTGTTTGATGGGGCCCACTCTTGGCTGCCCTCCAAAGAGCTGTAGGTGAGGTTCTCCCTAGAGATACCCAACCTGTGCACTCCAGCTGCTCCTACCTGAGGACCCAAGGCATCACCATTGTGCTGCACACCTGTGGCCCATCTGAAGCATTTCCACGGGGAAGCTCTGGCCTAGAGAAGGTACCTGTGCCTGTCCCTAAGGCTTACTTGTGAGGCTAGAGTAGAAAGGGGGAGGATCTGACATAAAGGAAGCAAATAAGCACCCATTTCTTGGTCCCAGGGAATTGTGGGAGGAAGAAGGAGGGAGGACAGGAGATGGTGGAGAGTGGAGGGTGGTGGCGGGGGCAATGCAAGGAGAAATGGAGTGGGAGGGGAAGAGAAGTGAGAGTTGTGAGCCGGATGGGTCTTAAATTCTCTTTCTGGGCTTTGGTCTAGAGCAAGTGTTGGCAAACTTTCCTGTAAAGGGCTAGATAGTAAATGTCTGAGGCTCCTGGGTTCATATGGTGTCTGTCACAACTACTCAACTCTTCCATTGCAGTGGAAAAGCAACCAAGGACAATGGGTAAATGAATAAATGTGGTCATGTTCCAAGAAAACTTTATTTATGGATGGTGAAATTGGAATTCATGTAATTTTCATGTGTCACAAAATACTCTTCTTTAGATTTTTTTTCTCAACAATTAAAAATGTAAAGACATTTTTTTTTTTTTTGAGACAGAGTTTTGCTCTGTTGCCCAGGCTGGAGCACAGTGGCATGATCTCAGCTCACTGCAACCTCCGCCTCCCAGGTTCAAGTGATTCTCCTGCCTCAGCCTCCAGAGTAGTTGGGATTACAGGCACACACCACCACACCTGGCTAATTTTTGTATTTTTAGTAGAGACGGGGTTTTTAGGCTGAGAGCCACTGCACCCGGCATAAAAATGTAAAGACAATTCTTAGCTCATCATGCACATAAAGCGGGTGGTGGTCCTAATTTGGCTGTTGGGCCATCGCTTGCCAACTCCTGGTTTAGAGTTGTGTACTTAGTGTGGAGGGTCCTGAGGGTGGAGGACTTAGGGAAAGGTGTAGCTCTTGGAATTCTGAGTGTCAGCATTGCTAAAGAAGCAATCACATTTAGCTTTTCTAGGATGTTTTCAGTTCCTGTGTGTTTTGTATGGAACCCAGAAGTTCTCTTAGCCCCTGGAGGCACTAATACATTTCAGTTATAAAACTCCCATCCATAATACAGATGTATTTTTTGACCTTCAGTCATTTGAATTTGACTTTCAAAGAAGTTTTCAGAAATCATTAGGCATGACATAAGTGAAATAATAAAAGAGGGTCATACAATGACATCAATATGTGCTTGGAATGCCTGGAACTAATGGTTATGAATAGTCAAATTCTGTGTTTTTGAGAGCTTAAAAAAAAAGATGTGTGTGGGGTGACTACCTGGATAAAGTCCAGGGTGGGAGCCCCTCGAGGTACCACTATCAGTAGCTAATTTGACAGTGGAACAAGGGTGCATTGCAGTCACTTCCTCTGGTACCGGGGCAGGCACGCCCTATGGGAAGGGGTGGGATTGGGCCTCTCTCTGGCCTTGCGTGATGCTGAACACCTGCACACATTCAGCAGGTGTGCTTTAGCTCTGACTGCACTTGTGGCTATCCATAGCCAACTCTGTTTTTTGCTTACTGTCTTCTCCCTCCTGAGTCCCACGTCTCACTCTCATTCTGCATCCCTGGATCCTTCCTTCCGTGATTCCCTTTTCCTCCTCCTTGTTACAACACACACTGTCTTTTTGGTCTTGATCTTGGAGGCTTTTGATGAAATCAGGAGTTGGTACCTCAGAGTGGTGCTGTTGGACAGCTCCCAGCCCTCCCACTCTGGTCACTTGGTGGGGCTCTCCTGGGCCCAATGTTTGTGAATTGAGTGAGGGAAGATGGCAGTTTGGCTCAGGAATAGTAAGCTGGCTGGGCGTAGTGGCTCACGCCTATAATCCCAGCACTTTGGGAGGCTGAGTCACAGTCAGGAGTTCTAGACCAGACTGGCCAACATGGTGAAACCCTGCCTCTATTAAAAATACAAAAATCAGTCAGGTGTGGTGGCTCACACCTGTAACCCTAGCTACTCGGGAGGCTGAGGCATGAGAATTGCTTGAACCTGGGAGGCAGAGGCGGAGGTTGCAGTGAGCCGAGATTGCTCCACTGCACTCCAGCCTGGGTGACAGAGTGAGACTGTCTCAAAAAACAAACGCACAAAAAAAAAAAAAATGAAAACAACAACAACAACAACAACCAGGACTAGCTAAGCTGGATAACAGCCCTGGTTCCTTTCACATCCTCCCCTGCCCCAGCCCAGGCAGCCCTGACTGCTGGTCTGCGTGTTACCGTGGCCTCTTGGGAGCTGGCCATCAGAGTCCTGCTGCTGGTGTGCTGTGGCTATGGGAGGGCTGGCCTCTCTGATTTCTTCTCTGCTCCCTTCTCTCACCCGCTCTGCCCTTCTCCATTCAGCAGGCATCTTGTCTTGGTAACCCACAGATTGTAATTGTGGGTTCTCAAGCCTGCACCCCAACCCAGGGGCTCTGCCATGCTGTGTATGCTTCACAGCTGCCCCCCCTGAACCTAGTGCAGGGCTGGGCCCAGAGTGGGCCTTGATAACATTTGTTGTCTGGAATTGAATCAGCAGCTCACTAGTGGAATCTGCCCAGGCCTGGCTAGAAACTGGGAGCTGTAGCCAGTCCCTCCTGCCCTGTCCTCAGGGGCCCTCAGCCACTGAGAATGCCTGCCTGTTGCTACACTGCAGAACATTTTGTCATGTTTACTAACAAGGAATCTGAGGGGTGGAGTGGGATGGGGACCAAGGAGGGAGTCCTGTAACACCACAGGGCAGCGAAGGATGGAGATGGACTTGGGGACAAGGTCAGGTTACAGAAAGGGACTTTGGTAGGAGCATTGACATGGGGCAGGGGCAGAGACAGCAGGAAGCAGAGGGCAGGGGGAGTGAGATGTGGGTTTCCTGTGGGGCCCTCCCTTCCTGGGAAGGATGGAGAGAAGCTGGATGCCTCCCATGCCTCGCAGGGAGAGCTCTGCCTTACAGGCATGTGAGAGCTTCCTTGGCATCCCTGGGGACTGATCACGGAGCACCGGAGACTCAAACTCACAACTCTCCTGCGTTCTTATAAGAGGAGATTTCAACTCTCAGATTTTGTCTGCCGTGGGTGCCAGAGGATACTTGTTGTGGGAAAGGGCAATTTTAGGTGGAAGGAAGGGGATCTCTCTGGGCCCCATTGTTTTGTGGATAGTGTGAGGCACCCGTGAAGCCTCGGAGAAATGGTGGACTGGACCATAACAGCGTGGCCCTGGCCTGAGCTGACACTGCTGCTTGAGTCTTTAACACGTTTATTCTTTTCTTCACAAAGGACATTAAAAGGAGGCCTTTTAGCATCAGGTTATATGAAGGACAAGCAAAGTTAGGACTAATATAGGTCATCTTCCTGGAGCATCAATTTGATGTGAACATTGGAGGGGAATAGCACCCCCACCTATGTTTATATTAAAACAAATATACTAAATATACATAAAACAAAATACGTAAAAAATATACATAAAACAAAAATACTGAATTTGCACAGATATATATTTAAGGAAATAGGGAGCCTGGAGAGAAATTTCGAGTTTTAGAGGCATATTTAGGCGATGCTCTCAGACCCTTGGAATTCGTGTTCTTTCCTCTGCCCTTAGCACTGTCACTTTGTCTATATTTTACAAATGAGGAAAACAAGGTCTGGAGGGGTGCATCAGCAACTTGCCTATGTGATAACACAGAACAAGGAGGTAAGGGTAGGACCGGAACCCACATTGCTGGGCTCTGCATTCAGCATGTTACCTGCTACACAATAGTGAATCTACAGCTTCATGCTTTAGTATTTTGATATCAGTAGTGCCATGGAAATAAGCAAATCTCACCTGTCCAAGTAGTCTTTGGGCACAGCCCATGTTTCAAATCAATCAAGTCTAGTGGGAGGCAATATGGGGTAGTGGAAAGAGTTAGGGGCTAAAAGTCAAGAGACTGGAATTTACCTTTAACCAGTTCTTCGGATAATAAAGCTCTGTGACTTTAGGCAAATGGCTTAAAGCCTCTGGGTTTACCTTCCCTATCTGTAACATGTGGTAGCTACACAAGATATTGCCTAACAGCCTGGCCTTCTATGATGTGGGACCACTGCTTGCCTTTCTAGAACCTTCAGACCTGTCGATGGGCTCTTCTTGGACATTCTGGAGTCCCTGGGGGAAAGGGAAGTCTGCAGCTCAGTTGGCCACCTCTGCATAACAAATACCAAGAGCACTGCAAGTGGAGCTTGGACAAGGTCTGGAAAATCAGCCTTCTTCTGGATGCTTCCAGCCTTTGCTATAGATCATCTGCCTAGGAGGTTGGAAGCTACTCAAGCGGCTCAAGGAAAAGGTGTTGTGAGCATGCACCAGGTCATGAGATTGGGAGAGCTATCTGCTCCTGGCCTGAGGCCAGCACCCAAAGCTGTCCACATCTCCCAGGGACAGCAGCATCTTTCTTCTTTACTACTTTCTCTCTCCTCTCATCTTGATTGGCTTCCCCTGCCTGTACATAGCCAACTTGGCTACCAGCTAGAGTGGGAGTAACCCACAGCCCCTCACTCCCCTCCAGAGAGGACTGTCAACAGGGCTGGCTGCTGAACTGGGGAAGATGGGAGGGTCTCACCATCCCATATGTAGATTTCACTTATCTCCCTACTTTCAGGAAAGTGCTTCTTTAACTTCCTCTTTGCCAGGTATTGCTTATCCTTGAGTCTCTCTAGATCAATTTATCTGGAGATGAAATCATCTATAGCCTACCAGGGTAGTTTCCAGGCAGTGCAGGGTTAGGAGGAGGACTGGAGTAGGAACACTTTCTTATAAATACTTCTGCCCTATCCACCTGTTTTCAGCCCCATTTCTCACCCTGGCTCCAATGTATCAGGCTTTGTGGGGTTGGTGGTTGGAGCTTGCTTGCTTCTTGCTAATATTTTTCTTTGCATTCACCTTGGTTTCAGCTCTCTCTGCTTTGCTAATTTGGTTATCATCTAGCTTCTTATCTCTTCCAATAATTATTGACTTCTCTTGTCCTCTGTCATGTTCATGCCATTCTCTTTGTTCTTGTGGGCTCACTTTTTTTCTTTTTAACAAACTTTCATTACTTTTACTTTAATAGGTGTCAGGATGGAATGGACATACCACATATGTTTACACCCCTATGTTTCATTAGAAGTTCTAGTCACTGTTCAATACATTCTCTCGGTTCCATCAGTCCTTTGAAGCTATTCTTGTCAAGGAAACCAACATTTCTATGTTGCCAAATCTCATGGTCACTTTGCTGTCTGTCTTCATAATGCTCAGTCTCTCAGCAGCATTCCACAACTTGACCACCCCGTTCTTGAAAAACTTGCTTCTTTTGACCTTCATGATAACACATGCTTCTGATTTGTCTGCTACATCCTTTGGGCATGCTTCACCCTCTTTTGGGAATTCCCATGGACTCTTTCTTTGGTCCTTTTCTTTTCTCTATCTATACACTTTCCCTAGTTGATCTCATCTAGTCCTAGGGCTTTAAACACCTTCTATATACCAATGACTCCCACATATTTATATGCAGCCTTGATAGCTTCCCTGAATCTCAACTACCTGCTCCTCCCAGACATCTCCATTTGGATGCCTAATCTTAAACTTAACTGGGTAAACTTGAACTTTTGATTTTCACCTCCAAACCAGTTCCTTCTTAGTATTTTCCATCAAAGTCATGCTCATACACTGAGTGGCTGAAGGCCAAAACTCAGGATCATGCTTCACTCAGGTCTTCCCTTCTCCTTTCCCATTTACTATATCAGCAAGCCCTGTCAGTGCCTCCATGATATATGATTAGTGAGTCTACTTCTCCATTGCCACTGCTGACTGACTGCTCCTGTTAAAGCCACCATCATGTCTTGCCTGGGCGATTGCAATTGACTCCTGAGTGGTTTCCTGGCTTCCACTATGGCTCTCCAAAGATCCACCTTCCGCATAGTACCCAAATGATTCCATTGAACATGTCTATCAAGTTATGCCACTCCTTTGTTTAAAAATTTCCAGTGATTTCCTGTTGCCGTTAAAATAAATTTCACACTTCTTACCAAGGCCTCTGCTACTCTGCAAACTCATTCTCTTTTCTTTTTAGAGATGAGGTCTTACCATTGCCCAGGCTGGGGTGCAGCAGCTTCATCATGTTTCACTGCAGCCTCAAACTCCCAGGCCCAAGTGATCCTCCTGTCTCAGCTTCCCAAGTAACTAAGACAACAGGCATACACCACCTTACCTGGCTAATTTTAATTTTTTTTAAAAAAGAGATTGGGTCTTACTATGTTGCCCAGGCAGGTCTTGAACTCCTGGCCTCCCAAAGTGCTGGGATTATGGGTGTGAGCCACTGTGCCCAGCCTAAACTTTTTTTTTTTTTTTTTTTTTACAGGCTTAAGCCTCTCTGGCCTTTCTGGTCCTTTCCAATTCCTACCCCAGGACCTTTATACTTGTTCTTCCTTCTGCCCAAGAAGGAAGACTGCAGCCACAATCTTGACTCTCACTGCAGCCACAACTCCTCATCACTCAGGTGCAAGCTCATACATTCTCAGAGAGGCTCTCTTAGTCTATTTTATCTAAAGTAGGAACCCCTTCTCGCAAATCATTTGCTAGAACAGTGGTCCCCAACCTTTTTGGCACCAGGGACTGGTTTCGTGGAAGACAATTTTTCCAGGAATGGTTTTGGGATGAAACTGTTCCACCTCAGATCATCAGGGATTAGATTTTCATAAGGAGCGTACAACCTAGATTCCTCCATGTGCAGTTCACAATAGGGTTCGCACTCCTATGAGAATCTAATGCTACCACTGATCTGACAGGAGGTGGAGCTCTGGTGCTAATGTGAGCAATGAGGAAAGGCTGTAAATACAGAGGAAGCTTCACTTGCTTGCTGGCCCACAGCTCACCTCCGCTGTGCAGCCCAGTTCCTAACAGGCCATGGACAGGTACTGGTTCATAGCCCTGGGGATCTGTGCTCTAGAACATCACTTTGTTTTGCTTGTCTTAAAAAAATCATAGTAGGTATCATTATCCAAAATTATTTTGTTTATTTGTATACTTGCATACCAGCTAACTCTCCCCATTAAAAAATGGACTCTGAAAGAAAGGGTCCTTGTCTGTATTGCTCATTTTTCATATCTTTATCTACCACAGTGCTTGGAATACAATAGGTGCTCAGTACATACCTGTACTCTAAATGAATGAATGACCAGTTAAGCTAAAGGGACTAGGAGCAGAGACAGTCCCTGGAGAGGGGGATGTGGGTAGAACAGGCATTCCACAGTGTGTCTCTTGAACTTTTGCTTCATTCTAGGCCAGAGTATGACACAAAGTCTTCTAATTTTATAAAGGGTCAGCAAGCACAAATTGAAGGGAAAGGTGAGGGCAGGGGCAGTGGGTGTGGGGAGCGTGGCACGGCTCAGTGAAGGTGCAATAGGTGTTGCTTTGCAAAGATTTTGTTCCATTCTTTTGTCCCAAGTGGCACAGCGTTTTCATTGTGACGTTCTGTAACTTTCTGAGAATTTTTTTTTTTACAGCCTTTGGGTAATTTTCCACGTGGTCAGCCAGCTCCATCAAGTGCAATGGTGAGGAGTGGGACTCACAATGGCTGGGAGGCCCCGAGACCATCAGACAGGGAAGACGCGTGTCATTTGCACCCGGCACTGACTCCCAGCTCCCCTTTGTGTAGGAGGCTCCTGGACTGTGACATACAGGATGTTCCTTTGTGGCTCTTTTTAAAGAAGCATATTTTTCCTCCATGTTAAAACTAATATCTGTGGTTTATAGCTCGGAGCAGATGTTAAGAGCACACTCTCCCTAAGAGTTTGGACTGGACTGTAGGCAATGGCTATTTATCACAGTTTCCTTTCCTTTGTGTTTCCCTGTGGTTATTGAAGTTTTTGGCTTGGGGAAAAACAACAAAAACAAAAATAGCAACATATTTATGAACAAAGAGAGCTAAAACTTAACATCTGGAAGAGAGGAAAGAGGGGAGTCAGGTACCTGAAAATATTTCCTTTAGGAGTGACTGGAGGCTCCAGGGGGATCACAGCACTCCTGTGGAATTTTTACAGAACTAAGGAAGACTGGAGTCAGCCAAAGTTTTGAAACCTCAGCATGCTAAACCTCAACTCCTGCTGCCCTGAGAAGAGCGTAAGCCGACCGAGCGCTGGTGGCGGCTTCCCCAGGACCTCCCACTTCCTTCCTGGTATGCCTGCAGTCTTGGAGCTGCGATCGCATCTTCTTTAGCTTCTTAGAAAAGAGGCAGCATGAGAAAAACGCTCACTCATCTTGCAGAAACTTAGAATCTCTCAGCAACACGTTCTCTCTCTCTCTCTCTTTTTTTTCCTTTGAGACGGGGTCTCGTTCTGCAGCCAGGCTGGAGTGCAGTGGCACCATCTCGGTTCACTGCAACCTCTGCCTCCTGGGTTCAAGCGATTCTCCTGCCTCAACCTCCAGAGTAGCTGGGACTACAGGCGCACACCACCATACCCACCTAATTTTTGTAGTTTTGGTAGAGATGGGGTTTCACCGTGTTGGCCAGAATGGTCTCTTTCTCTTGACCTTGTAATCGACCTGCCTCGGCCTCCCAAAGTGCTGGGATTACAGGCGTGAGCCACCGCGCCTGGCACGTTCTTAACTTGATGGCACAGTTGGCTGGCAGGTTCCCAGGTCATGTTCTCAGTGATTGGAGTTCTTGCTATTTCTTGGACTCCTTCATGTCTTACCCAGTCCTTAGTCCCTTCCTTGCTTCTTAATTTATGTCCTTGGGTAATATGTGGCACACCCACATAGCCATGAGGCATGTTTAGGCTGTGTTTTTTAATGTTCTGGCTTGTCCTACATTTGCTAAGGGGGCAAGGACAGCAGTTACCTGGTTGGCTCCATTTGAGCAGCAGGACCAAAACAGTGACTACCTGTTGGAATCTACCTGGCCTAGGGATCTTTTTTTTTTTTTTTAAATAACAACAAGCATTTCTTATTACCATATCCAGAGAGGAGTTTTGTTTTCTCCTGAACTCTGTAAAGACAATGGCAACACAGAGTTCAGTCCAGAGTGACTATACTGGCACTAGGAGATGAGAACTATACAAGTGGAATTAAGCAAGTGTATAGACACAAAATCATCACAAAAACGGTGAAGTGCTGTTCAGTTATTGACGCCAGTCCCTCTTCTCTAGGGGACTGTGACAGCTGTAGCCAGATGTGGCCAGGAGATTATCTCTGTCCTGATTTTGTCAGCATCCTCTTCATTTATTGTCTGGTTTTGCTTCTAAGTCCTTTTCTGCATCTCAAGCTGTCTGCATGCCATACTGTCTGCATTGAAATGATTTGCTTTCTTAAAATGGGTCTTGGCCAGGCACAGTGGCTCATGCCTGTAATCCCAGCATTTCGAGAGGCCAAGGACTCCTGAGGTCAAGAGTTTGAGACCAGCCTGGCCAACATGGTGAAACCTCGTCTCTACTAAAAATACAAAATTAGCCATGTGTGGTGGCACACGCTGGTGATCCTAGCTGAGACAGGAGAATTGCTTGAACCCGGGATGCAGAGGTTGCAGTGAGCCGAGGTTGTGCCACTGCACTTCAGCCTGGGCAAGACAGAGTGAGACTCCATCTCATATAAAAAGGGTCTTAATATCAATAGTAGGGAATTCTCAGGCTCTCCATCAGCAGGTGCTGAAAGCTCACAGTAAAGGAGAAAATCTTCAATAGCTATTTTTTCTTTAAAGAGAGGGGGTCTTGTTCTGTCACCCAGGGCAGATGCAGTAGTGTGGTGATCATGGCTCACTGCAGCTTCGACCTCCCTGGGTCAAGTGATCTTCCCGTGTCAGCCTCCCAAGTAGCTAGGACTACAGGTGTGTGCTACCACACCCAGGTAATTTTTAATATTTTATAGACATCTGGCTATGTTGCTCAGGCTGGTCTCAAACTCCTGGCCTCAAGCAATCCCTCCATCTTAGCCTCCTGAGTTGCTGGGATTATAGGCGTGAGCCACTGCTCCAGGCCCAGTAGTCATGTTTTTGAGGAAGTTTACTTTTATCCAGTATGTTTGGCTCTGCATGTGTTCCTTAAGATACCAGGGACTGCCTTTGGGTCACAAAGCCAGCATGACACTAACATGGGTCTCAATATTCTTTGCTTGATAGCTTTGGACCTGAACCTCACCTGACAGCTCCGCACACTGTGTTCTGGCTTGTTCCTAATCCTGCCAGTTCCTGACCTGGCATTGTTCCATGTTTGGCTTCACCTTGTCTTTTGCACCTAATATTTGATCCATGCTGCTGGTTCTATTCCACCTATGGCAACCAGAATAAAAACTCTATTTCCAGCCTTGTTTCTAAAGCTCTTCCTTGGCCTAGATCTGTCTAGGTGGCTTCTACTAGCCTTGTCCAGTTGAGGAGCATGGCCTAGACACCTGTGAGGGTCTCTGCCTGCCTCCAGCTGTGCCCAGGATTGGCTTCTCCTCAGCTGTGCCTCATGCTGGGCCACGTCATCGGAGCAGACTGGTCAGCAGGGGTGGATGCTGACCAACAAAGGGCTCCTTACTGCCAAAAGTCATCAATTCCCCATCCTTCTGGTCTCCTACCATTAAACATCTGTAGCCACTTGGGGTTTTGACTTTTAACTATTTCTTGACCACATACCTTCATTACCCTCCAGAGAGCACCCTTTTAGAAATAAATGTAATAGTTATTACATTTGTTCAATGATTTATAGTCAACAGAGCACTTTAGTATATTCACATATATTATCTCATTTCCATACTTTCTTCTTTTTTAAGCAAACATAAAATGATTTTATCAGATACAACAAAAATTAAAACATAATAAAGGTATCACATATAATGTTATATTGCCTTTTAAATATAATACAGAAAAATACTACAAAATAAGAAATACAAAACCAAAACCTAGATAAGATTTTATTAATTATGATGGGTGTGCTTGCCTGTTCATAAGTTCCTTCCAGTCTGGAACACAAGAAGATAATGCTACCCACACAGCTGCTGCACCATTCGACACATTTCTTTCTGTGGCTTTTAACTGAGTTAACATAGAACACCCTAGTTCACACAAACCAGTTGTGAATGGTAGTAATAGCAGGACACTCTTTCTACTTAACAAAGGAAAGTCTTCCTTTACCTTAATCCAAAATGCTGATAAACTTAAGGTCTCATAATCATTCTTCAATGTATATGAATGACTAAGCTGAGATAATTCATTCTCTTCTTCAGGGACCAGTTATTAATTAAGCCCAATTATTGATTCCGGGTTTCAAAAAACAAGTGGATTTTCTTTTTTTTGAGACGGTCACCAGGCTGGGGTGCAGTGACACAATATCGGCTCACTGCAACCTCCTCCTCCCAGGTTCAAGCAATTCGCCTGCCTCAGCTTTCCGAGTAGCTGGGACTAGAGGCGTGCACCATAAGCCCAGCTAATTTTTGTATTTTTAGTAGAGACGGGGTTTCACCTTGTTGGCCAGGATGGTCTTGATCTCCTGACCTCGTGATCTGCCCGCCTCAGCCTCCCAAAGTGCAGGGATTACAGGCGTAAGCCACCACATCTTGCCGCAAGTGGATCTTTTACCCAACCGTTTTCCCTTAATGTTTCAAATTTTTCTTCTGGAAAGAAATGTTTAAAAGTTTGAGATAGAGAAGTGAGATTCAACAATATCTCTAATTTTATTTCTTTCAAACGTTTTCATTAATAATATTCTCTTCAATGTGTTGCAAAAATCTTGGAAACATGTAGTAGCTAGGACAGTTACTTTTAAGTCTTGCTTGCCATAACAATGATGGCTTTCCAAATCCCTGGATATGTTTGATATGTTGGAATACATCACAGGGGAACACAATACATTTCTTCCCTGTGGTTTTAAACTCAGTTCATTAAGAATACCAAAAATATCAGTTAAATATGCCAATTTTTTAATCCAAATGTCATCTTCAAAAATATTTGTCAAATGAGATTTTTTTCAATGAGAAAAAAAGTAAATCTGATTTCTGAACTCATAAACCCTGCTTAGTATTTTCCCTTGAGACAACCAACGAACTTTGGTATGACACAGAAAGTGGATACAATTAGTTCCAATCTCTGAACAAAATGTTTCAAGAAGCTGGTTGTTCAGTGAGTTTCCTTTAATAAAACTGACAACTTTCACTGCATTTTTCAATACTTCCATGAGATTCTGTGGAATTTCTCTGGATGCTAAATCTTCATGATGTAGAAAACAATGATTCCTCACAGTACAACTATTAGTCACTTCTAGTAATTTTTTAATTACTCTGCTATGTTTTCCAGTTCCGTTTGCTGTGCTGTCACCTGCAATTCCTTTACAGTTTTTCCAGTTTAATTTATATTGACCAACTATGTGCCTTTCTAATCCTGTAAAAATATCTAATCTACTTGGGTGTCAGATTATTTAAAAAACACAAAAGACCCTTCATAAAACCATCTTTCCACACATATCTGACGTAAACTGAATGTCTTGTGCAGCTCCCAATATTATCAGTGCTTTCATCACACTGGATTGCAAAATTTATACCAGACTGTTACCGAGTAATAAGCATTGTTTCTAAATGCTCTGCAATAGTACAAACCCAAAGAGATAATTGTGTTATCATTAGGTACAGTTTTTAATTTATCAGCTGATTTCTCATCAAAAATCGTATGCATCGTATCCAAACATACTGGAAGAATAATTTTTTCAGCAGCTGTGTTAGCTATGTTCTTTTTGCCACATGGTATGCAACTAGATATGCTGATAAGACTTTCTCACTAACAGTAGTAGAGCAACTAAGAAATTGTGTTGATAATTTTATGTCTTTTTTATTTCTTTGAAAATATTACTTATCAATAAGTTTAGCATGCTGAATTTCTAAGTGCCTTTTAAATTTAGGTTTTAAGATTTCATGTGCAAGAATATTATCACAAATAACACACTGAGGTCTGTCGTTTTCAATGGGCTTTTCACATTTGATAAAGCCATACTTTAAGTAATCTTCATAATAGCGTCTTGCACTTAAGTTTTTCTTTTTGAAATGAGGCTCAAATGAAGTTTAAGTTTGCAGATTAGAGTCTGTGTTTTTCTCTATATTGTCACTACTCACACTTCCAAATACAACAGATGAACTTGAACATGCTTCTGTATATTTCAGTTCATGATTCCTCTTTCTTTTAATAAAGAAGTTATGCATTTTAATAGCAATTTGTTCCAGTTTGATTAAAATGGTGTAATTGGTACTAACTCAAAAAAGAAGAAAAAAAATACACATACACACATATATATATAGTTTAAATGACATCTTTTCCAAAACTACACTCCAAGTTTGCAATTGAATCTCAGTTGAATATCTCTAGTTTCAAGTCATTGTAATATAAAACTTGACTGCACATTAACTTTGCTAATATGAAAACCAAGCAAGACATCCAAGAGCAAGTGACTGAAAACCACTTCTTAGCCAGTATACGTTCTATTCATCATATCCCCTCCATCAAATACCTTTCTCACATATTGAAATTGACCTCAGTATTCCTTGCAACATGCACAATTCAGACAAAGGATCCATGCAAAGCACATTGATATTTTACACTTTTAAAATTATACTTTAAGTTCTGGGATACATGTGCAAAACATGCAGGTTTGTTACATAGGTATACACGTGCCATGGTAGTTTGCTGCACCCACCAACCCATCGTCTACATTGGGTATTTCTCCTAATGCTATCCCTGCCCCAGCCCCCCACCTCCCAACAGGCCCCAGTGTGTGATGTTCTCCTCCCTGTGTCCATGTGTTCTCATTGTTCAACTCCCACTTATGAGTGAGAACCTGTGGTGTTTGGTTTTCAGTTCTTGTGTTAGTTTGCTGAGAATGATGGTTTCCAGCTTCATCCATGTTCCTGCAAAGGACACAAACTCAAGCTTTTTTATGGCTGCATAGTATTCCATGGTATCTATGTACCACATTTTCTTTATCCAGTCTATCATTGATGGGAATTTGGATTGGTTCCAAGTCTTTGCTACTGTGAACAGTGCAGTAATAAACATATGTGTGCAAGTGTCTTTATAGTAGAATGATTTATAATCCTTTGGGTATATACCCAGTAATGGGATTGCTGGGTCAAATGGTATTTCTAGTTCTAGTCCTTAAAGAATTGCCACACTGTCTTCCATAATGGTCGAACTAATTTACTCTCCCACCAACAGTGTAAAAGCATTCCTATTTCTCCACATCCTCTCCAGCATCTGTTGTTTCCTGACTTTTTAATGATCACCATTCTAACTGGTGTGAGATGGTATCTCATTGTGGTTTTGATTTGCATTTCGCTAATGACCAGTGATGATGAGCATTTTTTCATATGTTTATTGGACATATAAATGTTTTCTATTGAGACATGTCTGTTCATATCCTTTGCTGACTTTTTGATGGGATTGTTTTTTTCTTGTAAATTTGTTTAAGTTCTTTGTAGATTCTGGATATTAACCCTTTGTCAAATGGATAGATTGCAAAAATTTTCTCCCATTCTGTAGGTTGCCTGTTCACTCTGACGATAGGATTTTTTTTTTTTTTTCTGTGCAGAAGCTCTTTAGTTTAATTAGATCCCATTTGTCAATTTTGACTTTTGTTACCATTGCTTTTGGTGTTTTAGACATGAAGTCTTCACCCATGCCTATGTCTTGAATGGTATTGCCTAGGTTTTCTTCTAGGGTTTTTATGGTTTTAGGTCTTATATTTAAGTCTTTAATCCATCTTGAGTTAATTTTTGTATAAGGTGTAAGGAAGGGGTCCAGTTTCAGTTTTCTGCATATGGCTAGCCAGTTTCCCCAACACCATTTATTAAATAGGGAATCCTTTCCCTATTGCTTGCTTTTGTCAAGTTTGTCAAAAAGCAGATGCCTATAGATGTGTGGCATTATTTCTGAGGCCTCTGTTCTGTTCCATTGGTCTACATGTCTGTTTTGGTACCAGTACCATGCTGTTTTGATTACTGTAGCTTTGTAGTATAGTTTGAAGTCAGGTAGCGTGATGCCTCCAGCTTTGTTCTTTTTGGTTAGGATTGTCTTGGCTATACGGGCCCTTTTTTGGTTCCATATGAAATTTAAAGTGGTTTTTTCTAATTCTGTGAAGAAAGCCAATGGTAACTTGATGGGGATAGCATTGAACTTATAAATTACTTTGGGCAGTATGGCCATTTTCATGGTATTGATTCTTCCTATTCATGAGCATGGAATGTTTTTCTATTTGTTTGTGTCCTCTCTTGTTTCCTTGAGCATTGGTTTGTAGTTCTCCTTGAAGAGGTCCTTCACATCCCTCGTAAGTTCTATTCCTAGTTCTATTCCTAGGTATTTTATTCTCTTAGTAGCAATTGTGAATGGAAGTTCACTCATGATTTGGCTCTCTGTTTGTGTTATTGGTGTATAGGTGCAAATGCCTGTGAGTTTTGCACACTGATTTTGTATCCTGAGACTTTGCTGAAGTCCCTTATCAGTTAAGGGGATTTTGTGCTGAGATGATGGGGTGTTCTAAATATACAATCATGTCATCTGCAAAGAGAGAAAATTTGACTCCCTCTCTTGTTATTTGAATACGCTTTATTTTTCTCTCTTGCCTGATTGCCCTGACCAGAACTTCCAATACTATGTTGAATAGGAGTGGTGAGAGAGGACATCCTTGTCTTGTGCCAGTTTTCAAAGGGAATGCTTCCAGCTTTTGCCCATTCAGTATGATATTGCCTGTAGGTTTGTCATAAATAGCTCTTATTATGTTGAGCTATGTTCCATCAATACCTAGTTTATTGAGAGTTGTTAGCATGAAGTGGTGTTGCATCTTGTCAAAGGCCTTTTCTGCATCTGTTGAAATAATCATGTGGTTTTTGTCATTAGTTCTGTTTATGTGATGGATTATATTTAGTGATTTGCATATGTTGAACTAGACTTGCATCCCAGGGATGAAGCTGACTTGATTGTGGTGAATAAGCTTTTTGATGTGCTGCTGAATTTGGTTTGCCAGTATTTTATTGAGGATTTTCACATCAATGTTCATCAGGGATATTGGCCTGAAATTTTCTTTTTCTGTTGTGTCTCTGCCATGTTTTGGTATCAGGATGATGCTGGCCTCGTAAAAGGAGTTAGGGAGGAGTCCCTCTTCTTCTATTGTTTGGAATAGTTTCAGAAGAAATGGTACCAGCTCCTCTTTGTACCTCTGGTAGAATTTGGCTGTGAATCTGTCTGTTTCTGGCCTTTTGTTGGTTGTTAGGCTATTCATTACTGCCTCAATTTCAGAACTTGTTATTGGTCTATTCAGGGATTTGACTTCTTCCTGGTTTAGTCTTGGGAGGGTGTATGTGTCCAGGAATGTATCCATTTCTTCTAGATTGTCTAGTGTATTTGCGTAGAGGTGTTTATAGTATTCTCTGATGGTAGTTTACATTTCTGTGGGATTAATGGTGATATCATGTTTATCATTTTTTATTGTGTCTATTTGATTCTTCTGTCTTTTCTTCTTTATTAGTCTGGCTAGTGGTCTATTTTGTTGATCTTTAAAAAAAACAGCTCCTAGATACACTGATTTTTTTGAAGGGTTTTTCATGTCTCTATCTCCTTCATTTCTGCTCTGATCTTAGTTATTTCTTGTCTTCTGCTAGCTTTTGAATTTGTTTGCTCTTGCTTCGATAGTTCTTTAAATCGTGATGTTAGGGTGTCAATTTTAGATCTTTCCTGCTTTCTCCTGTGGCCATTAAGTGCTATAAATTTCCCTGTAAACACTGCCTGAGCTGTGTCCCAGAGATTCTGGTATGTTGTGTGTCTGTTTTCATTGGTTTCAAAGAACTTATTTATTTCTACCTTAATTTTGTTATGTACCCAGTAGTCATTCAGGAGCAGGTTGTTCAGTTTCCATGTAGTTGTGTGGTTTTGAATGAGTTTCTTAATCCTGAGTTCTAATTTGATTGCACTGTGGTCTGAGAGACTGTTTGCTACGATTTCTATTCTTTTGCATTTGCTAAGGAGTGTTTTACTTCCAAGTATGTGGTCTATTTTAGAATAAGTGTGATGTGGTGCTGAGAAAAATGTATATTCTATTGATTTGGGGTGGAGAGTTCTGTAGATGTCTCTTAGGTCTGCTTGGTCCAGAGCTCAGTTCAAGTCCTGAATATCCTTGTTAATTTTCTGTCTTGTTGATCTGTCTAATATTGACAGTGGGGTGTTAAAATCTCCCATTATTATTGTGTGGAAGTCTAAGTTTCTTTGTAGGTCTCTAAGAACTTTATGAATCTGGGTGCTCCTGTATTGGGTGCATCTATATTTAGGATAGTTAGCTCTTATTGTTGTGTTGATACCTTTAACATTATGTAATGCCTTTCTTTATCTCTTTTGATCTTTTTTGGTTTAAAGCCTGTTTTATCAGAGACTAGGATTACAACCCCTGCTTTTTTTGCTTTCCATTTTCTTGGTAGATATTCCTCCATCCCTTTATTTTGAGCCTATGTGTGTCTTTGCAAGTGAGATGGGTCTCCTGAATACAGCACACTGATGGGTCTTGACTCTTCATCCAATTTGCCAGTCTGTGTCTTTTAATTGGGGCATTTAGCCTGTTTACATTTAAGGTTAATATTGTTATGTGTGAATTTGATCCTGTCATTATGATGCTAGCTGGTTATTTTGCCTATCACTTGATGCAGTTTCTTCATAGTGTCAATGGTCTTTACAATTTGGTATGTTTGCAGTGGCTGGTACTGGTTGTTCCTTTCCATATTTACTACTTCCTTCACAAGCTCTGGTAAGGCAGGCCTGGTGGTGACAAAATCTCTCAGCATTTGCATGTCTGTAAAGGATTTTGTTTCTCCTTTGCTTATGAAGTTTAGTTTGGTTGGATATGAAATTCTGGGTTGAAAATTCTTTTCTTTAAGGTTGAATATTGCCCCCTCTCTCTTCTGGCTTCTAGGGTTTCTGCAGATAGATCTGCTGTTAGTCTGATGGGCTTCTCTTTGTGGGTAACCAGACCTTTCTCTCTGGCTGCCCTTAACATTTTTTCTTTCATTTCAACCTTGGTGAATCTGATGATTATTTGTCTTGGGGTTGCTCTTCTCAAGGAATATCTTTGTGGTGTTCTCCGTATTTTCTAAATTTGAATGTTGGCCTGTCTTGCTAGGTTGGGGAAGTTCTCCTGGATAATATCCTGATGAATGTTTTCCAACTTGGTTCCATTCTCCCCGTCATTTTCAGGTACATCAATCAAACATAGGTTTGGTCTTTTCACATAGTCCCATATCTCTTGGAGGCTTTGTTCTTTCCTTTTCATTCTTTTTTTCTCTAATCTTATCTTCAGAGTTCATTTCATTCATTTGATCATCAATCACTGATATCCTTTCTTCTGCTTGATCAATTCTGGTATTGTTACTTGTATATGCTTCACGAAGTTCTTGTGCTATGTTTTTCAACTTCATAAGGTCATATATGTTCTTCTCTAAACTGATTGCTGTAGTCAGCAATTGGTCTAACCTTTCTTCAAGATTCTTAGCTTCCTTGCATTGGGTTAGAACATACTCCTTTAGCTTGGAGGAGTTTGTTATTGCATACCTTCTGAAGCCTACTTCTGTCAATTGGTCAAACTCATTCTCCATCCAGTTTTATTTGCTTGCTGGTGAGGAGTTGTGATCCTTTGGAGGAGAAGAGGCATTCTAGTTTTTGGAATTTTCAGCCTTTTTGCGCTGATTTTTCTTCATCTTTGTGGGTTTATCTACCTTTAGTCTTTGATGTTGGTGACCTTTGGATAGGGTTTTGGTGTGGATGTCCTTTTTTTATGTTGATGGTATTCCTTTCTGTTTGTTAGTTTTCCTTGTAACAGTCAGGCCCCTCTGCTGCAAATCTGCTGGAATTTGCTGGAGGTCCACTCCAGACCCTGTTTGCCTGGTTATCACCAATGGAGGCTGCAGCACAAGAAAGATTGCTGCCTGTTTCTTCCTCTGGGAGCTTTGTCCCAGACGGGCACCTGCCAGATGTCAGCTGGAGCTCTTCTGTAAGAAGTCTCTGTCCATCCTGCTAGGAGGTGTCTCCCAGTCAGGAGGCACAGGGGTCAGGGACCCACGTGAGGAGGCAGTCTGTCCCTTAGCAGAGCTCAAGTGCTGTGCTGGGAGATCTGCTGCTCTCTTCAGAGCTGGCAGGCAGGAATGTTTAAGTCTGCTGAAGCTGCGCCCACACCTGCCCCTTCCCCCAGATGCTCTGTACCAGGGAAATGGGAGTTTTATCTATAAGCCTTTGACTGGTTCTGCTGTCTTTCTTTCAGAGATGCCCTGCCCAGAGAGGAGGAATCTAGAGAGACAATCTGGCTACAGCAGCTTTGCCGAGCTGTGGTGGGCTCCATCCAGTTTGAACTTCCCCATGGCTTTGTACACATGGTGAGGGGAAAACTGCCTACTCAAGCTTCCGTAATGGTGGATGCCCCTCTCCACACCAAGCTCAAGCATCCCAGGTGGACTTCAGACTGCCGGACTGGCAGTGAGAATTTCGAGGCAGTGTATCTTAGCTTGCTGGGCTCCAAGGAGGTGGGATCTGCTAAGCTAGACAACTTGGCCCCCTGGCTTCAGCCCCCTTTCCAGGGGAGTGAACGATTCTGTCTCACTGGCATTCCAGGTGCCACTGGGGTATGAAAAAAACTCCTGCAGCTAGCTCAGTGTCTTCCCAAATGGCTGCCCAGTTTTGTGCTTGAATCCCAGGGCCCTGGTGGTGTAGGCACCTGAAGGAATCTCACCTGGGTTGCGAAGACTGTGGGAAAAGTGTAGTATCTTGGCTGGAGTGTACCATTCCTCATGGCACAGTCCCTCACGGCTTCTCTTGACTAGGGGAAGGAGTTTCCTGACCCCTTGTGCTTCCCAGGTGAGGTGACACCCCACCCTGCTTCAGCTCATCCTCTGTGGGCTGTACCCACTGTCTAACCAGTCCCAATGAGATGAGCTGGATACCTCAGTTGGAAATGGAGAAATCACTTGCCTTCTGTGTTGATCTAGCTGGGAGCTGCAGGCGGGAGCTGTTCCTATTCAACCGTCAACCATCTTGCCAGCCACCTACATGTTTTTTTTTTTAAAGTTTATTGTGACTCACAGAAGTGATTTCATGCCTCACTAATGGGTCACACACAGTATAAAAAATACTCACAGAGAGACATGTTGTGCCCTTTGCTGCGTTGGTGCCTCGAGTATGTCAGCTTGATGAAAGAGACTAGCTGATCTGCTAGACTGTTGGCTTGTATAAGAACATCTTGAAGTGGTAGGAATGTATCTTAAGTTTTCATTCCTGATACTTTTTCATGGGAAGAGTTTTTAAGAGTGCCAGCTATGCTCTGATCTAGTGAGGAGTCAATGAGGTTTTCCACAGTTTGGTTAAATATCAGGTTGGAGCTGATGACATATTTTTATGGAACTCTCCTGGAGTGCATCCTTGACCTCCAGCTCAGCCGCTGCAACCTGGCCAGGCCCAGGACTGCAAGCCTCATGTCTCTGTAGTGGAACTGCAGTTGGGCTTGCCCCCGATTCCCTCCAAAACACCACTTCCCCATACTCTCTTCTAATTTCTTTTGCAAAGAAGACTGAAAGCTTATCCATTAGGCACATTAGGGACCAAGGCCTATAAAAAAGTATTAATTTTAATTTTTTAAATATAGAAAAATGAATATAAAATATGTAACAATGAATTCAAACTGGATTATATGTGTCTTTATACTCATGAACTCATAAAATATAATTTTAAGTATTATTTTATGGAGGAAGGAACTCAGGAAGACAAAAGTATTGGGGGCTCATGAAAGCCATAAATAATGTGGCCCTGATAGAACCCTGAGTCATTGGTCATTTTGGTGCATTGACTTGCTTTGTAAATTTGGATACATTTCTTAACATAAGAGTTTTTTTCTGCCAGAAAAATGAGAAGAAAAATTTCTGTACCTGCTCATTTCCCAGGGCTTTTGTTAAGACAAAGGAAATAACTCTGACAGTGTCTAAACTTTTCAGAACACAGGCTTATATAATAGGACTATTTCAATTGCACATAACAGGTATCCATCTAAATCAACATAGAAAGAAAGGAAATATATTGGCGATCATAACTGAAAACTCTAGCTTTCAGCTTTAAGTGTAGCTGGCTCAGGAAACCCAAAAATTTTGCCAGGAATCTTTCTCTCTTTTCCTGTCTTGTGGGCCTGCTTCTCTCTATGATGAATTTCTTCCCTAGCACACTTTTCCCATATGTTGAAAGAATCTCAAAGACTCCAGGTTTTCAGAATTCTTAAGCTTGTGACCTCAGAAGAAGGGACTCCTCCTAGAGACCCAACCTGTTCCTCAGAGGACTCCAACTGCTCCTTGCTTGGGTGTCTTGGGCATCCCTGTGTCCAGGGGATGGGTCTTCTGTCTGGCCAGCTTATCATATTTGCCCCTCTTCTTCCCTATTACTTGAGTGGCAGTCCCACAAGTCTCCCTTGGAAGCAGGGGCAGAACAGTTTCTAAATGAAGAAACACAAGCAGACCAAATAACATGTCCATTCCAAGGCTGTATCAGTCTGAGGCATTGTTAATATTATTACTCTTGAAGGATATTAGAACCAGTTGAGATTCATTCAGAACCTCTACTTAATTTTCCAGACCTGAGTTCTGTGGGTGCCCATCAGGTTTTAGTAGAGACTGCACAGACTCATTTAATTTTCACAAAACCTGTGAGGCAATTATTAGCTCTACGTCTACAGATAATAAATGCAAAACATTATTGAGAGCTTGCCATAAACTAAACACTTTGCCCTACACATAACTAATAAAAATTCCATGAGGTGCTGAGTCTGTTGAGGTTCTTTAGATTGTAAGCAACAGAAACCAAGTCTAGCTAGGAAAAGAAGAAATGAATTGAAAGGATGGTAGAGTATCTAATGGATACCCTGTCAGAGGAAGGATTGAACAATCAAAACTTGGAAGGACAAGAACCCATTCTTTCCTGATCTTGTCCCCTTAGAAGGTGGATTTGGGAATAAACCTGGTGCAGCACTACTGGCTCCTAGTCCCTATTATTGCTCTGTTACAAATACCACGTTTTAAGATGGGAGAATCTGATTGACCTATCTTGGGTCAGGTATATATTCCTGGACCAACCAGGTTGAAGGACCCTGTAGCATAGGCATGGCCACCAGGCGGTCTCAGCTTTATATAGGAGCTGTGCTCAGAGAAATGGAATCCCTGTGAGCTGATTGGTCACTCAAAGAGTGATAACTGCAAGCACATAGTTGTATCAGTCAGGGTTTTGGCACACTCAAAAGTGGGTAATTGAAGAGTATTTAATAAGGAGATTAAGTGAGAAGAGTTTAGGGAAAGCAACAAAGGATGTTGAAGTATCTTGGGGCTAGTGAGTGTGGGAGCGGTTACCATCCCAGGCCTGAAGGGGAAAGAGGAGGTAGTGGCTTCTGGAACCTATGGAAAGAGCTGTCAAAAGGCTGCCTGAAAGTAGCTTCAGTCTTTGGGAGAGTCATAAGCAACCCTCAAGCAACCCAGTGGTGTGGGTACCAGGGGAATAAGCACCAAGATGTCACTCTCCTCCCACCCTCCCCTTTCATGGGTGCAACTGGAAGCCAGAGATCAAAGGAGTCCCTGGATATGGTTCATATAGGTCAGCCTCCTGGGACACAGGTCAGGGTAGAGAGGAATGAGAGCACATATGGAAGGGCAAATAGAAGACAACCGAGATGATAATGCAAATCCCAGTTTACAGATGAATAATCTAAGGCTCGAAGGACTTAGTGACTTCTTTAGATTCACACAGTCAACTCAAGGGAAGAGCTAGGACTTGAAGTCAGTAAGTCTGACTCTGGAACCTGTGCTCTTAACCACCAGGCTCTATCACCTCTCAGGTGAAGACCCTGAAATCAGACAGCAGATTGACTGTGCACAGCTCAGATGAATTATGTTATCTCACGGATCCCCTTATAGTATCACCTCTTAGCTGTGGCAGCAACAAGAGCTCCTAGTCCTGCTGCCCAGAATGGTGCTGCAAGATTCACACTTGCCGTTTTCCCTCTAGGCTCTCCCACTGGGATTCCCAGATCTACAGAGTGGTTAGAAATATCAGAGGCAGCCCAAGCAGAGTCCAAGCTTCTCGCCATCAGGCAGGCAGCTCTACTGTCCTGTGAGGAGGGATGTGATTGAGATTTAAATTGAACTTCAATTAAGTCTCTCCTCTCTTAGTCCTCAGGGGGGCATTCTCAGGCCTGAACTAATGCACTTCTGAGAGCCGATACCATTATCAGATGCCTGTTCATCTCATATAAGTAGGCCTATTAGCGTCTCATCTGTCTTGCCTCCTGTTTCCTGCCACTGCTTAGAGCCCCCAGACAAGAGCACTTCCAATCAGGCATGCAGAAGGAAATATCATTAACAATTATAATATTATCTGTATGGTTTTATTTCATGTCCCATTATTTTCTAGCTCTTTAGCTATAATAGGTATATCTGTTATACATTGAATGTGTGCTAGGTACTGCACTGGAATGTCTCATTTCATGTTGACAATAAACCTAGGAGGTAGGTAATATTTAATCCCAACTTTACAGATGAAGAAATTGAAGCTTATAGGGCTTAAGTATGCCTAAGGTGACATAATTAATAGACAGCAGATCCAAGATTTGAACCCAGATGGACTGGCTATAGAGATAATACCACTTAATCATGATGCTTCTTAGAACCCTACATGGCCTGTATTCATAAAATAGTTGACTCTAGACAGTCTTCTCCCCTTTCAAAGGTGAAATTTTGATTTGTTTATGGAATAGGGGTGTGGTGGAGACTACTAGTGATCACCAAATACCAATGTGTTCCTATAAAGTCCTATTTCTGTTGCAGTTGATTTGGAGTTATGTGATTATGTGTAGCCCATCAGAAGTGAGCAGAAAAATTTGTGCCATTTTCTATCTTGGAAATAACACCCCCGACCCCTGGCCCCGCCGCATTATCAACCACTCCTCTTCACTCCTTTCTATGGCTCCAGAAATGAAAAGCTCTGAAATGCCTAAATTGCCAGATGTGAACATCCTTTACTGCTTGGAGAAAGCCACACAAGAGTTACCTGACCTGCCTTGAATGGTGATATGAGTGAGAAATAAACCTTTGTTGGGTTAGACTGCTAATATTTAAACTTAAAAAAGGTTTTATTAATGTTTAATTTTCATGACTGTATAGTAGGTGTATATGTTTATGGGGTATATAGAATCTTTTGATATGTGCATACCATGTATAATAGTCACATTAGGGTTAAATGGAGTATCATCACCTCAAGCATTTATTCTTTCTTTATGTTACAAACAATTCAATTATACAGTTTTAGTAACTTAAACTATATAATTAAATTATCGTTAATGATAGCCACGCTGTTCTACTGTCGGATACTAGATCTTATTTATTTCTATTTTTTGTGCCCACTGATCAATCTCTCTTCCCCCTCACCCCACCAACTACCCTTCCCAGCCTTCAGTAACCATCATTCTGCTCTCTATCTCCATGAATTCAATTGTTTTAGTTTTTAGCTCTCACAAATAAGTGAGAGCATTTGAAGTTTGTCTAACTGTGTCTGGCTTATTTCCCTTAACATAGTGACCTCCAGTTCTATCCACATTTTTGCAAATGACAGGATCTCATTTTTTTTTATGGCTGAATAGCACTCCATTGTATATATGTATTACATTTTCTTTTTTTTGTATTACATTTTCTTTATCCCTTTGTCTATTGATGGACACTTAGGTTGTTTCCAAATCTTGGCTATTGTGAATAGACACTAAGATTTTTGAGTTAATTTATTACTAGGGTATAGTTTATCATACTATGACTAATATAAATATCATACTAAGACAGATATAGGTACATTGAAATAGGGCCCTGCGATAATAGCTGATGGCGTGCTGAGAGGAAGACTGATGTTGGAGACCAGAAATATGTCAATGCATGTTATGTTGTGCCAAAATATTATTAACCAATCTAACTTGGGAGGCAAGCTTTGTGTTTACTTATATGGCATCTCTAGGAAAAGAGACTGAAAAACAGAACATTAGTAGATGTGTTGGCTGCTATTTCTGCATTTGGCAGGTATTACAAGAAAACCTCAGAATAGGACTGGCCAGAGACTTGCAGAATGGATAATACATGATCCAACTATATGTTACATATAAGAGACACATGTTTGATTCGAAAACAGAAATAGGTTCAAGGTAAAAGAATGGGAAAAGATATATCAGGCAAACAGTAACCAAAAGAAAGCTGGAGTGGCTATACTAATATCAGACAAAATAGACTTTAAGGCAAAAATTGTTATGAGAGACAAAGAGCAGTTTTATAATTATAAATAAATTAACTTGTCAAGAAGATATAAAAATTATAAACATATATGCACCTAATAACAGAGACCCAAAACACATGAAGCAAAAACTGACAGAATTGATATGACAATAGTTGAAGACTTCAATACTCCACTTTCAATAATGGATAGAGCAACTAGACAGAAAATCAGTATGGGAATAGAGACTAAATAACAATATAAACATACTAGACCTAATAGCAATAGAACCCTTCACTCAAAAACAGCAGAATATACATTCTTCTTAAGTGCACAAGGAGCATTCTCCAGTTTAGACTGTATGTCAGGTCATTAAACAAGTTTCAATAAATCTAAAAGTTTTGAAATAATATAAAGTATGTTTCCTAACCACAAAGAATGAAATTAGAAATCAATAACAGAGGTAAATTCACAAATATATGGAAATTAAACAACATTTCTGAATAATCAATGAGTCAAAGAAGAAATCACAAACAAAACTAGAAAATACTTTGAGATGAATAAAAATGAAAGCATAACATACCAAAACTTATGGGATGCAACCAAAGCAGTGCTTAAAGAATATTGTAGCTATAATTACCCAAATTGAAAAAAAGGACAAAGACCTCAAATGAGTAATCTAAACTTCTACCTTAAGGAACTAGAAAAACTAAACGCAGAACAAGCAGAAGGAGGAAACTAATAAAGATTAAAGCAGAAAGAAATCAAATGTAAATAGAAAAGAATAGGGAAAATCAACAAAACCAAAAGTTGGTTCTTTGAAAAGGTCAACAACATTAACAGACCTTTACCTTGACTGATGGAGAGAGAGAGAGAGAGAGAGAGAGAGAGAGAGAGAGAGAGAGAATCAAATTACTAAAATCAAGAATGAAAGAGACGATGTTGCTACTGACCTTGCAAAAATAGAAAGGAATATAAGGCAATATTATGAACATTTGTGTGTTAATGAGTTAGATAATCTGGATAAAGTTGACTCAAGAAGAAATAGACAATTGGAACAGACCTGTAAGAAGTAAAGAGATTGAATTAGTGATTAAAAATACTTGCCACAAAGAAAAGTAGATGACAAATGGCCTCACTGGGGAATTTTATAATACCTAGTATTTAAAGAGTTAAGCCCAATACTTCACAAATACTTGCAAAAATTATAAGAGGAGAGAACATTTTCCAAGTCATTCTATGAGGCAGTATTACTTTGATACCAAGGGCAGAACAAAATATCACAAGCAGAAACCAATATTCCTTACAAATATAGATGCAAAATCCTGATAAAAATATCAGGAAACTGAATCGGCAACATATAAAAAGTATTATATACCATGACAAAGTACGACTTATGGCAGGAATGCAAGATTGATTCAACATAAAAAAAAAATGTAATATACCATACTAATAGTATAAGGGACAAAAACCACGTTATCATCTCAATAGATGACGAAAAAGCATTTGACAAAAACCAGCACCTTTTCATGGTCAAAACACACAACAAAGTAGGAATTAGATTTCTCTGATGGCGAGTGATGATGAGCATTTTTTCATGTGTTTGTTGGCTGTATGAATATCTTCTTTTGAGAAATGTCTGTCATATCCTTTCCCCACTTTTTGATGGGGTTGTTTGTTTTTTTCTTGTATATTTGTTTGAGTTCTTTGTAGATTCTGGATATTAGCCCTTTGTCAGATGAGTAGATTGCAAAAATTTTCTGCCATTCTGTAGGTTGCCTGTTCACTCTGATGGTAGTTTCTTTTGCTGTGCAGAAGCTCTTTAGTTTAATTAGATCCCATTTGTCAATTTTGGCTTTTGCCGCCGTTGCTTTTGGTGCTTTAGACATGAAGTCCTTGCCCATGCCTATGTCCTGAATGGTACTACCTAGATTTTCTTCTAGGGTTTTTATGGTGTTAGGTCTAACATTTAAGTCTCTAATCCATCTTGAATTAATCTTCGTATAAGGAGTAAGGAAAGGATCCAGTTTCAGCTTTCTACTTATGGCTAGCCAATTTTCCCAGCACCATTTATTAAATAGGGAATCCTTTCCCCATTTCTTGTTTCTCTCAGGTTTGTCAAAGATCAGATGGCTGTAGATGTGTGGTATTATTTCTGAGGACTCTGTTCTGTTCCATTGGTCTATATCTCTGTTTTGGTACCAGTACCATGCTGTTTTGGTTACTGTAGCCTTGTAATATAGTTTGAAGTCAGGTAGCGTGACGCCTCCAGCTTTGTCCTTTTGACTTAGGATTATCTTGGCAATGCGGGCTCTTTTTTAGTTCCATATGAACTTTAAAGCCATTTTTTCCAATTCTGTGAAGAAACTCATTGGTAGCTTGATGGGGATGGCATTGAATCTATAAATAACCTTAGGCAGTATGGCCATTTTCACGATATGGATTCTTCCTATCCATGAGCATGGTATGTTCTTCCATTTGAAATGCAAATCAAAACCACAATGAGATACCATCTCACACCAGTTAGAATCGCGATCATTAAAAAATCAGGAAACAACAGGTGTTGGAGAGGATGTGGAGAAATAGGAACACTTTTACACTGTTGGTGGGATTGTAAACTAGTTCAACCATTATGGAAAACAGTATGGCAATTCCTCAAGGATCTAGAACTAGATGTACCATATGACCCAGCCATACCACTACTGGGTATATACCGAAAGGGTTATAAATTATTCTACTACAAAGACACATGCACACGTATGTTTATTGTGGCACTATTCACAATAGCAAAGACTTGGAATCAACCCTAATGTCCATCTGTGACAGACTGGATTAAGAAAATGTGGCACATATACACCATGGAATACTATGCAGCCATAAAAAACGATGAGTTTGCGTCCTTTGTAGGGACATGGATGCAGCTGGAAACCATCATTCTTAGCAAACTATCACAAGAACAGAAAACCAAACACCGCATGTTCTCACTCATAGGTGGGAACTGAACAATGAGATCACTTGGACTTGGGAAGGGGAACATCACACACTGGGGCCTATCATGGGGAGGGGGGAGGGGGGAGGGATTGCATTGGGGAGTTATACCTGATATAAATGATGAATTGATGGGTGCTGACGAGTTGATGGGTGCAGCACACCAACATGGCACAAGTATACATATGTAACAAACCTGCACGTTATGCACATGTACCCTAGAAGTTAAAGTATAATAATAATAAAAAAAAAAGTAGGAATTAGAAGGAAACTTTCTCAGTCTTCTAAAAAGCATATATGAAAACCTCACAGCTAACATCATACCTAAAGGTGAAAGAATAAAAGCTCTCCCCCTAAGATAGGAAAAAAACAAGGATGTCCACTCTTGTTACTTCTTTTTTTCTTTTTTTTTTTTTGAGATGGAGTCTAGCTCTGTCGCCCGGGCTGGAGTGCAGTGGCCTGATCTCAGCTCACTGCAAGCTCCGCCCCCGGGGTTTACGCCATTCTCCGGCCTCAGCCTCCCGAGTAGCTGGGACTTCAGGCGCCTGCCACCTCGCCCGGCTCGTTTTTTGTATTTTTTAGTAGAGACGGGGTTTCACCGTGTTAGCCAGGATGGTCTCGATCTCCTGACCTCGTGATCCACCCGTCTCGGCCTCCCAAAGTGCTGGGATTACAGGCTTGAGCCACCACTCCCGGCCCACTCTTGTTACTTCTATTCAACATTGTACTGGAGGTTCTAGTTAGGGAACTTAATAAAGAAAAAATTGGCATCCATATTTGAAAGGAAGAAGTAGAAGGATCTTTACTTGCAGATAACATCTTATTGAATATAGAATATCAAGGGAATCCACAAAAAACTCTTAGAGCTAACAATGAGTTCAGCAAAGCTGCAGGATATAAGGTTAATATACAGAAATTGGTTGTATTTCTGTACACTAATAATGAACAATCCAAAAATGAAATTAAGAAAATCATTCCATTTACAGTAGCATCAAAAAGAATCATACATGTAGAGACAAACTTAACAAAAGAATTGCAATATTTGTACACTAAAAAAAGATGAAACACTGGTAAAGGAATTTAAAGAAGACCTAAATAAATGAAAAGACATCTCATATTCACAAATTTGAAGACTCAATATTGTAAGATGGCAGTACTCCCCAAACTGATGTATAGTTTTGAATAATATAAAATATGTTCCCTAACCATAACAGAATGAAATTAGAAAATCCCAGTCAGGTTTTTGCAGAAATTGACAAGCTGATAATAAAATTCATGTGGCAAGGCAAGGGATCCAGAATAGCCAAAATAATCTTGAGAAAGAAGAACAAAGTTGGGGCATTCACACTTTCAGGTTCAAAACTTACTACAAAGTGTAATAATAAAGGTAGTGTGGTACTAGCATAAGGATAGATATATACATCAATCAACAGAGAGTCCAGAAATTAGCCCACATATTTATAGTCAATTGATTTTCAACAAAGGTGCCAAGACCATTCAATAGGGAATGAATAGTCTCTTCAACAGATGGAGCTGAGAAAACTGGATATCCATGCAAAAGAATGAAGTTGGACTACTACTCACACTGTACACAAAAATTAACTCAAAATTTACCAAAGATTTAAACTTAAGAGCTAAAACTATAATACTCTTAGAAGAAATCTTAGGTATACCTGACCTTGGATTATGCAATGATTTCTTACATGTGATACCAAAAGCACAAGCAACAAAAGAAAAAATAGACTTCATCAAAATTAAAGGACACCATTCAGTGTTTCAAAGAACACTATAAAGAAAGTGAAAAGACAACTCAGAACATGAGAAAATATTTGCAAGTCATGTATATCTGATAAACATCTAGTATCCAGAACATATAAAGAACTATATAACTCAATAATAAAAAGAAATAACCTAATTTTTAAAGGCACAAAGGATTTGGCAGATGTTTTTCCCAAATAAGATATACAAATAGACAAGAACCACATGAAAAGATGCTCAAAATCATTAGTCATTAGGGAAATGCAAATTAAACCTAAAATGAGATACCACTTCCTGCTCACTAGCATGACTGTAATTAAATAGAGACAATGACAAGCGCTGGTGAGGATGTGAAGAAATTGGAACCCTTATACACTGCTGGTGGGAAGTCATATGGTGTTGTCAGTTTGGAAAACAGTTTGAAAGTTCCTCAAAATGTTAAACACAGAATTTCTATATGACCCATCAATTCCACTCTTAGGTATCTAACTAAGAGCAATAAAACACACACACATCCCCATAAAAATCTGTATATAATTTTTCATGGCACAATTATTTATAATAGCTCAAAAGTAGAAACAATCCACGTGTCCATCCACAGATGAACAGATAAAAAAATAGTATATCTATACAATGGAATATGATTCATTCATATAAAGAAATAAAGTACTAATCCTCATTACAACATGGCTGAACCTTGAAAACATTAACTGAAAGAAATTGGACACAAAAGGCTGTGTATTATATTATCTCATTTATCTGAAATGTCTAGGATGTGCAAATCCATATCCAGATCTACAGATAGTAGGTGAATGGTTTCTAGGAGACAGGAGAAGTGGTAAACAGAGAGTGACTGTTAATGGTTCCAAGGTTTCTTTTGGGGCTGGTGATAATATTCTGAAAGTAGATAGTGGTGATGGTTGAACAACTTTGTGAATACAGTAAATACCACTGAGTTGTACACTTCAAAAACAGTGAATATCATGGTATGTGAATTATGTGTAAATTTTTAAAAATTAAAAAAAGAGTTGCCTGTTTTGCCAGTAGAAATTAACTAAAATAGAGAAAATCCAGAATATTGAGGCCTGTAGAATTGAAAAAGTTGACTGTTTCTAGTTTCCGGATAATAAGAGATGGAAATTTAAAAGGATTTGCATAATAAGGCCCAAGAAAATGCCTCAGTTGATTAAAATCCCAGCTCATGCCTATAATCCTGGAACTTTGGGAGGCTGAAGTGGGAGGATTGTTTGAGTCCAGGAGTTCAAGACCAGCCTGGGCAATAGAGTGAAATCCCATCTCTACAAAAAAAATTTAAAAACTAGCTGGGCAAGGTGGTGCACACCTGTAGTCTCAGCTACTTGGGAGGTGTAGGTGGGAGGATTGTTTGAGCCCGGTAAGTTGAAGTTGCAGTGAGCCATGATCGTGCCACTGCACTCCACCCTGGATGACAGAGTGAGATCCTGTCTCAGAAAAAAAAGGAAAAATAAAAAAGAAAATATCTGATTAAAGGTGCATTCCTTTGTTCTAGCTAGCTTCTAGACTCTATCACATTGAAAGAGAGAGTGAGCAGGGGGACAAGAAGGTGAAAGATAAAGCAAGTTGGAAAACTGTATCTTACAAAAGCAACATTGGCAAATAGATCAGATACTTACCAAATTTTTGAGGAAACAGTATCGTCAAAGAAACCACAAGGCTGTATAAAAAGCACCAGTCCGTTAGCTAAGCCTTAAAGCAACCTCTGGTAGGAAGTTGCACATCCCCTAAAGAGAGTAGTCTCCCTAAGTTCCTCTTTACATGTGGTCAAGCAGAATCAGGGTCCAGGAGGAAGCCCCTTAGAGTGTGGTGCCAAGGATCACAAAGAATAGTGGAGGAGGGAGTTCCTGCTCTAGGGTAGGCAGTCTTTATAACATCTGCCCATTGGTATTTCAGCACTGTCACAGGCAGTGACTACTGTGGGTCTCACAGTCTTCCCCTTTCTGAATGGGAGTTATCCTGTTCCTGTTATTGTAGTTATCCTATTCTTGTTCTATTATCGCATATTTGTATGCTGGCATGGTCTGTTCTCATGCTGCTAATAAAGACATACCAGAGACTGGGCAATTTACAAGAAAAGAGGCTTAATGGACTCACAGTTCCCCATGGCTGGGGAGGCCTTACAATCATGGCGGAAGACAGAGGAAGAGCAAAGGGACATCTTACATGTCAGCAGGCAAGAGAGCTTGTGCAGGGGAATTCCTCTTTATAAAACCATCAGATCTTGTGAGACGTATTCACTATTATGAGAACAGCCTGAGAAAAGACCCAACCCCATGGTTCAATTAGCTCTCACCAAGCCCCTCCCATGACATGTGGGAGTTATGGGAGCTATAATTCAAGGTGAGATTTGGGTGGGGACACAGCCAAACCGTGTTACATGGATATGAGGCAGACATCTTGCGTTTTCAGTTCACAGATGTAAGAGAAGCCATGTCTTTTCCTGATAGAGAGGACTAAGAAATGCAATGCTATAATAGATTGGACTTTGGATTGTCTTCCGTGAGGAGTGGTGGAAGATGCTCTACCTTCAGGAAGAAGGGAACAAAGGGATATTTCATGGCCAGAAGAGTGAACCGCAGTGGAGACTGTTGTTGCTCACCAAATTGACTCACCATGTGCTTCTCTAAATTTCCCAGCCTAAGATGTTGTCCAGTAATTTTCCTTTCTTGTAATATCTTTCTGAGCTTTTGGTATCAGTGTTTTGTGGGCCTTATAAAGAGAATTTGAATGTTTCCCTTTTTCTATTTTCTGGACACACCTCTGCATGCCAGTATTAATTATCCCCTAAATTTTTGTGAAGCCATCTGGGCATATAGTTTTTTTTTTTTTTGGAAAGAGTGTTAATTTCAGATTTGATTTCTTTGGTAGATATAGGGCTATTGGTATTTTAAAATTTCTTCTTGTGGCAATTTTGGCAAATTGTATTTTAAGAAACATATGTTTCACTTAGATTTTCTAATTTATTGGCATAAATATTGGTATATAGAATGCCTAGATCTATTGGCATAAAGTTTTTTCTAACATCCTCTCATTATCTTTTTAACGTCTGTAAGGCTGGTAGTGATACTTTCTTTTTCAAGTCTGGTTTTTGTATTTATGTTTTTTTCTTTCTCTTGCTCTCTGTTTTCTTGAATGGTCTTGCTAGGAGTTTATTAAGTGTACTTATCTATTCAAAGAATAAACTTTTGACTTTGTTGATTTTCTCTATTAAATGTCTGTTTTCTATTGCATTGATCCTGCTCTGTATTCCTCTCTTCTACTTTTTGAGGAGGTTAATTTTCTGGTTTTTATTAAGCACTTTTCCTATTATTTTAAAATATGTAGTTAGGAAAGATTTTTCTTACATAGAGACAGGGTCTCATTATGTTGCCCAGACTTGTCTCAAACTCCTGGGCTTAAGCAATCCTCCAGCTTTGGCTTCCCAAAGTGCTGGGATTGCAAGTGTGAGCCACCATGCCTGGCAACTTTTCTAGCTTTTTGAGTTTAGAACTTAGATGATTGGTTGTTTTTTGTTTGTTTGCTTGGTTGTTTGTTTTGAGATGGAGTTTTGCTCTGTTGCCCAGGCTGGAGTGCAGTGGCACGATCTCGGCTCACTGCAACCTCCACTTCCTGGGTTCAAGCAGTTCTCCTGCCTCTGCCTCCCAAGTACCTGTGATTACAGGCACCCACTACCATACCCGGCTACTTTTTGTAGTTTTGGTAGAGATGGGATTTCAACATTTTGGCCAGGCTGGTCTCAAACTCCCTACTGCAGATGATCTGCCGGCCTTGGCCTCCCAAAGTGCTGGGATTACAGGCGTGAGCCACCACGCCTGGCCTGATCATCGGTTTTTAACCTTTCTTATTTTTTAATATATGGACTTAGTGGTATATATTTCCTTCTAGACACTGCTTTAGTAGTGTTACTGACCACATTACTTCTCTTTTCCACTCATATCCAGTAGTGAAAGACTTCTGGATATGATGGAAATGTAGAATTAATCTGCATGAATCTCTGAGTCACTGTCTGGAGGAGAGCTGTGGAGAGTTGCCTCACATGCACTGGCTTGTAATATGTGCAAGAAACATAACTTTGATGTGTTGAACTGCTTTGTTTCTTTCTTAAGAGGCTTGCTAGGATAGGATAGGCCAAGAGGGCTTGTTTTACATCAGCTCTTTTATCTGTCCATATTGCAGTTTGCCAAGACTACCCATTGATTCCCCAAACATCAATATTAGGAGATTGTTGTTGTAAGTTTTTTTTCTGAAGATGTGGGGTTAACAGAGGGGTATTACAGCATTGCATACGAGACAAAACAATTTTAATTTAATATACATTCCCCTCCTTCTCCCAGGGAAGTTTTCATTGCCTGTCTTTCAGGTTTGGCCCTGACCTATTGTCAAGTTTTAAGATCCCCTTCTCTATTTAAATTCTTTCCTCACATTCCATATTCTTGCTTCTTCCCATCTGTCCTATTCCAAAGCAACCCGAAGCTCTCCAGCTTTGCTGTTACAGCTTTTCTTTACCTTGGATCAAATCAGATTCTTACTCAAGGTCTCTTTTCTGCTGTCCAATGCATATTCAGATGTCTGTGAGGCAGAAATGGAGCAGTGGGAAGACTGTTGGAGAAACAGGGCAGGCCCTCCTGAGCTGAGAGGGTTTTCCCCCAGAATCTAGACTGGTGTTTTTCTTCATTGTACTGCTACTTACTTCCTTCTATGCTTGGGTTTTTAATGATTTTATTTCATTTGCTTTATTTTTTACATAGTTGAAATCATGTTCTTGTGGCCTGCTTTTCTAACTTAATGTTCTATCATAAGCATTTACCATATTACTGACTAATATTGGGAAACATCTGTTTTATATTCACATTTTTTCCTATTTAAAAATATAATTTTCAGTCCTAAAGGATATGAGAAGAACATGCAACTCCCCAAAATCCTACCCCCTGGGCAGAAAACATTTAACAAATTGGGCTGCACGATTTCAGCTGCTGACAGCTAGACAGAAAGAAGAATATTTCTAAATATGTCTGTGGAGAGACTGCTTGGACAGAGCTGTCCCTTGCAAGACTATACCAGAGGCATGGTCTTAGTGGGACAGCCTACTGTTCTGAGCACCAGGGCTGTCGGATTCATGTGCATTTGGATGGTCCAGAGCAATTGTGGTGGCAGAAATCTGTTTGCAGAAGGATCTGGAAACCTCTTGGGAAAGAGTCTAGCTTGCGAATGTTGTTCACTCTGGCCCAGCCTCAGAGGGAGGGGCCGTAGTAGAAAATGAATAAAAACAGGGCAGTTCACTGAAATTGCTGTGAGAGTACAGGGTCACCGTGTTTTGTGTTCTCAGTAATAGTGATTCACAGGGGACAGGGAGGTGATAGTGGGAGGGATCTCTCCCCTTCATGGTGAAAACCCTGGGACACAACTGCTGAGCCTTAAGGCCATAAGCCATACGGCCTGACTGAGTGCAAGTCACCAGCTACAAAAAAGGCAAGGAAGGTCGGGGGCAAAGGTGGTGACCCTTAGCACTGTTTACAGATCCTCACTGAGGAGGAAAGAAAAGCTAGAGGGACAGGTGGGCTTGGCCAGGTCCTTGTAGCCATCAGGTTCACAGGAGGCCTTGAGGTCAGGTCAGAGGCAGGAAGATCTTGTGTTGAAGAGTAAAACTTGGAGAGGGGCCTTGTGAGATCTTGCAAGGGATCTGAAGATACAGGATAGGGTAGTGATTAAAAAGGCCTATCAGGACCACAGGAGTTAGCCAGGGAACACGATACAAATAAATAACTCGGAATCTGGCTTCATTGGAAGCTTGCAGCATAATCACTGTAGCTGCTCTCTCACCTTGGCCCTTTAGGCCCAGAAAGTAACAGCCCTGATATTAGCTCTTGAATCTTGCACAGACTCTCATTGTTTCCCTACACACTTGCCACACCTTTGAAAATAGTCCTTCTATTAAATGACCTGTTAAATCAATTAGCTTAATATGAATGCACCATCTGCCTGCTGCTGGGACTCTACTGATGCAGAAGCCATTCTGTTGATGGCTCCAGAGGGACTCTCTGAAACTCTGGCTCTCAGTAACCAGCTCTGGAGATAAAAGACGGGGACTGGAGTTTAAATGGTGGACCCCTTATATCACATAAAACTAAGGATATAGATTGTGACTTCATTGACATAATTCAGAGATCCCTGGTAGAAATTTGGTAATACATGGCAGCCTAACTCATCAGGATGAGTAGAGATTAAAGAGATCTGATTTGAGGCAGGAATGGGGTGGTGGCATTAAGGGACAGGAAAGCTACAGTCAGACCTTAGCCCAGGGCCATGATCATCACTCTTGCTCTATGGAGAGGAGCTGAACAGAAGGCCAGACCCTGGAAGAGAGGAATTAAAGTTGAAGTGTCCCCTAAAGAAGGGGTAGGGTGGAATGAGTGGGACCTGGCACTAGAGTGTCTGCACAGGGAGTGGCATGAGTGGGCACCTCTGCAACTTTGATGGAAGGAAGCAAGGTGCTTACAGAGTAGCTGTGGGGAGATGGACTTTCTTCCCCTCTGATGTTCAGAATATACTCACGTGGAAGGAATGCATTAGACACACAGCTGGAAATGTTGAGAAAACACAAGGGCTTTGGCCTGAGGAATCTTAAAATAGGTTTGTTATATATTTAATAAATGCTGGAAAAGTGACAGGATTTGGAAAAGTTAACAGAAAAACAGCACCACCCTGGAGCACTGAATCTGGTTTTATTTACCCAGGCCATCTGGTACTTCCCTTTGGTAAAGTCAGGAATTTATACACATTGAAAACCAAGCTTTAATGTGTAAACTTAACAGAATGTCCAATCACAAGTATGTGATAGAAGTAAAGTAGGGGAATAAATGACTCAGGTATTATTCCCCTCAATTCTCCCAGGGCCTTTGCACATGCCATTCCCAGTGTCTCCTTCCTCACATCCTGAAGAAGTTCGAGTTTTCTTGTTATGCTCTGGTATGGTTCTTGTATTTTTTCTTCACAGTTCTATCACAGTTGGAAGTTATTTGATTAATGTCCCATGTGACCCATTAGCTGATGACCTCCATGAAGACAAGAATGGTGCTCTGCTCACCATTGTTGCTCTAGGACCCAGTGGCTGACACCTAGATGCCCAATAGATCTTTCATAAATGACTGCATGAAGGACTTTTAAAGCATGTCAAGTTGAGACTAGCTTCCCAAATTAGAGAAGGTGACACACAATATATTAATATAATCCTGGTAACCTCAGGCCTATGTTGCCTCCATTTCTCTGGGTAAAGACCTTTTTCTGACACATTACCAGGAGGGAGTCCTGCTGATGTCAGGAATTCATGAGGAATGGGGGTGAAAATTTTAATCAGATAAAATCTTACCTTTACAGCAGGAGAGGCATACTTCTCTTTGATCTCCCTGAAACTGCCAAAAGGTGTTTGCTGAACTCATAGGTCTTTGGACCTTTCAGTGACTGCTACAACTATGCAAATATCATGGTGCACCAAGACCAAGCTGGAGATTCTGAGGTTATGAGGATATCTACACTGTGCTGTGTTGATATTTTTATCTGCTCTCTTTGATGCAAGCTTCTAGGCCTGGTATACTCAAGTTAACCACAAAAACCAATGGCGGTTATATTTGGAAAGGAAGACTATGCCCTGGTGAAATTATATGTGAGACACAAAACATACTGATGTCACTGGTCAGTGATGCTAGAGAGCAGCTTAGTAAGGCCAGTGGGAGGTGTGATATGATGGCTTAATTAAAAGGCCTCTGGCCTGTGCCCTCTGCCTGTTATTCTTCATCACTTCCTCCTTTCTGTTCCATGAAACCTGGGTGTAATGGCTGAAGCTCTAGCCTCCGCCTCTTCATAACAAAGGAAGAGCTAATTCCCCATCCCCCCGGGCCCCCCCACCACAAAGCATGAGGGTCACACTCGAGGGATGGTAGAGTGATGGCTGGAAGAAGTGTGGGGATTTTGTGGAACAGCCTGTAATGTCCAACTATGGACTATTTAGGGAAAGGAAATGAGAAAGAAACTTTTCTCTTGTTTATTGTGGGTCTCTGTGACTATCAGCTGAACTTAATTCCCGTGAATATATTTGTGAATACTAAATTCGTGGTGCATCATAAGCTTTCACCATGTTCATTTAGATAGGGATCTGAACTTTGCCATAGGTGACTGGTAGTGATCTGGCTTCAGTGGGGATTGTCTGGAATGTGATCGAGACATGAAATGTGCAGATGGGCCAGTGACGGGGGCTTACCTTTTGGGAGCAGTTGACAGGTGATAGATATCGATGATTTCTAGCTGATTTATTCCTCTTTTTTAAAGATTCATCCTTTGGATGAATTGTGAGCTATGGAAGCGATTGCTCACCCTGAGCTGTTTGGGGCTTGTGTTTTTCTCAAGATTTCTGAGGACCTGGCTGGAGCTTCTGTGTCGGAGTCCTCATTCTGACTATGGAGCCTCAGTCCTTGTTTGGTGTTTATATTCTTTCTCTGGCTGCTGCCCTCCTTTCCTCTTCTGAGCTTTGTGAGTGTGGAACATGACTCTTTCTTCTGTGTTCCCCTAGAACACAGCTAAACCGCTTTGCCTGAAGGCTTGGGAATACTGGATGGTGGATAGAGACCCACATGCCCTGCCCTGTTCATACTTAATGTTCCAAATAAATAGTAGAGTTCTGAAATAATGTTGTTTCTAAAAAAATTTCAATTTTTAATTTTGTTGTTCTTTTGATAATTTTTTACTGTAGTCAAAATATACATAAATATAAAAGTTACCATTTTAACCATTTTCAATTCAGCAGCATTAATTGCATTCACAATGTCATATAATCATCACAATTTTTTGATTTCTCAAATTAAATTCTTTAAACAATGTTTAAACATTTTTTAAAAATTTGTGTTATTTTAGTTTATTTTAGATTCCGGGGGTACATGTGCAGGTGTGTTACATCGGCACATTGTGTAATGCTGAGGTTTAGGCTTCTACCAAATTAAATTCTTAAGTAGAGTCCTCTTTCCTGACCCAGAGATGTAATAGCCCCAGTGAGGTCATAGTTAGGCTCCTTTTTAAATAACAGGAATTCAGGAACGTGAAAAATCCCCATGCTTTTCTCTGGCATAATTTAAGCCACCCCTTCCTCCAGATGTCCGTGGTAGAATGCACAGAGTTGTGGATGTATTGAGTGTTGATGGTACTGTGGAAGGCTGATGGTGGCCAGCCCTTGGAGTCTGACATTCAACTGGGAAGAAAACACCGTGGGACAGGAAGTCTACAGACCCTCACTTCAGATTCAGATTTTGACCCTATTGCCCATTGAATGGTTGGGCGAGCAGTTCTGAACAGGGCACCGGGAGGAAGGTAGCTTGAGACTAGGAAAACTAGAAGCTACAGTCAGGGAGCACTCTTGGGAAAGAGTATGGCCTAAGGGGAAAGTGTGTGTGGTGGGCAGGTGGGCGGCAATGGGGAAGACTGCATCTCTGGGAGACAGATGTCATAGCCTCACCTGAGTTCCACTCTACTCACCTCCCTCTCCCTGCTTCCAAAAACTTTAGACAGCTATGGCCAGGCTAGAATTTGAAGTCTGAATTTCAGATGATAAGGCAAAAGAGTTGAAGCAGATTGAGGGCAGAGAATTTGGGAAATTCTGTTTGAAGCTGTGACTCTCACCTATGGATGTTCAGCTGCGGAGTCTCACCAGAATAATGTAATGTTGAGGCTGCTGGTCGTATTTTGGAGACTTTGAAAGATACACAAACACGGAAACAAGATAGTGGTGACCTATTTCTATCCTAGTGTCAGGCCATATGCCATGATTTCTGTCCACTCAATTAGCAGAAGGCCCCAGGGCACTTTGGTTTGAAAACTGGCTATATCTGATGAGATTATAACTGGCTATATCTGATTGCTAAAGCACTCTCAGAAGCAGAGTCCTTCTCTTGTTGCCTCCTGGGGGGAGATTTGGACCTCTGTAGCAGAGAACACTGTAAAGGTGATAGAGAAACTGGGTTTTCGGAGACTGCCATGCCCATCTTGTATATATGTGTGCATTGTGCAACCATTATTCAGAAGGGAGCATAAGTCAGGGCATGGGAACAGAGACCCCAAATGGATATTGGCTTCCAAAAATGCATCCCCCAGTGTATTAGAAGTCAGAGTATTGTTGGAGGTAATCTGAAGCTCTGGTCCAAGTGCTTTCCTAGGTGTTCAAAGGTCTGAATGAGTGGAGCATCAAGCCAATTGGAGGAGAGGAGCTGATGGCACAGAATGTCTGTTCCTGGTGTGAAGCTGGAGGAGAAACTGGTGGTACTCCTTGGGGTGGGATGAGGGTGACAGTGGGAGTGAGAGCTGGAGGGGGTGAGGGGTCGGGAAGGTGGTTGTATTGGCAGACTAGTTAGGTCATATTCATGTTGAACTGAGGCAATGGAAGGGTTACAGTAAATCAGTGGTCTTCACAGGAGGTGTAAAATGATCCATTAAAATTTAAAAGAAAAATTAAAACTTTTATTTTTACTCATTTTTTAGTCTAAAAATAAAAAATTAACCTTCACCAATGTTTACTACTATATATTTTACCCTCACTCAACTCATGCATCGGGTGTCCATGTCATGCATCATATCAGAGGCAAGTCAGGGAAGAGAGGAGGTTCTACAACATGGGGGTTGGAGAAGGGGACCATGGCACCCTCCCCGGCCCAGCTGCCTTCAAAATGTATTGCTAGTTCTTAAGAACTATTTGTGTCCTGGGCAGTGGATAGACATATTATCTGGTTTTCACTAAACTCTTCTCACAAAAGAAACAAGTGGTTTGAAGACATTCCTCAAAGGAACCCATAGACTGAAAATAATATGAATAATGCAAGCAAAAGCAAACTCAGAAAATGGCAAAGCTGACAATTTCGTACTACTAATATGATATCCATTGTGATGACTAGTCAGCTCAGTAGTAGTCAGCTCTGACAACTAAGAAGTTCACCTTTATAAAAAAGACTACATGAAATATGGATTTACACCACCATATATTGGCCCTTGAGGTATTAGCTAATAATAATATAAACATGACATCATGATCAGCAAGACATGTAAATGCTCTAAACTCAGGGCAAGAAGACAAACCTCTACAATTTTTTTTCAGTGATATTCCAAGTCATGCAATACTTAGTTGTGTACTTTTTTTTTTGTTTGTTTGTTTACAGAGGACTTTTTATATTTATTTATTTATTATACTTTAAGTTCTACAGTACATGTGCATAACGTGCAGGTTTGTTACATATGTATACTTGTGCCATGTTGGTGTGCTGCACCCATCAACTCGTCAGCACCCATCAATTCATCATTTATATCAGGTATAACTCCC
>NC_045446.1:54245623-54303483 GCF_002776525.5 Piliocolobus tephrosceles | reverse complement strand
CCAATCAGACGTAGATTTGGTCTTTTTACATAATCCCATACTTCTTGCAGGCTTTGTTCATTTCTTTTTCTTCTTTTTTCTTTTGGTTTCTCTTCTCGCTTCATTTCATTCATTTGATCCTCAATCGCTGATACTCTTTCTTCCAGTTGATCGAGTCAGTTACTGAAGCTTGTGCATTTGTCACGTATTTCTTGTGTCATGGTTTTCATCTCTGTCATTTCTTTTATGACCTTCTCTGCATTAATTAGTCTAGCTGTCAATTCTTCCACTCTTTTTTCAAGATTTTTAGTTTCTTTGCACTGGGTACGTAATTCCTCCTTTAGCTCTGAGAAGTTTGATGAACTGAAGCCTTCTTCTCTCATCTCTTCAAAGTCATTCTCTGACCAGCTTTGATCCGTTGCTGGCGATGGGCTGCACTCCTTTGCAGGAGGAGATGCGCTCTTATTTTTTGAATTTCCAGCTTTTCTGCCTTGCTTTTTCCCCATCTTTGTGGTTTTATCTGCCTCTGGTCTTTGGTGATGGTGACGTACTGATGGGGTTTTGGTATAGGTGTCCTTCCTGTTTGATAGTTTTCCTTCTAACAGTCAGGACCCTCAGCTGTAGGTCTGTTGGAGATTGCTTGAGGTCCACTCCAGACCTTGTTTGCCTGGGTATCAGCAACAGAGGTTGCAGAAGATAGAATATTGCTGAACAGCGAGTGTACCTGTCTGATTCTTACTTTGGAAGCTTCCTCTCAGGGGTGTACTCCACCCTGTGAGGTATGGGGTGTCAGACTGCCCCTAGTGGGGGATGTCTCCCAGTTAGGCTACTCAGGGGTAAGGGACCCACTTGAGCAGGCAGTCTGTCCCTTCTCAGATCTCAACCTCCATGTTGGGAGATCCACTGCTCTCTTCAAAGCTGTCAGACAGAGTTGTTTGCGTCTGCAAAGGTTTCTGCTGCTTTTTTTGTTGTTGTTGTTTAGCTGTGCCCTGTACCCAGAGATGGAGTCTACAGAGACAGGCAGGTTTCCTTGAGCTGCTATGAGCTCCACCCAGTTCGAGCTTCCCAGCGGCTTTGTTTACCTACTTAAGCCTCAGCAATGGCGGGCACCCCTCCCCTATTCTCGCTGCTGCCTTGTGGTTAGATTGCAGACTGCTGTGTTAGCAATGAGGGAGGCTCCGTGGGCGTGGGATCCTCCCGGCCAGGTGTGGGATATATTCTGGTGTGCCTGTTTGCTTAAAGCACAGTATTGGGGTGAGAGTTACCTGATTTTCCAGGTGTTGTGTGTCTCATTTCCCCTGGCTAGGAAAAGGGATTCCCTTCCCACTTGTGCTTCCCAGGTCAGGCGATGCCTCGCCCTGCTTCAGCTCTCGCTGGTCAGGCTGCAGCAGCTGACCAGCACCGATTGTCCGGCACTCCCTAGTGAGATGACCCCAGTACCTCAGTTGAAAATGCAGAAATCACCGGTCTTCTGTGTCGCTCGCATTGGGAGTTGGAGACTGGAGCTGTTCCTATTCGGCCATCTTCCAGAGGACTTTTTAAATGAGCCAGTTGTGTACTTTTTAAAAATTATTTTTTGGCAAGGTGTGGTGGCTCATGCCTATAATCCCAGCACTTTGGGAGGCTGAGGTGGGCAGATCACGTGAGGTCAGGAGTTGGAGACCAGCCTGGCCAACATGGTGAAACTCTGTCCCTACTAAAAATACAAAAAAATTAGCCGGGCATAGTGGCACATGCCTGTAATCTCAGCTACTTGGGAGGCTGAGGTAGGAGAATCACTTGAACCCAGGAAGCGGAGATTGCAGTGAGCTGAGATCACGCCACTGCACTCCAGCCTGGATGACAGAGCAAGACTCTGTCTCAAAAAAAAATATTTTAAATATGTCATTTGTGCAGGCTGGACTTGAACTCCTAGGTTCTGCCTCAGCCTCCCAAATAGCTGGGAGTGCAGTCACACTTCACTATGCCTGGATACTTAGTTGCATGCTTTTGTGAATTATTACTGAGTGCATAAAAATGCTCAGAAATCTCTTTTGAGGCTCCTTACTTAATAGTAAAAGACAAAATATCAGTCAATATCACTGGAAAAAACAGCTGTTGCATTTGCTATGGTTAAAGTGACTGAGTTAATACAGAGAGAAGATGGCAATACATAAAATTGTATTCTGTTGGAAGACACACAGACTTTAAGTTTGAAGAATAGGTTTTAGAACACATGGTGTGTTGTGGAGGTTGGCTATATGATTGGATGCACGTTGCTAACATGTTTCACCTTGAGTCTTTGCTATGCTTTTTGATAATGACATGCATAAAGAAATATTTTTTGTGACCTACTAAAGGAAAGATAGATATGTTCACAACAGTGAACAACTTAGTAAAACATGCTGTGGTTTTATGAGTAAAAGTAAACCACTGAGGGAGTGGCTGCCCTCTCTGGAATACAAAGTGAGGGGTGGTTCATGTTTTGTATGACCAGCAAGACATATAAATGCTATAAACTCAGCAAGACATGTAAATGTTTTGTACTACCACTTGTCTCTTTTGTGAGAAGAGTTTAGTGAAAACCACATAACATAATCTGTCTATCTACTGCCCAGGATACAAATAGTTCATAAGGCCTAGTAATACACTTTGAAGGCAAGGGTGTCATGGTACCATTCTCTGTTCCCCATGTTGCACAACCTCCTCTCGTCCCTGACTATGCCTCTGATATGACACATGGCATGGTCACCTGATGCATGAGTTGAGTAAGAGTTCCATGTAGTTAACACTGGTGAATGTTAATTGTTTTTTTCTATTTTTAGACTAAAAAATAAGTAAAAATAAAAGTTTTTTCTTTTACATTTCAGTGGATCATTCTACACATTCTGCTTTGAAGACTACTGATTTAATGTAACCCTTCCATTGCCTCAGTTCAACATGAACTAGTCTTCTGCCAGTACAACCACCTCCTCTACCCCTCACCCCCTCCACCTCTCACTGACGCTGTCACCCTCATCCAACCCCAAGCAGTAGCAGCACCACCAATCTCTCCTCCAAAACTGGGGGGTGGTTCATGTTCTGGTCCATGGGGACTACATGTGAAATTCAGCAATTACATTATTCATTTACAAAGTACAACAAGAAGTTGAAGCAAGAAGAGCACAAAATACTACAGGATGTCAATAATACGGTTAATTAAAAATTAAAATATAGCAGAATCTTTATAGCACCTTGTATTGAGATGTGGAATGAGACTAAAAATCTTTCTTATGATTCAAAGGTTTACTGATTATCTCAAGGCAAACAACTTGAACGTTGTGAACTTAAAGATGAGTTTCTTTAACAAAGAACAAGTGCTCCAAATTTGCTGACCTCCGATGTGCTGGCCTGCGATTGTCACAAGTGTGATATATAGAAGAAAGAAACACACACACACACATATATACACACACATACACACAGTGCCCTTTTGGGTAAACGTGATATTTCAGCAGTGAACTGACATAACAAATGTGCTTTAGAAGAACTGTGTTACAGGGAAGGCACTTTGAAAATTGACATTTGGAACTGTTTCTGTTATCATGTGATTTTAATGCCAAAATGAAGTGTGCCCCAGTGTCACCTATACTCTCACAGTCACAATCTGCAAAATGTAAAAGTATACTTCTAAATCCATTTTACAATATTCCAAATGCAGAATTTCAAGTGTTTTAAAAGTCCCATTTGTTAAAACGATTTGCAATAACAGCTGAGGAAAACACATTGAGAATGTTGTTCATGGACAAAAAAGAGTTTTCACATTTGCAAAATTGATAGATCAAATTTAAACAGTAAGAATTTTGATTTAATAAGTGCAAAGATACAGTTCTCCTATTCAGGCCTATTTAATCTTATTTAATCTTTGTGAGATACCTTTTTTTTTTTATTATTTAAAGAATAGCCATTAGGACCAAGTACTACCATTAACTGAACTTACAAGTACACTTTCTGGTCTCATAAAGTATGAAACTAAGATTTATTTAAATCATTTTTAATCATGTTACTCTCACTAAACAGATTATTGCTAATAACTTCAAAGTGAAAGGAAAAAGGTATATTGTACCATTCATACAAATGAAGTAATTTAAAATTGTTTCATCTTTACCACATCCTTTAATTTTTTTAAAGTTCTTTATAATATGTAACTCATTAATGCAGTCTTATGTGCAAAACGTTTATGAATACATGAATTGTGAATACCAGACTAATCAGCCTATGGGGTAGAAAGAATAAAACTTGGTGCTTACATGAGACAACTCTGTGAAAGTGGTTGACACAGTGAGGACCCACAGTGGGGGCTCACTAATGAAGAGTCCTACCCGAGCTTGGTGACTTACTTGCTGAGAGAGCAAAGGGAGACCGAGTCAAGAATGGCTCCCAACTGTGGCCCCGCGGTGGTGCCGACTGGAAACACAGAAGTCGATTGGACTAAGATTGGAAACACAGAAGCAGGCTCTGGCGTTTTCCTGGGAAGCAATTAGGAGTTTGGGTCTGGACAGCTTCCTTGGGGCTAGGAAGCTCTAGAGATGTTCCCTAGACAGTTAGATTCAACATCTTCAGCAGCTCGGGGGCATTGTGGACTAGAGACGAAGTTCAAGAATCATCATCAGGCAGGAGGTTGTTAAAACCATGGGAGTGGCTGAGATGCCCAGAGTGGGCCTCGGAGTGGGAGAGGGGGCTGGCACAGTGGGACCCTGGGGTGGGACCACAAAGAAAAGCCAGGCCGCGGAGGCGGAGAAGCTGTAGGTACCCAGGTATGTGAAAAATTCGGAGGTGGGGGCCGCGGGTGCCAACTCTGGAAACTACACTTTCAGGAGTTTCAGGAAGGAAGACGTGGTCAGCAGGCTCAGATGCCAGGAAGAGGTGAGTGAGGGAGGCTGCACGGCACCCAGTGGCTTTGGCAACTAGGGGGTCATTCAGACTTTGAAGGGCGGGTGAAGGCAGAGCGCGGAGGGTTGGAGAGGGAGCATGTGCGTGTGTGTGTGTGTGTGTGTGTGTGTGTATCTAAGTGACCAGAAGAACGCCTGGAAGAAACCGATGCTTGCGGGTTCTGCAGCTACAGGGAGTAAGTCACCTGTGTGGGGCCGAGACCCCCAGAGTCTCGCCCCGGCAAAAGTTGTGTGGGGAGGGGAGGACGTCGGGCAAGCCCGGGCGGCACCGGGAGCTGTGTGGGAGCCCAGCGCAGTTGAAGTCTGGGAGCCCGGCTGGCATCTGCCCCGGGCTGCAGCGCGGGCTGGCGGAGCCCAGGAGACGGCGGGTGCTTCCGGCCAAGGGCCCTGGAGGCCGCCGCGCTCCTGCTGCTCTCAAGTTTCCCGTTGGCCGCGCGGCCCGGGCGCTTCAGGTAGCCCCTCGGCTCTCTCTGCTCCGCTCCGCGCCCAGGTAGGGCACCGACGGGGGCTACACGCGGCTGGCCGGCTTCCTCCCTGCGGAGGCGGCCTTCCCTGCTCCCGCGGGGCCCGCCCGGCCGGGGATCCGCAGCCCTGCACCCTCTGAACGCCCGGCCCCCGCGCCTGCTGCGGGGCGCGGCCTGGTCCGGCCCCGGCCCCGGCCCCGGCTGGCCTCAGTGCCCGGCAGCGCCGCTCCGCCCTGCCCAGCGCATCCCCTTTGCTCCAGCCCTGCAGCCGTCCCCTTCGGCCCGCGGCATGGCCCTGTCCTCAGAACCGGGTGAGTGGGCGCGAGGCTGCGCTGCTGACCTTGGGCCAGCCCCGCGGACCCTGCGGCCCAGGCGGGAATCGGCAGCGCCCTGGGGTCTGAACCGCGGCTTCCGCCTTCCCTGCTCGCAGAGGCGGTGGCACCGACCCCGGTCTCGTCCCTTGCCCTGTCCCCTATTCCTGTCCCTGTCCCTGCCCCTGCCTCTGCGGTGGTCCGAGCCCCAGCAGCCTCAGGTGAGCCGGCAGCATCCCGATTCCCTGGCGGCCTAGAATGGAATCGCAAGGTTTAGAGAAATTAAGGGACCTGGGACTTGCCTGCCCTTAAGCGGCTGGACATGTTTCTAGGTGCTTGAGGGCTGGCTGGATGTGGACAGCTGAGGTGGACTTCTACCTGAAGGCGGGGGATAGACTGGATGATAGGGTGATGAGGTCATTTGAGGCCTTCATCCTTACCTCTGGCTATCTCCCGGCAAGGGAGGTGTACAGCCTTGGGCTCTGGCAGTCTGCTTTCTGCCCTTGATCTTCTAGTAGCTGCTTTGCCAGCAGAGCTGCTAATGGCTGGTCTAGGCTGGCAGAGGTCTTGGGGAGAGTTTTGAGAGGCCTTGGAGTAGGAGAGGCTTGCTAACTAGAGTATCATTTCCCCAAACTGTATGTAGCTGAAAGCTTGATGTCCACACATCAAAAAAGGAGCAGGGCCAAAGCAGGCAGAACAAGGAGGGATTTTAGCATGGTCTTGAGCCCTTGCTGGCTTTCCTCCGGATGTGGTGACCAACATTTGGCCATCGTCATGGAAAAGCTACCTGCAGCTGGAACCTGCAGAGGAGAAATTCTTTCCTTGGCTGTGCAGCATTAAGGCCGAGTGTTAGTGGAGCCATTGAGCCAGGCAGATGGAGCCTCTGTCACTTCGCACCTCTGGGACTGTTGACAGCAGGTCTGTGGGTAGTTGACCTGGCCTGGCTGCAGCTCCATGGGGCCTGGCTTGCTCTGAAGATGATGGTATGGGACTGCCCTCTCTAGGAATGATGACTCTTGCATAGGTGGTGGCTGGGAGACTCTTTGACCTGTCAGCCCCATCCTTAGCTCAGCCTCAGTCTTCTAAGGTTCTCCTAGCTCTCAGCTAGGTCGAGAAGCTCTTTGAGAGATAAAGCTTTATTTTTTATTTTTTATTTTTGCCTCTACACTGACTGGGTCACTCTTCAAATGACCTCAAAATCTGTCTCAGGTGTTGAAAATGTCATGGGCAGATAATATGTAGCCTTCAGGTTAACAGGGAGATACCCTTTCTCCCCTAAAGCTGCCCATTGACCTCCATGATTCTTCCACCAGGTATAATAATCTCTTAGTTCTTCTGTATGCTGGTTGCATATCTAGGACAGCAGACAATTGCTTTGGGCATTTGATTTGTAAGGAACTGACTGGGGCATGGGAAGATGAGCTCATGCTGGAGTCCTGGCTGTGTCCAGTCACTGAGAAGTACCATTCATAGGGGAGAAGGATGTTCCTTCTGCTGGTCTGGCTTCACATTTAAATATGTTTTCCTTCTTCCTGCACCCAGGTAATAGAAATGGAGAGTGCCAGGCACATGGTGGTGCTCAATAAATAAGGTTGAATAAAAGGATTCAGTGTCTAGATAAAATTTCATGTTCATTTTCCTAGTTATACTCTCTCATATCTGATATAATGATAATGACAATGATGTTGGCAGATAATGCTTATAAAACACATACTCTATGCCAGGTACCAGTCTAAACACTTTATGTATGCTTATTGTCATGGCAACCTATGAGATTGGCTTTTTATTATCCCCACTTTATAAGGAATAAAACTGAGCCACAGAAAAGTTATTTAACTTGTCCAAGGTCATGCAACTAAGTGGTGGAACAGGATTGAAATGCAGGGAGTCTGGCTGGAGTTTATTTTTTTGTTTATTTGTTTGAGATGGAGTCTCACTCTGTCACCCAGGCTGGAGTGCAGTGGCACAATCTCAGCTCACTGCAACCTCCACCACCTGGGTTCAAGCGATTCTCCTGCCTCAACTTCCCAAGTAGCTGGGATTATAGGCGCTCACTGCCACGCCGGGCTAATTTTTGTGTTTTTAGTAGAGATGGGGTTTCCTCTTGTTGGCCAGGATAGTCTCAATCTCCTGACCTCATGATCCCCTTGCCTCGGCCTCCCAAAGTGCTGGGATTACAGTCATGAGCCACCATGCCCAGCCGTTATCTTTCTTGATGAGACACATTTTTATTCCATCCTCTTCTGTCTTTTAGAGTTTGTAAGGGGTGCTTAAGTGATAAAAGGGGATGCAATCTAGTCTCTCGGGCAGGAGAAGCAGGCCCTGTGTCTGGTTATCATAAACTGTCTTGATGTTTGTTCGAAATGGAAATAAGGCTTCAGCTTGGGATCAGTGGTCTTCAGTCCACAGAGACACCTTGGCTGCAAGGAGCAGCAACAAGTTAGGTTCAAGGTGGAATTGCGAGGTCCTGAGAAGAGCTTGCTCTTCTGGGACAGAACTGTATTTTTCTTCTAAACTGCTCATGTTCTGGAGAGTCTTCCCTCCTTTTGGCTTCAGCAGGACCCTTGGCCATTGTTACAACCTGTGTCATCTTAGTGGAGCTGCTGCTGGTTTCTGTCTGAACCTGATGCAACGGGTCTCATACCTGTAAACTGGGCTCCAGGAAGGTAGCTTTCTCTAAGTTGGAAAATGAAGACTCAAGGTGGAGGGTGTTTCCCAAAGCCCATGCCACAAGATATTAATAGGTGTTTTTTCCTATGATAGCAGTTCTAGGATGGTCAAATAAGTGGGTCGGGTTAAACAAAGTTAAGCAGCTTTCTTTACTGCAGAATTCTCAGGTGTTGAATCTGCTAGTAGAAATTGCGCATGGAAACCCTTAAGGGACTATGGGATGCAGTATTTTGCAAGTCTTCTGACCTTTCAAGTTCTGCAGACTGCACTTTGAAAAATGCTTGTTTAGACTAAGGCTAGTTGGGATCTGGTTAAAGGTGCAGAATAAAATTCCCTGAATGTGTTGGACTTAAATCCTTGGGCTGGAATCCTTCCATTGCAGTCCCCACTCTACCTCCCCCTTCCCCAAAACACTAGCAGAAAAAAATCATCTACCCCTCCTCCTTCTGGCAGAATAGTACTAAGGGCTTGAATTTTTTTCTCATACTGTAAGGTCATTTAATTGTTTAATGAATAAATATTACCTTCCCTCTAGGTTGCTTATAGCCTGCTGATTGTGCTGTTTATGAAACAGCTGTGAGGACAGGTGGGTCATAATCTCTGGGTAGCTAAAGCCCAGCAGCAGCCTGAGGATCATGTGTCAACCCTGTAATACTGCTCTGTGCACCAAGGAATTATGATGTGAGCTCTGTAAGACACAACCTCACGATTGGACATGCAGAGGTGACTCAGGCCTAAGTCAGGGTTACAGCTAGCCTCCCGGTAAACAACTGACCCATCCTTCCTGGGCTCTTCTCCCCAGGATTTCAACAGCACCACAGAAATAGCCATTTTGCTCATGGTTATTTCCCAGACCCACGCGATTTGCCTAAGTCACTGGGAGGCTGTGTGTCTGTTCTGAGCCTTCTCACTCTTCTAAAGGGCAGATGAAGATCAGAGCTTTGCACCCTGTGATGCCATTTTAATTAACCCTGCTTGGTTTTAGAGGACTACTCCTGTGGGTCACTTGAGGCAGGCTCCACCTTCTCTAGGAGTGGCAGAGTCCAGCCAGCACTCCGAGCTGGAGGCCCATGTGGGAGCCGTGAGCAGCTGTAAGCAGGGGAGGGTTTGGGGTGGGCTCCTGTGGGTCAGTTGGGGTGTACTCCTTTTCTGTGTGTGTGGATGGGGGTGGGGGTTCTGGTAAAGCTTGTCAGGCTTCGCAGTCACCTGTGATGTGGGCTTCCTTCTGGGAAGAAACGAAGCAGTGGGATGGGGCTGTCAGCTTTTCATCCTAGCCTGCCCCTGTCCGCTGTCTGCCTCTCTGCTGAGGCAGTTCCCGCTCTCTGAGTCTCCCTGCAGTGCTTTCTTGGGAAAGGTGGAAGCAGTTCATGGTCTTTCCCTTCCAGAGGAGGAGGGGATGGAGAAAATTGTATTAGCAACTGGGATTGAAAGCTCCCCCTGCCAGTTCTGGGGTGCCCTCGGGGGGGTTGCTTTGGGGGGGCTTTCTGAGAAGAGGCAAGGCGGGCTGTACCTGAGACAAATCCCCTTGATAAAATGGACCCAGTTGTCTGGCCAGGCCTGAAGCACGTTCAGAACGGAAGCAGCAAAGGTGATTATATCGCTCGTTGCTACTCAGCTTTCAGGAGGAGGCCGGGCGTTAGAGGGAGGCTGTGGCTTATCTCCTGCAGCTGGGCAGGATGGCTGAGTTTATTGTTGTAATGAGGAAGCCGCTGCTTTAGTTTCTTCTTATGAGGGCTGTGAAGAGGGCCAGAACACTACATTCGGGATACCACGGCCATTTTGCCTTAGATAACTGGCATTACCTGGGGACTTCAGGGCTCTTGGAAATTTTCCACTCGTATTTCATTTTCACGAAAGAATTTCCAGCCCAGGCTTTTCCTGCTCTGGCTCACTGCTGCTCACAGATATGCAAAACAGAGACCTCCCACTCCACCCACTCCAGCCGGCAGACAGGACCTAGCCAGCTGCACGCAGGCACTGACTCAGCTGAGCCTCCTGGGCGGCAGGCAGCACCTGGCCCGGGTGCATCGCTTGAGTGGCATCTTCAGGACCAGTCATGGAGCCAGGCTCAGGTCTGTGTCGGGGCTTCTGCGAGGGGAGTCTGGCAAGAGTAGCAACCAGCTTCCTTTGTATAAGGAGGGAATTTCAGTGGCACTGGGTTTCCTTTCTGGAGGGACTGTGGCACCATGAAAAGTTACTGTTTGTTGAAACTGGCAGTGTTTTAGAACTTTCTAACTTTGGGACTCTTCTTCAAGTTCATCGGAACGTGTTGCATGTAACAGTGAGATAAGCTGTATCACTGGCTGACTGATGCTGGTGAATTCACAGCTGAGCCTCTCTAGCCTGCTGGCTTCAGCTGACAAATGGTTGGAAGCCAGGCGCGAACAGGCAGCTGGAGCTGAAGCTCAGCTTGGCATCTGCAGAGTGGGCTTTCCTTGTCATGCCTGGCCTGGCAGGTGTCTGAAGGGTCTGAGAGGAGAGACACTCTGGAGGGACAGGTTGACCTGGGACCTGTCTGCCAAGGACATCCAGAAGGCAGCAGATATGCAGGCAGCTGCTAAGGCCTGCAGCACCCCAAGGGGATTACTTGGTCCATGCTAAGATATGGAATTAATTCTTCTGTTGTTGTTGCTGTTGTTTCTTGCTTTGTTTTGCTTTTTTGAGAAAAGGTCTTGCTCTGTCACCCAGGCTGGAGTACAGCGGTGCCATCATTGGCTCACTGCAGCCTCCACCTCCAGGGCTCGAGCAATCCTCCCAACTCAGCCTTCCAAATAGCTGAGACTACAGGTGCGTACCACCACACCTGGCTATTTTTTTTTTCTACTTTTTGTAGAGACGAGGTTCCAACATGTTGCCCAGGCTGATCTCGAACTCCTGGCCTCAAGCGATCCTCTTCGGCCTCCCAAATTGCTTGGATTATAGGCATGAGCCACTGCGCCCGGCCTTGGAATGAATTATCTACCAACTATTTAAGACACTGGTAGTAGTTCTGCAGAAGATTTTTACGGGTTCTGTGAAACAAAAAGGGTTCCGTAAAACAAAAAGCGTTCTGTATGGTAATACTTACTCTCTGATCCTTGATTTTTAATGAGCCTTGTGAATGTGAGTTGAGGGGCTGTGGAATGCAGCATCTCCCAATAACTGACCACAGGACCTGTTTTACCAGCAACAGGTATCAATTTCTTATGGCATCCAGTTTGGGAAAGGTTGATTTAAGCTAAAGAGAAAGGAAGATCTTTTATAGAAAGCTGTGTCCTGAAAAGTATGTTTAGTTGATTGGAGCAAGCTAGAAATGCTTTGTGCGCCGATGTGATGGCTCACACCTATAATTCTAGACCTTTGGGAGGCCAAGGCGGGCGGATCACTTGACACCAGAAGTTCAAGACCAGTCTGGCCAACATGGTAAAACCCCATCTCTACTAAAAATACAAAAATTAGCCGGGTAGGGTGGTGTGCGCCTGTGGTCCCAGCTACTCAGGAGGCTGAGGTGGGAGAACCACCTGAGCCCTGTCGAGGCTGCAGTAAGCTGTGATTGTGCCACTGCACTCCAGCCTGGGCAACAGAGACCCTGTCTCTAAATAAATAAATAATAGATAAATGCTTCATGAACAAACATGGCAAGATCTGGCAGAAGAGCCCTCAGACATCAAGGACTTCCTGTCCCCCGCAAATACCTATTGCCAAGGGAGCCTGATTGGGGGTGTCTGAGTCAGGCCTGTGTGCGTCTGAGGGCATGGAGGAGGTAGGAAGCTGCTGGTGGTGGTGGACGGCTTCTGTCCAGGGTAGGAGCTAACACAGAGATAGGTCTCAATGGTGAAACTCCCTTTGGCCTGGTCTCTCAATAGTGTGGGTTAGGCTGATCTCAAACTCCTGGCCTCAGGTGATCCTTCCTCCTTGGCCTCCCAAATTGCCTGGACAACATGACAAAACCTCATCTCTAAAAAAAAAAAAAAAGAATTAGCCAGGTATGGTGATGTTCCCTCCCTCCCTTTGGCAATTAAGGAGGGAGTCCTAATTGCCAAACCCTGCCAGAAAAAGAAGTTTGATTTGCTTTCCTATTTTTCTCTCATTTCATAGAGTCTTAAGTCTACTCATTTTCTTTCTATTCTCTGTGTGTTTGTTAAAAATGGCATTATAATAGCATTCATAGTGAAAATAAAATATCCTCTCACACATAGGCAGCCCTGCCACCTGGTCATTTTGAATGCGTGAATCTCTTGCAGGTCTTGCCCATAAAGGGATGCATTTTCCTATCACTATAAATGAAGCATGGGTACAGTTCTATGTATTAATTTTTTCATTTACTGTATTTTTATGTTTTTTTATGTGATTGCACCATCCTCATAATTATAATTCTCATTAACATCTTTTTCAAGTGAGTATGCTCTAATTTGGGCATTTTAAAGCTATTTATGTAAAGAATGCGGGTAAATATCCTTGTGCTTTTCATTCCTAGGATTCTTTTTTTAAAAGAAATTTCTAGAAGTGGAGTTGCTTAGTCAAATGGTGTGGTGCTGTATGGCATTTGCGGCCTTTTGCCTGGGCCTGTTGGATGTCTTCTTCTGAGATGCAATGTGAGGTTTTGGGACAACGCTCTTGACTTGTGGCCTTGGAATAAGACGGGGAGGTGAGGATCCAGCTTCGTTTCAGCCTGATGGAGCCTCCTGGGTCTGGTTCTTTGTGCTGTTCCAGACTTTCTCTCCCCTGTCACCTCCTTTGATGGCCTCCAGCTTCCCCACTCTCTGCTATCAAGACATGAAAATCTCCACAGTCAGCTCTGTTCCTCTTCCTCTTTGCAGAGGCCAGGCCTCACTGTCTTGGTGTCCGCTCCCCAGACGGTTGTGTGCTGAGAGGTTCTTCCCTACCGGCTCCCTCCCACTCCCCTCATCAGGGAGTGGCAGGTCCTTGGGTCTCAGAGTTAAGGGAGCCACAGACCTCGCTCTGATTGCCTGTTACTAGCCTGCTTTCCTCCTTCCTGTCTGTGTCATGACTTAGTCCCACAAGCCACTCAGACTCAGAGCAGCAAGCCCTCCTCAGGCACCGGAAATCACTCTGGTACCTAGAATTATGCCACTTAGAGCTGAGAGGGCCTTAGAGACCACTTAGCTCAATCCCTTTATCTCACAGATGAGAACATTGTGAGGCCAGAGAATGTCCCAAGATGGCCTAGTATTTTCCTCTCCCCTGTAGTTGCACTTCTCCCTGCCGGATGGCAGCGGAGATCTGTCTCACCTTCATCCTTGTCTGTCTGGTCCACAAAACCACTTCTCTCTTTAAATCAACCTTAAAGAAACTGTCGTCATAGGTAGATGGGAAACTCCTCTACCAGAGCTGCTTCCAGCGAGGGTGGCTTGTCGAAAAGTGTGCAGTATTAATCCATTCCAGGAGTGTTATGCTGGGGACTGTGAGGAGCCCCTGCCCAGACACATACATGGACAAAGAGAAGCAGCACGGCATGGTAGGTGAGGGCACAGAGGTGGGAACCAGGTGCCTGGGTTCAGATCCCTGAGCTGAGGATCAGAGAGGAAAGAGATGAGGAAGAAAGGCTGAGAACAGCACAAATCTCTGCTAACTTATTAAAAGTGTGACTCTGGGTATGTTAGCTCTCTGTGCCTTCATTTTCTCATCTGTCAAGTGGGAATAATAAGATTAACTGAGTTATTAAGTATGAAGTTCTTTGCAGAGTATACACACACACACACACACACACACACACACACATATATATATATATATTATTTTTAAAATTGAGATGAAGTCTCACCCTGTCTCCCAGGCTGGAGTGCAGTAGTACGATCATAACTCACTGCAGCCTCAACCTCCCTGGTTCAAGAGATCCTCCTGCCTCAGCCTCCCTAGCAGCTGGGATTACAGGCATCACCATACTTGGCTAATTTTTAAAATCTTTTTTAGAGATGAGGTTTTGCCATGTTTTCCAGGCTGGTCTCAAACTTCTAGGCTCAAGAAGTCCTCTTGCCTTGACCTCCCAAAGTGCTGGGATTACAGGCGTGAGCCACCACACCTGGCCCCAGAGTGTACTTTTTTTTTTTTTCTTTTTGAGACAGAGTCCCACTCTGTTACCCAGGCTGGAGTGAAGTGGCTCAATCTTGGCTCATTGCAACCACCACCTCCCAGGTTCAAGCGATTCTCTTGCCTCAACCTCCCAAACAGCTGGGATTACAGGTGCCCACCATCACACCCAGCTAATTTTTTTTGTATTTTTAGTAGAGACAGGGTTTTGCCATATTGGCCAGGATGGTCTCAAACTCCTGACCTCAGGTGATCCGCCCGCCTCGGTCTCCCAAAATGCTGGGATTACAGGCGTGAGCCACTGCGCCTGGCCAGAGGGTACATATTAAGTGCTATATAAGTAACTGCAAAAAAGGAAAGAAATAAGGAAATGAAGAAAGCAAGCAAGCAAGAATGAAACCCAACCAACCAAGCAGGTGCTTGAGGCCAGTGACTGTTAGTAAGGAATCAGTATGTGAGAAGGTAGATAGAGAAAGCTTCTTTGAGAGAGAGAGTTTTCAGCTGGGTAAAGAGTGTTCCTGTCCTAAAACCTTTATTTTATTTGCTGTGTCTCGTTAGGGGGTTCCAGAGGGTCTGGAACTGCAACAGCAGATTCTTTTTCTTCAGCAAAAAGGCCTTGTTTTATGTAATGAAGAATGCAGCTTTGGATTTCCCAGGGCTCTGCTGTAATCTTGTAGGACCTTAGCTATTAAAGCCTTTGGACTTCCCCTCTGTGAAGTTGGGGAGGGAGGTTTAATTATTGTTGCAGCTATAACAGTATCCTCATAGTCTGGAGGAGGGAGAGCTGAACGCTCTCTTGTCCCTTCTCAAACATGGGAACAAAGTCAGGAGGGCAGGGCTGCCAGGCGCTGCGGGTTCCCTGAGTTTGGGAAAATGGAAGCCCACTTAGTTGAACAGTTCATTCTTTGAATTTTGAACACTTGCTATCTCCTGACACGTAAGTGGCCCTACATGCTTCACATCCAGTTACTTATTGAGCTAATTTTGAAACTGGCATGCTGGGTTTGGTCTGCGGAATTCCTAAGTAGACAGCTGACCCCAAGTACCAGGTGGGCCTGGCCCTAACTTCAGTGACTTCTCCTCCCCGGTGCTGTTGACTCAGGGCATCCCGCTATTCATTAAGTTAATGCTTGTTCTTTCTTTGCTAGCCGAGATGCCGCGGCAGTTTCCCAAGCTGAACATCTCTGAAGTGGATGAGCAAGTCCGGCTCCTGGCGGAGAAGGTGTTTGCTAAAGTGCTCCGAGAAGAGGACAGCAAAGATGCACTGTCCCTGTTCACTGTCCCAGAGGACTGCCCCATCGGGCAAAAGGAAGCCAAGGAGAGGGAGCTGCAGAAGGAGCTGGCGGAGCAGAAGTCTGTGGAGACCGCAAAAAGGTTTGTTCCCAAGGCTTGGTTTTCATGTACATAGAGTCATGCAGACCCAGGCAGGCTGTGGGTGTGTGTCCTGATATGAGGCACCTCATGGAGACTGGTATGTCCCTGAAGCTGTGTTGGTTTCTTAACCAAGACCACTTAACTCACCTCTTATTTATTGAGGAATGTCTCGGTGCCTCTGTTACACTGAAAATATCAAAACCCACTTTGCTGCTGATGTGTAAAAGTACACACCATTTCCAAATGGCATTTCTCTTTCCTTTTTGGAAATTTGAGGATTTCTTAGGAGACAGCAATTGTACTTCTTCTCATCACTTGAAAAGCATTTTGCATTACTAATGAACACAGCTTACTATTTGCCGGGTGCTGTGCTGGGACTGGAGATGTTATAATGAACAAGATAGATAAAGTCCCTGGGTCTAGACAATAATTAAGTAACTGGACAAATTAACTTAAAAATTACAAGTTATGATAAGTGCTGTTATCAGTCAGGGTCCAATCAGAAGATCAGAAACCAATGAAGTATTAGAATTTTAATGCAGGGAATTGGTTACACAGGTGATAGAGAGCTGAGAAACCAAATAGGGGAGAGAGAGGCAGTTCAGAGATTAGACACAGTAAGGAGCAGCTACTACCCAGGACAGGAGTGACAAGGAAAGCAGTAGTGTTGCTGGAGGCAAGGTGGGATCACACTGGGGAAGGGAGAACTGTGGTGGCCTTTCCAATGGAAACTGGAGCCAAGGGGAAGAGGTGGCAGCTGCAGAGATGCCTCTCAAGGCAGAGATGGAGGCAGGCAATACCTAGCCTGACTCTTCCTGCACATTCGAGGTTCTCCCAGTGGCTATCATGGGCCAAACCCAGCCAGAATCCTGCTGGCACCCTTGGGAAACACAGGAGAGGATAAGGAATGGATCTGAGGGCATACAGGCCCAGGAGCAGTGCAAGTGCTGTGAAAGGGATGAATAAGGAGGAAAAGGGGTTGGGGGAGAGAGAGGTGGGGAAAGAGAGAGAGAAAATCCTTTTTTAGACTGGAAAGTCAGGGAAGGTCTCTCCAAGGAGGTGACATCTTAGCGGATGCTTCAGGGTATAGAGGAGCTAGCTATGTGGCCTTCCAGGTAGAAGAGTCAGCTAGGGCAAAGGCCCCCCAGTTTCTTTGAGGAGGCTCCTGTGGTTAGAGGTCTGTTAAAGGAAGAAGTGCTGTGGCCAGGGCTGGAGGACTTGTGGGGCCCAGATCAGACTGGCCTTGTGCTCCCTGATAAGAAGTTTGGATTGGAGTCTAAGTGTAATGAGAAGCCCTCATCCTTTCACAGTTTATCTCACCCCAGACTGTATCTAAGTTTCCGCCTGGTCTTCCACCCTGCAAACATCAATAGTTGACATGGTAGACCTTTGAACCTTCTCGGAGCTAGTCCGTGATCACAGTAGATACTGCCTCAGTTTTAAAGGCAAGTCTTTTCCTGTCTTGGTTATGTGGAAGCTCAGCATTTCCTTAACTCGTTTGGAAAGAAGTAAAAAGCTGACTGCTGCTGTAAAGGCAAGAACAGAGCTTCACCACTCATAAGACCAGTGCTTTCCTTCCTTGAAAGGACGGTGAGCCCATAAAGGCAGGAGTCATTGGTGCCATTGGTCAACCTCTGAGTGCCAGCCTTGTGTTGGATAGGGTGGGGTGGCCCTAGCCCCAGCAGTGTGCTCATCCTTGGAGGGTCAAGAAGAGTATGACTGTAGAGACTCTCATTCACACTCCATGGGTGGAACAGAAGGGCTGACTTCATCAACTGAATGGTCTGCAGGGCCCTCCGTGTGTTACGCATTGAGCATTTCAGACCCTTAACAATGAGAGGAAAAGGAATCCTGGCATTTTTTATTTCCAGGAACAATAAGTTTCTAGGACCAGTTTCCACTACAGAGTGACACTGGGCCTGACATCTGCTGAAGAGACTGTGCTCTTTTCAATGCCCAGACTCAAGGCGAAATGAAAGCTTTCTTACTCTAAGTCCGAATGGTGCTCTGTGGTTTCCAGAAATTCCCCTGCAAACTTCTCTCCAAAAACTTTGTTCTGTCCTTGCCTAGGCTATGCTGTCTTAGTTTGTATCTGTCTGCCCTATTTGACTAGAAGCTCCTTGAGGACTGGATCCAGCGTGGAACTTAGTTGTTGGTGGGCAGTGGATATCCGGCAGAGGAAGACATCCTGCCTCCTCATTGCCACCACAGACACTACATCAGAGTGGCTGCAATTTCTTGGACCTCTGTGTTCTGCCACTCACTGGCATGCCCTGTGATCTTGGGCAAATTAGGAAACCTCTCTGGGCCTCAGCCTCATCCTTATCTATAAAGTGGAGATGCTAACAGCTCTCCACTTTATGGGGTGTTGTGAGGAATGAGGGAATCCACAGGTAAAAGGCTTAGGACAGTGTCTGGTTACAGTCCATCCCAAGTAAATGTAAGCGATTTCTCTGAGTTCCTGCTGCTAGGACAGGGAGCAATAGCAACTCCTGCCATTGAATACTTACTGTGGACTAAGTACTGGCCTGTGTAGGTTGGATTCATTCCTTAATTCTCACATCAAGCTTATCAAGTGGATATTCTTAGTATTCTGATTTTGCAGATTAGGAAATGAAGGCTCAGAGAAGTTGAATGTACTTTCACAAAGACACATAGTGAGTAAATGACAGAGCAAGAACTAGAGCCCACATCTTTTGAATCTAGACCCCACACTTCAACCACAAGGCTATCCCCTCTTCAGGCAGGGGTGGAGTCTTCGGTTCCCTGGTCTGTAGACCCTGTAATGACACTAGGTGCTGCTCCCTAGAATGTAGTTGTTGCTTCTAAATGAAATGGAGGGAAACTGGCCAAAGCTCATGCTCTGTCCATTAGCTTCTTTCCTGAAAGAAAGCCTGGTGCCTGGACTGTCAGACGCCCCAGCATCCTCTTCTGGGGTCCATGCACACCCAATTTTGTCTTTTAGTTTCTCTTCTCACTAGAGGTGCCTTTATATGTAAACGTTCAAAAGTTAACATTTTCATGGAGGACACCCTCTCCCCAGCTCCCTCTCCGTCCGTGGCACCTCCCACCCCATCTCCTATTTATTCTTACTTTACACAGAGTTCTATAATCTGGCTATCTTGTTTCTTATCCTGTGACAGATTTAAAGAAGCAAATTAGAAGTAGGGAGAGACACTCCTATAGGCAGGGTCACAGAGATGATGTGTGGTGTTATAAGCCTGGGCTTTGGGGTCAGACCTATTGGGTTCAAGTGGCAGCCCTGTCACTTACTACGAATGGCCTTGGTCAAAGCTCTTGACTGCCTGAGCTGGTTTCCTAAACTACAAAATTGGAATAATAAAAGGACGTACCTTGCGAGAATTAAATGAGCTAATACACAAAAAATCCTTAGCACAGTGCTTGGAGCACCATTAATGTTCCTGTTTTGTTATTGTTGTTACTTGACAGTCAACAGTGAGACAGGAAACAATTACAAAAAGCAGACACAAGAATTCGAAGCACAGTAGTTTAGGGATAACACACCTCTGAGATCATAACTGGATAATACAGTGATGATCCTGAGTCATTGAGAAAACTTTAAATTATATTCAGCATGCTTTGAGGAAGAACGCAGGAATTATGTATTTTTTTAAGAAGCCAGACCAAAATTGATTTTTAAAAAATTAGGATATAGTTAAGGCTGGCAAGATGGCCAGAAAGGAGCAGCTCTGGTCTGCAGCTCCCAGCAATATCAATGCAGAAGGTGGATGATTTCTGCATTTCCAACTGAGGTACTGGTTCATCTCACTGGGACTAGTTGGACAGTGGGTGCAGCCCACGGAGGGTGAGTCAAAGCAAGGTGAGGCATTGCCTCACCCGGGAAGCACAAGGGATGGGGGAATTTTATTCCTTACCCGAGAGAAGTCATGAGGGACTGAGCCTGAGGAACTGTGCACTCGGGCCCGGATACCGTGCTTTTCCCACGGTCCTCGCAACCTGCAGAGCAGGAGATTCCCTCCGGTGCCTACACCACCAGGGCCCTGGGTTTCAAGCACACAACAGGGCGGCTATTTGGGCAGACACTGAACTAGCTGCAGGAGTTGTTTGTTTGTTTTTTTTCCTGTACCCCAGTGGCACCTGGAACATGAGTGAGATAGAATCATTCACTCCCCTGGAAAGGGGGCTGAAGCCAGGGAGCCAAGTGGTCTGGCTTAGCAGGTCCCACCCCCATGGAGCCCAGCAAACTAAGATCCACTGGTGGCCAGATGTGGTGGCTCATGCCTGTAATCCCAGCACTTAGGGAAGCCGAGGCGAGTGGATCACCTGATGTCAAGAGTTTGAGATCAGCCTGGCCAACGTGGTGAAACCCTGTCTCTACTAAAAATACAAAAATTAGCTGGGTGTGGTGACAGGTGCCTGCAATCCCAGTTACTCAGGAGGCTGAGGCAGGAGAATTGCTTGAACCCAGGAGAAGGAGGTTGCAGTGAGCTGAGATTGCACCATTGCACTGAGCCTGGGTAACAAGAGCAAAACAAGTCTCAAAAAAAAGATCCACTGGCTTGAAATTCTCACTGCCAGCACAGCAGCAGTCTGAGATCAACCTGGGACACTCGAGCTTGGTGTGGGGAAGGGCATTGGCCATTGCTGAGGCTTGAGTAGGAGGTTTTACCTTCACAGTGTAAACAAAGCCACCCGGAAGTTCGAACTGGGTGGAGCTCACCGCAGCTCAGCAAGGCCGCTGTGGCCAGACTGCCTCTCTAGATTTCTTCTCTCTGGGCAGGGCATCTCTGAAAAAAAGGCAGCAGCCCCAGTCAGGGACTTATAGATTAAACCCCCATCTCCCTGGGACAGAGCACCTGGGGGAAGGGGCAGCTGTGGGCACAGTTTCAGCAGAATTAAACGTCCCTGCCTGACGGTTCTGAAGAGACCAGCAGTCCTCCTAGCACAGTGTTCAAGCTCTGCTAAGTGTCAGACTGCCTCCTCAAGTGGGTCCCTAACCCCCGTGTATTCCTGACTGAGAGACACCTCCCAGTAGGGGCTGACAGGCACCTCATATAGGAGAGCTCTGGCTGTCATCAGGCAAGTGCCCCTCTGGGATGAAGCTTCCAGAGAAAAGAACAGGCGGCAGTCTTTGCTGTTCTGCAGTCTCTGCTAGTGATACCCAGCCAAACAGGGTCTGGAGTGGACCTCCAGCAAACTCTAGCATAGGGGCCTGACTGTTAGAAGGAAATCTAACAAGCAGAAAGGAATAGCAGTCCAATCAGAGACCACATCTGAAGGTCACTAGCATCAGAGACCAAAGATAGATAAATCCACGAAGATGGGGAGGTAAACCAGTGCAAAAAGGCTGAAAATTCCAAAAACCAGAATGCCTCTTCTCTTCCGAATGATATAACTCCTTGCAAGCAAGGAAACAAAACTGGACAGAGAATAAGTTTGACCAACTGACAGAAGTAGGCTTCAGAAGGTGGGTAATAACAAACTCCCCTGAGCTAAAGAAACATGTTCTAGCCCAATGCAAGGAAGATAAGAACCTTGAAAAAAGGATAGATGAATTGCTAACTAGAAAAACCAGTTTAGAGAAGAACATAAATGACTTGATGGAGCTGAAAAACACAGCATGAGAACTTCGTGAAGCATACACAAGTATGAATAGCTGAATCGATCAAATGGAAGAAAGGATATCAGAGATTGAAGATCAACTTAATGAAGTAAAACGAGAAGACAAGATTAGAGGAAAAAGAATGAAAAAGAATGAACAAAGCCTCCAAGAAATATGGGACTATGTGCAAAGACCAAACCTACGTTTGATTGGTGTACCTGAAAGTGACGGGGAGAATGGAACCAAACTGGAAAACACTCTTCAGGATATTATCCAAGAAAACTTCTCCAACCTAGCAAGATAAGCCAACATTCAAATTCAGGAAATACAGAGAACACCACAAAGATATTCCTTGAGAAGAGCAACCCCAAGACACATAATCGTCAGATTCACCAAGGTTGAAATGATGGAAAATATGTTAAGGGCAGCCAGAGAGAAAGGTCGGGTTACCCACAAAGAGAAGCCCATCAGACTAACAGTGGATCTCTCTGCAGAAACCCTACAAGCTAGAAGAGAGAGGGGGCAATATTCAGCATTCTTAAAGAAAAGAATTTTCAACCCAGAATTTCATATCCAGCCAAACTAAAATTCATAAGTGAAGGAGAAATAAAATTCTTTACAGACAAGCAAATGCTGAGAGATTTTGTCACCACCAGGCCTGCCTTACAAGAGCTCCTGAAGGAAGCCCTAAACATGGAAAGGAACAACTGGTACCAGCCACTGCAAAAACATACCAAATTGTACAGACTATCAACACTATGAGAAACTGCATCAATAAGTAGGAAACTGCATTTTGCATAATGGGCAAAATAACCAGCTGGCATCATAATGACAGGATCAAATTCACACATAACCATATTAGCCTTAAATGTAAATGGGCTAAATGCCCCAATTAAAGCACACAGACTGGCAAATTGGATGAAGAGTCAAGATCCATCAGTGTGCTATATTCAGGAGACTCATCTCACGTGCAAAGACACACATAGGCTCAAGATAAAGGGATGGAGGAATATCCACCAAGCAAATGGAAAGAAAAAAAAAGCAGAAGTTACACTTTTAATGTCTGATAAAACAGACTTTAAACCAACAAAGATCAAAAGAGACCAGGAAGGACATTACATAATGGTAAAGGGATCAATGCAACAATAAGAGCTAACTGTCCTAAATATACATATGCACCCAATACAGGAGCACCCAGATTCATAAGGCAAGTCTTAGAGACCTACAAAGAGACTTAGGCTCCCACACAATAATAGTGGGAGACTTTAACACCCCATTGTCAATATTAGATAGATCAACAAGACAGAAAATTAACAAGGATATCAGGACTTGAACTCAGCTCTGGACCAAGCTCCAACCCAAATCAACAGAATATACATTCTTCTCAGCACCTCTTTGCACTTACTCTAAAATTAACCACATAATTGGAAGTAAAACACTCCTCAGCAAATGCAAAAGAATGGAAATCATAATAAACAGTCTCTCAGACCACAGTGCAATCAAATTAGAACTCAGGATTAAGAAACTCCCTCAAAACCACACATCTACATGGAAACTGAACACTCTGCTCCTGAATGACTAATGGGTAAATAATGAAATGAAGGCAGAAATAAAGATGTTCTTTGAAACCAGTAAGAACAAAGACACAACATACCATAATCTCTGGGACACATTTAAAGCAGTGTGTAGAGGGAAATTTATAGCACTAAATGCCCACAAGAGAAAGCAGGAAAGATCTAAAATTGACACCCTAACATCACAATTAAAAGAGCTAGAGAAGCAGAATCAAACAAATTCAAAAGCTAGCAGAAGACAGGGAATAACTAAGATCAGAGCAGAACTGAAGGAGATAGAGACACGAAAAACTCTTCAAAAAATCAATGAATCCAGGAGCTGGGTTTTTTTTTTTGAAAAGATCAACAAAATAAATAGACTGCTAGCAAGACTAATAAAGAGAGACAGAGAGGAGAATCAAATAAACACAATCAAAAATAATAAACGGGGTATCACCGCTGATCCCACAGAAATACAGACTACCATTAGAGAATACTATAAACACCTATATGCAAATAAACTAGAAAATCTAGGAGAAATGGATAAATTCCTGGACACATGCACTCTCCCAAGTCTAAACCAGGAAGAAGTTGAATCCCTGAATAGACCAATAACAAGTTCTGAAATTGAGGAAGTAACGAATAGCCTACTAACCAAAAAAAGTCCAGGACCAGAAGGATTCACAGCCAAATTCTACCAGAGGTACAAAGAAGAGCTGGTACCATTCCTTCTAAAATTATTCCAAACAATAGAAGAAGAGGGACTCCTCCCTAACTCATTTTATGAGGCCAACATCATCCTGATACCAAAACATGGCAGAGACACAACAGAAAAAGAAAATTTCAGAGCAATATCCCTGATGAACATTGATGTAAAAATCCTTGGTAAAATACTGGCAAACCAAATCCAGCAGCACATCAAAAAGCTTATCCACTACGATCAAGTCAGCTTCATACCTGAGATTCAAGGCTGGTTCAACATATGCAAATCAATCAATGTGATCTATCACAGAACCAATGACAAAAACCACACGATCATCTCAATAGATGCAGAGAAGCCCTTTGATAAAAATTCAACACCCCTTCATGCTAAAAACTCTCAATAAACTAGGTATTGATGGAAAGTATCTCAAAATAAAAAGAGCTATTTATGACAAACCCACAGATAATATCATACTGAATGGGCAAAAACTGGAAGCATTCCCCTTGAAAACCAGTGCAAGACAAGGATGCCCTCTCTCACCACTCCTATTCAACATAGTGTTGGAAGTTCAGGCTAGGACAATCAGGCAAGAGAAAGAAATAAAGTCTATTCAAACAGGAAAAGAGGAAGGCAAATTGTCCCTGTTTGCAGATGACATGATTGTATATTTAGAAAACCCCACCATCTCAGCCCCAAATCTCCTTATGCTAATAAGCAACTTCAGCAGAGTCTCAGGAGACAAAATCAATGTGCAAAAATCACAAGCATTCCTGTATACCAATAACAGACAAACAGAGAGCCAAATCATGAGTGAACTCCCATTCACAACTGCTACTAAGAGAATAAAATAGCTAGGAATCCAACTTACAAGGGATATGAAGGACCTTTTCAAGGAGAACTACAAAACACTGCTCAAGGAAATAAGAGAGGACAAAAGCAAATGGAAAAACATTCCATGCTCATGGATAGTAAGAATCAATATCATGAAAACAGCTATACAGCCCAAAGTAATTTATAGGTTCAATGCTATCCCCATCAAGCTACCATTTACTTTCCTCACAGAATTAGAAAAAAAAACTACTTTAAATTTCATATGGAACCAAAAAAGAGCTCGTATAGCCAAGACAATTCTAAGCAAAAAGAACAAAGCTGAAGGCATCACGCTACCTGACTTCAAACTATACTACAAGGCTACAGTAACCAAAAAAGCATGGTACTGGTATCAAAACAGATATATAGACCAATGGGACAGAACAGAGGCCTCAGAAATAACACCACACATCTACAATCATCTGATCTTTGACAAACCTGGCACAAACAAGCAATGAGGAAAGGATTCCCTGTTTAATAAATGGTGTTGGGAAAACTGGCTAGCCATATGCAAAAAACTGAAACTGGACTCCTTCCTTACACCTTATACAAAAATTAACTCAAGATGGATTAAAGACTTAAACATAAGACCTAAAACCATAAAAACCCTAGAAGAAAACGTAGGACATTCGGGACATAGGCATGGGCAAAGAACTTCATGTATAAAACATCAAAAGCCATGGCAACAAAAGCCAAAATTGAGAAATGGGATCTAATTAAACTAAAGAGCTTCTACACAGCAAAATAAACTATCATCAGAGTGAATAGGCAACCTACAGAATGGGAGAAAACTTTTGCAATCTATCCATCTGACAAAGGGCTAATGTCCAGAATCTACAAAGAACTTAAACAAATTTACAGGAAAAAAACAACCCCATCAAAAAGTGGGCAAAGGATATGAACAGACACTTCTTGAAAGAAAACATTTATGCAGCCAACAAACATGTGAAAAAAGCTCATCATCACTGGTCATTAGAGAAATGCAAATCAAAACCACAATGAGATACCATCTCACGCCAGTTAGAATGGCAATTATTAAAAAGTCAGGAAACAACAGATGCTGGAGAGGATGTGGAGAAATAGGAACGCTTTTACACTGTTGGTGGGAGTGTAAATTAGTTCAAACATTGTGGAAGACAGTGTGGCGATTCCTCAAGGATCTAGAACTAGAAATACCATTTGACCCAGCAATCCCATTACTGGGTATATACCCAAAGGATTATAAATCATTCTATAAAGACACATGCACACGTGTGTTTATTGCGGCACTATCTGCAATAGCAAAGACTTGGAACCCACCCGAATGTCCATCAATGATAGACTGGATAAAGAAAATGTGGCACATACACACCATGGAATACTATGCAGCCATAAAAAAGGATGGGTTCATGTCCTTTGCAGGGACATGGATGAAGCTGGAAACCATCATTCTCAGCAAACTAACACAAGAAGAGAAAACCAAACACTGCATGTTCTCACTCATAAGTGGGAGTTGAACAATGAGAACACATAGACACAGGGAGGGGAACATCACACACTGGGGCCTGTTTGGGGGTGGAGGGCTAGGGGAGGAATAGCATTAGGAGAAATACCTATGTAGGTGATGGGTTGATGGGAGGCAGCAAACCACCATGGCATGTGTAACAAACCTGCACGTTCTTTACGTGTACCCCAGAACTTAAAGTATAATTTTAAAAAAAGAAAAAAATTAAGATATAGAGGGAACAAACATCATTGAAAAATTTGGCTATCTAGGACAGCCACTTCCCTAGAATGTTTTGAGTGAAATTGAGAAACATATGTGCATTATGAACTGAGCATAGCACAGCTAAAGCGTTGCTAAGTCACTTCATTTTATGAAACTTGTGAAAATAAGAATGGGGAACTTTTTAAAAATTCAGGGTCATTGACAAAGGAGCTTCATTTGAAATAGTCAGTTTATCCCCTTTTAAAGTTAGGGAGAGATTGGGCTAGGCGCAGTGGCTCACGCCTATAATCCCAGCACCTTGGGAGGCCGAGGCGGGTGGATCACCTGAGGTCAGGAGTTGGAGACCAGCCTGGCTAACATGGAGAAACCCTGTCTCTACTAAAATTACAAAAGTTAGCTGGGTGTGGTGGCACACGTCTGTAATTCCAGTAACTCGGGAGGCTGAGGCAGGAGAATCGCTTGAACCTGAGAGGCAAAGTTTTCAGTGAGCCAGGATCACCACACTGCACTCCAGCCTGGCTGAGGGAGGGAGACTCTGTCTCAAAAAAACAAAAACAAAACCAAAAAAACCCCAAAAAACAGTTAGGGAGATTGGGAAGCTAAGGTGGGTGGATCACTTGAGGCCAGGAGTTTGAGACCAGCCTGGCCAACATGGCAAAACCATCTGTACAAAAAATACAAAAATTAGCTGGGCGTGGTGATGTGTGCCTATGGTCCGGCTTTTTGGTAGGCTGAGGCACAAGAATTGCTTGAACCCAGGAGGTGGAGGTTGCAGTGAGCTGAGATCATACCACTGCATTCCAGGTTGGGTGACAGAGCAAGACCCTGTTTCAAAAAAAAAAGGAAAAATAAAAATAAAGTTGGGGAGAGAGATTGTAACACTTAAGTTAACAGATAGCACAGATTGTACTTCATTTTGATCTCTGTGTCTTTAGGGAGGAAGGGCAGCTGGGAAGGATTGAGGAAGGGAGAAGCAAAGGTGAGTGGCAGAAGACGAGTGGAGATTACAGTAGGCCAGGAGGGGGTGGGGGAAGGGAGGATGGAGAAGGGTGGGGTAGGTTTCCAGAGGGGAGCTCAGGGAGAGACAGGGTGGGGCTGTGAGTTTCCACACCTGACTGGCTGCAAAGTGTTAAAATCAAAGTTACACCCACCTGGCCAGGATGCTGGTCATCTGGCTGCACATGCAGAGTGAGGGGTCTCTGTGGACCCCTGCTCTCTCTGTAGGGACCCCTCTTATAGTACCCGTCGTGCAGCATATTCTCCAGATATGCTGGGACCTCTGGTCTCAAGTACAGAGGAGGTGCTACCTCCTCTTAGTTCCCTCCTTAGATGGGGGTCCCAATTCCAAGTGAGCCCATGCAGGGACAGCAGTAGCAGTGTGAGCCTGTGGAAGTGGAGGATGCCTGTCCCACCTAATGGCATTCAGATTCCCAGTGTTCACAAAACCCTGTGCTGGTTTGTGACTCCTGATTCCAACCTTTAGCGTAACAATTCTCATGTGGAGGGGCTGCCAGAATGAGCTGAGTGTGTGTGGGGGAGGAGTTCAAACCAGCCTCCATGTTCTGAAATGTCCCCCCTCTGACCCCGTTGCTCCACTGCTCCCACCCCCAGTCTGGATTAAGTGCCTCCTCTGGGGTGCCAAAATATCCAGGCCATCTCATTACCTCAACCACATTGTATGATAATCTGTGGAACTCTGGGTTCATCTCGGCCATCAGTCAGCCCCTGGAAGCAGGAGTTCTATTTTATCTACTCCTCTACCCCCAGGGCCTGGCACACAGTAGTTTATTGAATGAAGTGGGGTCCATGTGTGGCCCCCGGCTCATAGTGCACATATGAAAGCCTGGTGAAAGGTTGGCTTCAGTGCCCCTCCCTACCTGTTAGTCGTCTGGACAGACCACACAGGGCAGTGGTCTTCAGATGGCCCCTGGGAAGATGCTGGATATTCTCTAGGAGAGCAAGGAGGGCCAGAAGGGCTCCTCACTTTAGCATATGAGTGCTATATAGGGAAGACCCTGGGAGCCTGATTACCCAGAGTAGAGGAGGGCTGGGGAGTGCAGCAGAGTAAGGGAGGGGCCTTAGTGACTGTCAGGGGCAACCAAGGGCCATAGAGCAGGTGGAGCACCAGACAGGTGCCGGGAGGTGAGATGCTGTAACAACAGCCCAGGTGACCTGATCAACTCTTTGTCTTGTGGGCCTGGTTAGCAAGAATGTGCTTGTGCATCAGGAGGACCATCTATTTCAGGGATGACAAAACTGCTTCTGGCCCTTTGAGCCCTCAGGCTTGGCCTGGAGCTGGTGTCCTCACAGCCCCACACTCTGCTGGCTCCTTGGCAGGAGTGTGCTTCTGCCAGGTGCAAGTGTGGGTGGGGGAAGGAGGGGGTGTGCCAGCTGTGGCCTAGCAAATGCTGGTGCCCCAGGGGCTAGTGCAAGGTGCAGCAGGTGAGACAGTGGACAGACAGACCTTGGCCCATCAGAAGGAAGTGCTTTCTAACAGGGGCACCAGATCAGTTTTGTTCACACACACACTCATAGATACACTCATTCACTGTATTAGTTTGCACTTCTATAAAAATACCTGAGACTGGTAATTTACAAAGAAATGAGGTATAACTGGCTCATAGTTCTGCAGGCCGTACAGGAAGCATGGCAGCATCTGCTTCTGAGAAAGCCTCAGGGAACTTTGACTCATGGTGAAGGCAAAGTAGAAGCAGCCGTCCTTACATGGTGGGAGCAGGAGGAAGAGGTAGCGAGGGTGGGTAGGGGAAGGTGCTGCACACTTTTAAATGCCCAGATCTCATGAAAACTCTATCACTAGAACGGCACCAAGGAGATGGTGCTAAACCATTCATGAAGGATCCACCCCCATGATCCAATCACCTCCCACCAGGCCCCACCTCCAACACTGGGGATTACAATTGCACATGAGATTTGGGCAGAGACATGGATGCAAACCATGTCACGCACCCTCTGACACTTACACCCACACACCCAGTCACTCAGCTCCAATCCTCTGCCTTTACTGACTGGGCCTTGGTTGTATAGAATGGATGCTAGATTTGGGCCTAGGGGAGGTAGAATTTCTAAAACGGCCCTCGCAGATGTCCCTCCTTAATCTCCAGATGCGGTGAATAAGATGAGTGAATATCATCACTCCTGTGATGATGTTATGGAATATGGCACAACTGACCTTAAGATGGGGGTTTATTGGTAGGTCTGATTTAATCCCATGAGCCCTTAAAAATAGAGAGCTTTCTGAGAGTAGGAGGGGAGGGCAGAGAGAGTCAAAGCAACAGCACAATGACCACTCTTGGCTTTGGAGATGAAGGGGGCTATGTGCAGGGATTGGTGTGAGGTCAGTAGGAGTTGAGAGTGACCCCTGGTCAAAGCCAGCAAGCAGCCTGGGAATTCAGCCTTATGGCCACTAGACCTGAATTCTGCCAACAACTGAAATGAACTTGGAAGTGAATTCTTTCCCAGAACCTCTAGACAAGAGCACAGTGTGGCTAACATCTTGATTTTGGCCTTTTGATACCCTGAGCATAGAGCCCAGCCAAGCCCACCCAGACTTCTCACCTATAGAACTGTGAGCTAATAAATGGCTGTTGTTTTAAGCCATCAAGTTTGTGGCAATTTGTTCTGCAGCAATAGAAAACAAATCCAGGGTCATCCTTGGGCTCCACACAGCTTTTCCAATTTCCTGAGATACAAGCTGTGGTTAACTTCCAGTTCTTCCAAGTCCAAGGGGAGTGAGCCCTGAGGAGTTAGCCCGTCTGTGGCTAAACCTATCCCTCGTGCCTGCAAAGTCTGAGCTCCTGGCCTGCAGATTCTCATATGTGACAATCTGGAGCTCATCTGAAGACCAAGGTTGTCGCCATAATGGATATCCCCAGGAAGGAGAATTCTTTGGGCACCACTTTGTGGGGACTAACTTCCTCACTGGGGCAGAAGAACATTCCCAGGATAAGCCTGGTAGGCCGTTGGCTTAGGCAGCCTCCCAGCATTTGGGTTGTAGTGTTTGTGTGTGTGTGTTTTAACCTTTCTTAGCTGTTGCTCACCTTAGATGTCACCTGTTGCTTCTTGTTGGTAGGGCCAGACCTCAGGCAGCCTTGGCTGAGGCATTTGGGGGTGAGGTTGCATGGAAATAAAAACAATGACCTGGCAGGCATTTGAGTGACACAGAAATCAGAATCTCATGCGTCTCAGCTGAGGTCAGAATGTGTTGGGGAGCCCGAAGTAATGGCTCTTCCTCTGGGTGTGAACATCCAAAAGATGCCAAAGGGAGAACCTCATCCTCAAGGTGAATCTGCCTGTGAGGAGTGACTGACAAGGTGGCATCCCTGGGGCAGGATGCTTGACTGAGCTCCATTTGATGGAGGACAGACCAGGGAAAGCTGAGGCTGGGGGCTCCCAGGGCTGAGGTTGAGTTTCCCGAAGCAGCCCAGTGTGTCTCTTAGCAAGACCAGAGGCAAGGGGAAGGTGAATTCCTAAAAAGGAGCCACCTCTGTCTTTCAGGTTAAAATAACCTTGTCCCAAAGATGTGATAACACGGTGTAGGCAGGTGAGAACCAGAGGACCATGGCAAGCACTGGGTGTGTAAACACAGGAGGAAAACTGTGGTTCTTGAAAACTCGGCAGTGAGGAGACCTGGCCACAGGCCAAGAGGAGGAGAGCTGCTTCCAGGTGAGCCCTGAAACCTATTTGGGGATCAACCGATTTCTCCAGGCCTGTAGGTATCACACTGGTACATGGAGAGGAGAAGGGCTCTGGTGGGTCACAGTTGTTACTGAGTCCTTGCTGGTGGCTGTGGTTGTGGTAGAATAAGCACTTAGGAAGCTACTGGGCCCATGGCACAAGGTAGGGCAGGTAGTCAACTGGTTTCTGGCATTAGGCACTGCGGGCTGGCACTGTGGGGAGGCCGGGTTCCACTGGAGGCAGAAAGAAACATGAGGTGGGAGAAGAGTACTAATGGCCTCATCTTAATGCTGGGTAATTCTCTTCCTGCAGAAGAGTCTTGCGGTGACATCACCTGATGTCTATTTCATGAATGAGGAAGGTGGAGTCATCACAAATCAGCCTTGCAAATAAGCATGGGCTTGTGGCAATTTAAACCAACCTTGGGCCCAAGAGCCAGTGTACTCATCTTTTGGTGCCAAGGCAACAGGTCCAGAGGGACCTGCATTTGGTGCTGATCAATCCCTCTCCCCAAACAGAGGTACATATCTGTGCTTGCTCCAGCAGCGGCAGCCAGGATGGCACACGGCAGGCTAGAGGAAGGAGCAGCAGGGGTGGAGGCTGGATGGAGCAGCCACTGTGCCGTGTGACTTTGTGCCAGCCCTTTCCCATCTCTGGGAAAGTGTCTGTGAGAAGCAGGCTGATCTTGTAGATCTCCTTGGCACCCAGTAGGTCTGCTGCCAGCCATGGGGCCTATGATGCCTGTAAGCTTGGATGGCGGTTGCTAGTCCACGGGGGTCCTGAGCACTCTCTCTACTCCTTCTTTGTAAAACAAGGAGATTGGACTCATTAAGCATCCCTGTCTCTTCTGGCTCCAATGCCCCAAATGTCTAACTGTGTGAAATGCAGTGTGCTTGTCTCTCTGTGACCCTATTCCTGGTCCTTTCTGAGACTGTTCATATGTTGGGACTGAGAGTTTGTGTTATCTGAAGCTAGCATGCTGTCCACGCTGTGGAGAAAGCCCACATGATTTGCTATTGGCCTCCCTTCTAGTGCCTGTGGTTTTAGAGCCCATGCAGTGCGGTCTGCCATTTGTCTGTCTGTCTCCTGGGACATTTGCCTGCTTTAATCTTCTGTGGGCTGTGCAAACAGCCCTGAGTGGTGCATGGTGACCACAGGTAGGGGTGTCTGGAGGGCTGTGTTCCATCTCATGCAGACATGTGTAAGAGGAAGGCATGAATAATTAGAAACTTCTTAATGGTAGGGCCAGCACCAGTGATTAATCATAGCAAAATTCTCCTGCCACACACACAGCAGAGTCTTTATCACTCGCCCCAATTAGCTGCTGATGTCTCCCACTTTTCCTTGTCCTTGGCTCTTAGAAAGAAAAGTTTCAAGATGATTCGGTCCCAGTCCCTGTCTCTGCAAATGCCGACACAGCAAGATTGGAAGGGCCCCCCGGCAGCCAGTCCGGCCATGTCTCCCACAACCCCTGTGGTCACTGGAGCCACTTCCCAGCCCACGCCAGCACCCTATGCCATGCCTGAGTTCCAGCGGGTCACCATCAGCGGAGATTACTGTGCCGGGGTAAGGTGTCGGTGGGAGTGTTGAATGTGCCTTGCGTACAGAGGCCAGGGGCCTCATGGGCCACAGGGTCGTGCCCACCTCTGGAGCCTGGTCCTGTCCGTGGGTGTCTGGGAGAAGGCAAAGAGGAGGCACAGGAGGCAAGGAGGGTCCTAGCAGAGGTTGTGGGCTGTGGGTGTGGTGTCTCAGTGGCTGCCTGTTCCCTGTGAGGAGGGCCTTGGGGTGCAGGCTGGCACACTGTGTCTGTGGCTTGTAACTTCCACATGTTCTCTAAGTCTAGAAAGCTGGAATTGGTCCCTGTAGCCCGATGAGAAAGGTGCCAGCTTGGGCCTTTCAGAGTTGCCAAATGTTTAGTAGATTCAAAGTAATGGTACCGAACGGTTTGTGTGAAATTAGTTGTTGCTAAATCATCTCTTCTTACATGTAGGTTCAGTACCCTTAAATATAGGCTAGATCCCCCCAGCTGGGAAGAGAGAATCTTGTTTAGAAATTGAGCAAATTGGTTTACACTAAGTGAGTTAATGCAGTCACTGAAAATGTGCTAATTTCACCTGATTGGATGATGCATTTTTTATGCATGCCTACTTCTTGGAGAGAAATATCACTGAGTTAGTGCCAGGGTTAAGTTTGGCTCCAGTGCCCTGGCCCCAACTCACTACTTACGCCTCAGTTGGCTTCGTTATTCTCTCTTTTTAACAGTAGCTGAGAAAATATGGTGAATCCGAGACAGCAATGCAACTTATTGCTCTTCCTATAAAATATCCCCTAGCTTTCAAAAATTTTTTGGTTATATGTAATGGAGAACACTTGCATATGGTACAAAATTTAAAAGATACAAAAATGGTATCAATTCAGCCACCCATTCTCCTCCTCAGAGGCAACCACTGGTTTTGGTTTCTTATGTATTCTCACATATATGGTCTATGTACCTACAATTATTTATGCATACATAGTTTATTTACTTATTTTTATAAAAATCATAGTTTACAATATACATTATACTGCATCTTGCATTTTCCACTTAACAATACATCTTAAAGATAATGCCATATCAATATATACATAACTTCTTTGTCCTTTTAAAAAATATGTACATAGTATTCCTTTGTGAGGATGTATCATAGTTTATTTTAATTAAGTTCCCATGGTTGGGAGTTTAGATTGGATTGAGAAAAATGCAGGCCTTGTCTGGAGATTAGCATCTTGACCATGAGTCTTTGGTGTTCACCCAGCCTCAGGCAGGTGGGCAGAGCATTGGAAAGCAAGAGTCAAGGTGGGCCGACCACCAGCTGAACGGGAGGACATCAGCCCGTAGCATGTACTAACATGTGCTAGCTTCTTTCTCCTAGTCTCCTGGCTGGCACAGAGTAGTACATGGAGCACCTGAACTGGGCAATTGGTCCTCAGAAAGCTAAGTGTCCATGAGAGGCAGGCTGATCTTGCAGATCTCCTTGGCACGCAGTAGGTCTGCTGCCAGCCATGGGTCCTGTGATGCCTGTAAATTTGGCTGGTGGCCACTAGTCCACAGGGGTCCTGAGCATCCTCTCTGATGTCCTTAGCCATGGCCTGAGCCCCTGTCATGCTGAGTCCATTGGTTGTCCAGAGAAAGTGTTTGGCTTTGTTGTTGGCAGGGACGTATTTTTGTCTAAGATGTCTGTGTCTGCTCACCTATTCCTGCTGCTCTCAGAAGCCATCCACTGGAAGGTATAAAAGGAATTCACATACCCTATGGGGACATTTGGAGGCAGGAAAGGAGAATCTACCACCGTAACAAAAAGCAAGAAGTAGTATTTAGTAAAAGTATAAAAACATGCATAGGAAAAATATATTCAGACTTCTTCCCTCTGAGGATGGGGTAGGGAGGAGGGAGAGTTTTAGCTGTATCTGTGATGATTTATTTCTTTAAACTTGTGAGAAATTTGAAAGAAGTATGCTAAATATTAATATTGTCAGCTCTAGAATGTAGATTATATTATCTTTGGTGCCTGTTTGTATGTTTAAAATATTGCAAAATTAAAAATGATGATTTTATTAAAGCAGAGGGGAACACTTTCAGGCCCCAGCCCTCCCTCCTCTGGGCTATACCAGCATGTGGTGCTTCCCTCTGCTGCACCCCTTACCCCGCATTGTGTCTGTTTGGCCACTTGTCTCCCCAAGCATTTTTCTGTGATTCTCATCCTTTCCAAACAGACTAAGATTAATGAGCCCGTTGGAAGGTGGGAATTTATCTCATTCATCTTTGAATATGAGGCTGCTCTGATAAAGCAGAACATCCTTAGACTTTGGGACTCAATCAGGTTAGAGTCTGAAATTTGACTTTGTAGCTTCCTGGCAAGTGATTTATCCTCCCTGGGCCTCAGTTTTCCCATTTGCAAAATGGGTTGCAGTAAGGAGCAAAATGAAATCTATGGAAAGGTCTGGCACATAACACATGACAATGGGTCTTGTTGCCTGGATGAGTTGGGTGATTAACAGATTTAATCAGAAGTGTGGGGTTGGCAAAGAAGCAGGCTGAGCATGCAGAATTTGCTTTTGCTTTTTGTTTTGTTTCGACATATGAAGGACACGTGAATTTTATCAACTGAAAATGATGGCGCTCATCGCCTTCAGGGGTAGGACCCAGGCTTTGTCCCTTCATGGGCCTGGTGCAAAAACAGACTTTTGGCTTAATTAGCTGAATGTGAAACCAGCTTCTGGGTGTGCAGGCTGGAGCACTCATCTCTCTTCCAACGACCCTCACTCCTCCTGTGTCTCCTGTGTTGGGGGTCTCCAAGACCATTCCCAGGTTGGATGATTCACCAGGAGGACTCACAGGACTCTGCGTATAGCTGTACTTACAGCTTTCATTTATTACAGTGAAAGGATACAGAGCAAATCAGCAAAGGGAGAGATACATGGAAGACACGAGGTGCAAGCTTCCAAGGTCCTCTCCCAGCGGAGTCATCAGAACTTACCGAATACCTTCAGCATCACATTGTGACAGCACACGTGGGAAGTGTTGTTTACCAGGGAAGCTCATGAGAGATTCCGTGCCCAGGGTTTTCACTGAGGCTGGTTACACATCTGCACAGCAGATCTCAAATTCCAGGCTCCCAGAAGGAAAGCAGGTGTCCAACATGAACCATATTGTTTGCACAAATAGTTTAGGTGCAATGAACCACTCTTACTAGTCAGGGAGTGGTGAGAACCCTCCTGAAATCCAGGTTCCCAGATACCAGGCAAGGGCCAGTCTTACAAGCACATCTTTCCAAGGATGGCAGTCTCAGGCCTGCTGCGTGAACCCTTTCCTGCCTGCCTCCCTTCTGCAGATCACTTTGGAGGACTACGAGCAGGCAGCCAAGAGCCTGGCCAAGGCCCTAATGATCCGGGAGAAATATGCAAGGCTCGCCTACCACCGCTTCCCGCGGATCACATCCCAGTACCTGGGTCATCCGCAGGCAGATACTGCACCTCCGAAAGAGGGCCTTCCAGGTATGGAGCTCTGGCTGGAGGTTGGGTCTCAACTGTGGGTGGACCGAGAGCTACTTAGGGCTTTTTCCTGGCTTGATCTATTTCCCCTGATGGTATTTTAAGAGGACAGTGTTCTTGCATTGACTTCTCCCACACTGATGTTTGATGGTTCCCCTAAGGATTGATTGTATGTGTACTGTATGCCTCACCTGTGCAGAGCTGAACTGTTGAAGTTAAGAGAGAGAAGTGAAAGACAGTCCTTGTTCTTAGGAGTCCATCAGGGAGACAGGCAGTCTCATGTGGGATTTTTTTTTTTTTTTTTTTTTTTTTGAGATAGGGTCTTGCTCTGTTGCTCAGGCTGGCATGCAGTGGTGCAATCACTGCTCACTGCAGCCTTAATCTCCTGGGATCAAGCAATCCTACCACCTCAGCTTCTCGAGTAGCTGGTATCCAAAGGCACACACCACCACACCCAGCTAATTAAAAAAATATTATTATGTTTTATAGAGATGGGAGTCTTACCATGTTGCCCAGGCTGGTCTCAAACTCCTGGACTCAAGTGATCCTCCTGCCCTGGCCTCCCAAAGTGCTGGGATTATAGACGTGAGCCACTGTGCCCAGCCTCATGTGGCATATTTAAAAGAACACAATCAGCCAGTAAATACCAAATTGGTGGTAGGGTGGATTGGGGAGGGAGCAGGAACAGAGGGCATGTTCCCTGGGAAGACGATGTAGGCTCTGGTGTCAAACACAGCTGCATTTGTATCTGGCCTCCATCAATTTCTTGGGATTTGGGGAAAGATATTTCTCTAAGCCTCACTTTGTAAAATGTAATCTATAAAATGGAAATGCAAATAATATCTATCTCCAAGAGCTGTCGTGAGGATTAAACAGGAGAATACATGTCAAGTACTCAGTTCAGTTCTGGCATCTAGTGAGTATTCAGTAAGTGGTAGCTGCATTTATGCTGCCGAGTTCAGGGAAGGGGAGATCCGAGAGGTCTGAGTGGTTTCCTCATGAAGCCTCGCCGTGAAGGACCTAACAGCAGCAGGGGCGGTAATGAGGACAATAGGAAACCCCACTCCTGAAAGTTGGTGGTGGGGGGACACATAAGGGCCCTGGTGGTCTCCATCAGTGCCTGGGACCCTGGCTGCCTCTGGGGGTAGCTGGTGGTGCCAAGTTGCCCCAGTCTCTGGCTCCCTTGAATTTCAAGTCCTGTACTTTGAACATCTGGGGCCCTAGGTAAATTTCAGCCCTTTGAGTCCATTTCCCTATCTGAGAGAAGTGGATCCTACCATCTCAGTTTTGGCAAAGATAGACAGAAATGACTGTCAAATGTGTACTTTACGTGGACAGAGGACCCCCGTGTTCTGGGCATGAGTGTGGGGAAGAGGAGCAACTTCCGAGTGTGCAGGCTGTAGCTTTACCTGGAGCTTGAACTGCCTGCATCTCACAGACTGCTGCATGCATTAGGGCCTCCTGAGCTGGCCTGTGACCATACCTGATGGGGCACGTCCCTCTCCACCTCTGCCTGCATCAGCCCCTTTGTGGCTCCTTACGTGTACTCTAGGGACGGTCTGTTCCTTCCAAGCACGGATGGAGGAGGCCCAGGCAGGTCACTCTGCCTTGGCAACTTCCTTTGATGCAGATCTTGAGGTTTGCTCCTGCCTATGCCAGCAGCTGAGCAGCTGATCCTGGATGGTGCCGACTGAGCTGCATGGAGTTGAAGCCTCCAGCTCTACTGATATTTAGCATCAATACATTCTTTAGGGACAGAGTTTATCAAGAGTCAGGAAAACTAATTATGAGAATAATAAGAATAATATCCTATAATTCATTATTTGTAGTGCATTACTCTTTATGAAGAATTTTCCTATACACACTATTGCAACCCTCACAGCAGCCTGTTAAGGCAGGGGGTGTTATCTTCAGATGAGGAGATAGGCTCAGAGAGGTAAAGGAGTTTGCTGAAAGTCTCACAGCAGGGAAATTGCATAGAGGAGTTCTCTGCCTCCTGTTGGCTAATTCTAAACTTAACCTATAGTGGTGGGGAGCAGATGGCTTTATCATTGGCATTCCCTGCTCTGAGAGAGACAAGTTCCCTATCCTTTGCTCCTTTGGGGAGGGAGTAGCTTCTTGAGCCCCTCAGCTGGCCTGGCCCAGGACACTTATTCCCACTGGGCAGTCCAGGTGCAATCTGTTCTCTTCCTGGGAGAAGATACCGCTGCCCTTCTTAACATTCCTGGGATCTCTGAAGTGCTGAGGAAAATGAAGCCCATTTCAGTTAAATTTTAAAAAATTGTTGAAGTGCTAGCCATGTGCCAGGGACTGTTCTAGACACGTAGCAGTGAACAGCACAAATTAAAGTCTCTGCCTGCATGGAGTTTCTGTTGGAGTGGAGAAGACGTCATATCTGAGATAAAGAAGTGACATGGTTTGACATGGTGGTAAGTGCTGGGAAGGAAGCAGGGAAGAGCACATCAGATGCGGGGCCGGTGTGGTGTTGGATTTTGGGCAGGAAGACCAGGGCAGGCCTCCGTGTCTTTTGAACCCATGGTGGGGCACTTTGCCATCCCTCAATCCTGTTTTGCAGACTTCCACCCTCCTCCACTGCCCCAGGAAGACCCCTACTGCCTGGACGATGCACCCCCCAACCTGGATTACTTGGTCCACATGCAGGGGGGCATTCTCTTCGTGTATGATAACAAGAAGATGCTGGAGCGCCAGGAACCGCACAGCCTGCCCTACCCCGACCTGGAGACGTACACGGTGGACATGAGCCACATCCTGGCTCTCATCACCGATGGCCCCACGTAAGCCAGCTTCTCCGCAGCTGCCTCTCTTTGCACAGGTGCTGTTCTGTAGGAAGGAGATAAGAAAGGCCTTACCCCTCTGCCCTGGGGTCCTCTGTACTTAAAGCATCCCAGAAAGAGTGTGGTTTCTCCTTTCCTCAGTGCTTTGTGGATTTCTGCAACAGTTTTCCTTCATAGGCTGGCATAGCCTTAGACTTGGTAGTCCCTGTCCCCGCCTCCTTTTCTTTTTGAGACAGCATCTTGCTCTGTTGCCCAGGCTGGGGTGCAGTGGTATGATCTTGGCTCACTGCAGCCTCTGCCTCCTGGGTTGAAGTGATTCTCTTGCCTCAGCCTCCCGAGTAGCTGGGACTACAGGCAAGTGTCACCATGGCTAATTTTTATATTTTTAGTAGAGACAGGAGTTTCACCATGTTGCCTAGGCTGGTCTCAAACTCCAGAGCTCAGGTAATACACCCAACTCAGCCTTCCAAAGTGCTGGGATTACGGGTGTAAGCCACCATGCCCGGCCTCCTTGTCCCTTCTGCATGCATAGTGTGGAGCCTCTGCTTGCTGGTGGCCACCCAGGTGCCTCTGAATGTCTGCCATCCGTCTCCCCAGGCAGGACAGCAGCCTTGCAGAGAGTTACCAGCCCAGAGCATAACTGTATTTGGTGAGGAGTGATGAAGACATTGCTTCAGGCCTTGGATTTTCTGGGTTTCTGGAGAGGAGCATGCAGCGAGCCTGGAGAACTTTGCTCATGGGCATGATGCCCCATGATGCTTGTGGGCTTGGCTCCAGCTAACCTGGTGGGCAGCCATCTTTCTGAATTTGGCCCCCTCACTTCTTGGTGGGCACTTAGGCTGATCAGTAATGCCCGGACCCAGTAAGCCTCAGAGTGGCTGTGCTGGGAGTGGGAGTCTGGGTGAGGGGAGGTGCTGGTCACTCCTGAGGACCTTCTCTCTGGTTTTCTGGGAATCCTGTGATGCCAGTCTCCAAAGTGGCATAGTGAGCCCAAGGTTGATGGGCAGCATGACTCTTAGTCCTCCCTGATCTGAGGGCAGAACTAAGGCATGGGAAGGGCAGGGGCGGTTCCTTGGAGGCTGTCCTCAGCTAGGTGTGCAGGCAGTGGCTGTCCCATCTAGGGGGTTGTGAGGATCCTGCCTGGGGAGAGAGACTGAGTGAGGTGGCGTTTAAACTCCCTTCTGACTCCGAGGCTGTCTTGTGCTCCATCCACTCTGGGGCTTGTCTGGGCAGATGGATGACTGTGCCGTTGCAGCGCTGACAGACGCTCTTATGGAAGTCTACGTGATTAGATGCCAAGGAAGCTGCTGTTTGTTCTGGGGGCACAAGGAAGCAGGGTAGCATGAATTGTGGTTGAAGGTTCTGTGTGGCTGTGGATGCAGGTGTGTGGCTAGGCACCTGGGCTGGGTGTGGGCTGGTGGTTGGCCACAGCAGTGAGCATCCCCATCCCCAGTGGCCTTTACTGGCTGAGAAATCATAAAAACCCCTTCTCTGAGTTGGTGGGAATCTGGGGGCATCAGTCCTTACAGAGATTTCTGTCTTGGTAACAAATATCCCTACAGTCCCAACCCGCCCATGATGCAAAACATCCTCCTCTTGTCGTGAAGCCTCAGAGTTGAGAGGTCCTTGGGCCATGGCCATTAGGTCGGGGGGCTGGTTCCTCTGCAACCCAAGGCGGGCAGGTCATGCCTTGGAGTTTGACTGTGTTATCAGTCCTCCGGGCAACAAATTCCTTCTTCAAGGAATGACAAGTGGCTGAGGATAGAAAAGAGGAAGGAAAGGAGGGGATGAAGGAGGGAGACCTCCACTGAGCGTCCACTGTGCTTGGAGCCAGGCCCTTTCCCAGGCGTAAACCAGTTTAACCCTTACTTCAGCCTTGAGTGTTACCACCTGATATTTACTCATGGGAAATGGAGGCTTGCGGTTAATTCCCTAAACACATAAACTAGAAGCCAAAACACCTGTATGAGGTCCCAGAGCTGGCCTGCTATTGCCCCATCTCCTGACTCTCCACTGACTTTATAGAGTCTGTGGTGTGACTCAACAGTTCAGCAGGGTCTGCAGAAAACCGGAATCTCCTCATTCCACCCTGCTCCATCCTGACCCTTCCAGCCAGGGTTGGCCCCTGCAGATGCTGGGGGCCTCCAAACTGGAGAGCTCGATGTGACTTCTGCTCAACTGTGGTCTCTCCCCATCTCCAACTTGCAGGAAAACCTATTGTCACCGACGACTGAACTTTCTGGAATCCAAGTTCAGCCTTCATGAGATGTTAAACGAAATGTCTGAGTTCAAAGAGTTGAAGAGTAACCCCCACCGGGACTTCTATAACGTGAGAAAGGTGCGTTAGGGGCCAGTGTTCACAGCTGCCCCTCCCGGTCCCCCTCCCAGCCCATGGGATGCCCTGAGCCAGTCTGAGGTTTGTCCCCTGTGAGAACGTCAGGGCTCCTGGCTAAGGGCGGCCTTCGTGGCCAGAGGGGTATGAAGTATACATGCAGAAGGAAGATGGGTGAGCTACGTTTGTGTCAGGCTGGGTCTCAGACAGCACTTGAATCACTCTAGGTGGAAACCTTTGTCCTCATTGTGTATCTGTTGGGATGTGCCCTCTTCCTTGGAAAATAGGGCACAGCCTATTAATTGGTCATAAAAGTTGAGCGCAGCCTACTTTTAAGGTAGGGGATGTATTAGAGTCATCAAGGAAAGACACAGCTGTAAAGATATCTTTGGTCCCCTCCTTGTGTCCACGTGTTCTCATTGTTCAGCTCCCTTATGAGTGAGAACATGCAGTGTTTGGTTTCTCTGTTCCTGTGTTAGTTTGCTGAGGATGATGGCTTCCAGCTGGGCTTAATACCTAGGTGATGGGTTGATAGGTGCAGCAAACTACCATGGCACACATTTACCTATGTAACAAACCGGCACGTTCTGCACATGTATCCTGGAACTTAAAGTAAAATAAATAAGCTAATAAAATAAAATTTAAATTCCCTGAAAAAAAAAATCTCTCTGGAGTTGGGAGTTTGTGGTTTTGCATCCTTCAGGATCATGTGGATTTAAAGAAAATCTCTGATATGCTCAGATCTCTGCCTCTCTTCTCCCACCGAAGGGATGGCAGCCTTGCCTGGGGCTCCTGGCAGTCTTCGCCTGCAGGGGCTGCAGCTGTGGTAGGAGTGAAGGTTAAATGATCGTGGCCCCAGCCTTTCTATTCTCTTCTGCTGAAGCGCTGTGCAGTGAGGCACAGGGTCAGTGCTAGGCAGGGGGCGTTTGATGGTGAGCAAGAGTCACTTCCTGTCAACCAGGTAGTTTGAGGGAGAGGCCAGAACTGAGCTGACTTAGAGTGAGTAGGAGCTTGCCAGGCAGAGGGTGTGGTAGGGGAATAGAAGTGGTGGCATTCCAGGTAGAGGCACGTGATGTGCAAATGTCAGGAGGGAGGGATGATATGAGAGAGTCAGAACAGTGCGTTGACGTAACTGCAAGCAGTGCAGTGTGGCTGGAGCTCAGTCATCGGGAGAGGGAGCCGTGGGTTGTGGGGAGAGTAAGGCTGCAGATATGTGGGGAGGTCCTGGATCATGCAGGGGCTATGGGTTTCCCACAGAAGGCAGGGAGGTGGGCTGGGGTGTGGTGGTGAGCTTGGAGAGAAGCTCCTTGGGGAAGAGTGGGGATCAGGCTTTTCTTGGAGGAGGGATGGCCGAAGCTGAATGGAGTCACAGTGGGGTTGTCATCTCCACAGGAGCTCTGTCTCAGCTGGGACCTCCTGGGGACTTCCTCTTTTTGGGGTCAGCTTTGATAAGGGAGGATAGGCCAGGGGAGGATGTGGCTCCTCTGGGAAAGCCCAGCTCTAGGCTCCCTGACCTCCTGACTGGGAGCACTCAGCAATGCAGATGGAAGACCATATCTGGAGGCCCTAAGCCCACTTCTGTTACCTGTCAGGGAGTCCAACACAGACTCCCACTTGGATGGGATCAAGAGCTTTAAGAAGGGTTTGGCTTCAGCTCATGCACCCTGAGAGGCTTACGGAAGTGTCTTGGCGATTTCCAGGCAGAAGTGAAAGGTGTTTTAGACACCACTTACGTGGGCACCCTGGCATTTTTACCTTCAAGCACCATTTGCTCCTTCTCTGTGAGCCTTAGGTGTTCAGACAGGTGGATGTCTCTATCACTATGTGAACGCCTCTCAGCCCTGCCCAGAGAGCTTCACATGCCTAGCACATGCCCAGGCCCGTGTCCAAAGAAACGCCTCTCCCAGCCCGTTGCAGTCCTGTCCCGCGCATACGTGAATGCCCTGGGCTTACCTGCTTCCTGCCGCCTGGGGCCAAGGTGTCCTTACTGACTGTGCTGGCACTGACACTGTTTGCTTCTAAGGTGGGGCCCCCGTGGGTGTTCCTGGGTCTACCAACCGCTCTGTGGTCACAACATGAGAAAGAGTCCTGGCGTGGGGCTAGGGTAACAAATCAGAGCCTATCCCCAGGGTTCTCCTGCAGTCTTGGGGTTAATGTTTTCTCTGGACAGAGACGACCTTGATACCTATGACACAGTGGTCTGTTCTTAGGCACCATAGTCAGTCCATAAACATGGGTGCAGGTCTGCTATGAGCCAGGCCTGTGCCCACCCCTGGGTGCTGCCTACTTGATAGCACTCTCTTTTTTTGTTTTTTTTTGAGATGAAGTTTTGCTCTTGTCGCTGGAGTGCAGTGGTGCAATCTCGGCTCACTGCAACCTCTGCCTCCTGGGTTCAAGCGATTCTCCTGCTTCAGCCTCCCTAGTAGCTGGGATTATAGGTGACTGGCACCACACCTGGCTAATTTTTGTATTTTTAGTAGAAATGGGGTTTTGCCATATTGCCCAGGCTGGTCCTGAACTCCTAGCCTCAGGTGATCTGCCTGCCTTGGCCTCCCAAAGTGCTGAGATTACAGGCATGAGCCACCACACTTGGCCTTGACAGCACTCTCATAGCCTGTACTACGGGGAGGAGAGCTGCTTTCTAAAATCCAGAACGGGCCGGATGGTGGCCTCCATCTGTCTAAAGCGGCTGTTGGTGTCCCGGGGCAGACCAGGGCTGTGGTCTGAGGCAGGAGCTGTGACGTGGCAGTGGATCTGTGTGGGTGGTGTCTGTGAAGGCACCCGTCACATTGCAGCAGGTGAAGGGCTGAGATACCCTGAGGCCCAGCCAGCAGGACTGTGTGACCAAGACACTTGTTTTCTATGCAGAAGCAAGGTAGAAGGGCTGAGTGTGTTTGCTGCTTGGGAATTGGGTAGAAATAGGTGATGTCTACTGTGGTTTAAATGTCATATTAAGAATAGCAAATAGGTTTTATCTTCTGTACTAAACCTGACCAATTAGGGGTAGTTACCAGAGGCCACTCCTAAAGCTTAGTGAAAAGAGTGCTGTCCTCGATGATCGATGCCTGCCATGGTTATGGAAATGGTCAGTGTTGGCTTAGGTCCCAAGTTTGGAAACTCTGCTCTTTGTTTACATCTGAATCTTAGGTGAACATGGGGAATGCACTTAGATCCTCTGGTGAATTGAAAACACTGACCTCCAATGACCTTCAATTATTTTGTTCCTAAAATAATCACCCTTGAGATTCTGAAGTTTGGATGGGGTGCTTCCTGGATTGTCCAGTTGTTTTCCTCATTTATCTTGTGACTCACGGGGGTAAGGATAGGCTGACCCCCCTGCGGAGTGTCATTGGTAAGCTAGAGAACAGGACCAGAAAGCCCAGAATCCGCTGAGTCATGCTGAGTTCATTGCACCAAGCTGTGTCCAGCTGAGCTGAGCTAGGCTGACCTTCTCTTGTGCATCCCACGTGAGCCCAGCCTCATCTCTGAGGAGCCTGGATTTTGGGGATGTCTTAGTTTTCTGCTTTGTTTTGTTTCCCCAATGTCCAGTGGTCTGTCTTTCTGGTAAAAATGGCAAGATTAATGGCAGGAAGGACCCTGATGAGTGAGGGCTGTGGCTAATGACATGGGCTGGCTGGCATATTGCTCACAGAGGTCCAGTGGATCAAATATCTGGTTTGGCATGACTTGGAGATGCTCAGCCAGCCGTGGACAGCATTCCCTGCCCTGAGGTCAGCCACCTCCTCACCGCAGCCCAGGCTGAGCACCCAGTCGGCCGCAACAGTAGCTCCAGAGTGTTGTCTAATGGCTGTCAGCAGCCTGGCCTGTGAGGCTGCTGTCGGCCTCCCCAGGAGCTCCCGTAGGTCCCTTGGGCTCAGGGAGGGGGAGCCAGTTTGCCCACAGTGACTTCAGGCCATCCCTCAGCTTAGCTGGGGCTTCATTTCTTAGGGCTTATGGCTGTCCTGTGAGTGAAGCACAGTGAAAAGGGCGAGTGGAGATGAGGGATGGGGACATGGGTAGGATCCAGGTAATATTAGCAGAGCCCTCATCCTAAGATTAATGAAGAGGGTTCAGTAACAGAATCAAATTACATTTTAAAAATCCCTTCTAGCTTCTGTGTATGGAGAATGAATTGAACCAGAGCACAAGAAAAAGGAACAAGACCAGTTAGGAGGTCACTGTGAATTCAGGCCTGAGAACATGCAGGCTTGAACTCCCATGGTGGCAGTGGGGTTGGAGAATATTGTATGGATCTGACATCCATTGGAAGGCAGAATTGATGAGACTCACTGAGGGAAGGGAGTAGTAGGAAGGCCAAGGATGACTCCCAGTTTTTCAACGTGACCAACTGGATTCAGGACACTCCATTTCCTAGGATTCCAGAATCTGGGAGACAATCATCAGGCTTGGGCTGGGGTCAGAGATGAAGAGTCCACTTTTGGATATATTAAGTTTGAACTGCCTTTGGGTTATCCAGATAGAGATGTCAAGCAGGCAGTAGTATGTACAGTTCTGGAGCTTTTGGCTGGTGACATACATTTGGGAATTGGTATAAGTAAAATAATTAAATACACAGAAATGGAACAGATCACCTTTGGAGAGAGTTTATAGTGAGAGGACAAGAGAGCCCAGGACCAGGTATCAAGAAATTCCATTATTAAGAGGTCTGGTAGTGAGGATGAGCTGACTAAGGAGGCTGAAAAGGAGAGGACAGAGATGCAAGGGGTCAGTCTGGTATCACAGGACTTAGCACGATATAGAGGACGTATTTCGAGATCTTGCTGGGCTCCTTCTGCAAAGGTGCCTTCTGCAAAAAACTGCCTTTCCCTGCAATGTGGGGAGAAGTCTAAGCTGACTGTTCATTTCCGCTTTTTAGGATTTGCTCTAAGATCTTTGGCCTTGGGCCCCACGGCTTGAGTCCATATGTTGGCTTAGGGTCACTAGAGCGGCTTCCAGTAGAGTGGCTTCTTCTTGGGACTTGGATGCCCTGGAGTTTGGGTGAGGTGTAACTAGTCAAGGAAGGGTATGTTTGGGGGGTTGGCCTCTAGTGTCTGTTCTCATTCATTCCCACTTGGAGGTTTGCTTTGGGAATGCTCTGAGGGTTCTGAGAGGGATCAATGGGAAGAGTGGGATTTGATGGGCCCTCAGAGTTATCACTGAAACCATGAGAACCTGTCACACCTCTTAATTTGTTCATTCATTCATCCATTGGTTCGACTTTGTACTAGGCTCTGGGGTAGGTGCTGAAGACTTAGAGGTATCAAACATGGCCTTTGTCCTTGAGGAGCTCCCAGTCTAGTGAAAGAGTAGACACACAGACATTAGAGTGATCAGGAGGGTCTGCACAGCAATGGGATGCCTGTGCCAGGTTTTGAGGTTGGGCGAGCGAAAGAATATTCAGTTGTGCTTGGAGGAACAAGGTTGGCTCCCAAATGGAGGAGGTTGTGGGAAACTTCTAGGTGGATGAGATGGTGGAGAGAAAGTAGGGCATTCCAGACTGAAGAAACACATAGGCAAAGTGATACAGTGTACTGTACCTCGGTGTCTTGTGTACCTGTAAGTGGTTTGTCATGGCTGTAGCACAGAATGGGGCAGTGGCAAGGCAAGAGTTAAGGCTTGAAATAAGCCTTGAATCCCAGGCCAAGGCACTTGGGCTGTATCTTGAGGCTGATGGGCCCACAGGTCGTTTGTTGACTGGGGAATGGCCTGATCCAATCTGCATTTTAAAAAGATTTCCTGGTGCCGTAAGGAGGTGGAATGGGCAGCAAGGCTGAAAGGGAGGGATGCCGGGTTCGAAGTCTGAGGAGAAACGCGGAGTGGGATCCAGGCATTGGTGGGGCCGCCCCAATGGCCCACGAGGTGCTGGGGTTCTGTGCACATTAAGGGTTGGATGTCTTAACTCTTGTTGCTAGGGGAGGTGGCCTGACTCAGGGCCTGGTGGGTGCTGTGTTCCAGGTGGACACGCACATCCATGCGGCTGCCTGCATGAACCAAAAGCATCTGCTGCGCTTCATCAAGCACACGTACCAGACGGAGCCTGACAGGACTGTGGCGGAGAAGCGGGGCCAGAAGATCACCCTGCGGCAGGTGTTTGACAGCCTGCACATGGACCCCTACGACCTCACTGTGGACTCACTGGATGTCCACGCGGTGAGTGAGCTTCCGCTCCAGGGCCGCCAGCAGACAGCAGCCCTGGCTGGGGACTCAGCCCCCTGGAAAGCCACCGTGATTGTGCTTGCAGGGAGGCGCTATGGAAGCAACTCTTTCTCTTCTATCTGACTAAGAGATCATGTGGCCTCAGAGAATAACAGGTCTGGGGCAGCCATAGGACAGGGAAAGAGGGTGTGTGGCTTGGGGCCTGACAGGTCTAAGCACTAATCCCACTCCTGCCACTTAGGAGTTTTGTGCCCTTAGGCAACTCACAGAAGCTTTTATTTCCTTGCCTATAAAATGGTGACAGCCATGTGCCTTCTTAACTTAAAAAAAAATATTGAAACACTAAATGATGGTGTAACTGCTATGGAAAACAGTATGGTAGTTCCTAAGAAAGTTAAGTATAGAATTACCTGTGCCTCAGCAATTCACTTCTAGGTACATACCCAAAAGAACTGAAAGCAGGAACTTGAACAAATACTCACATACCAATGTTCATAGCAGTATTATTCATAGCAGCCAACAGATAGAAACAGCCCGTGTTCATCAACAGATGAATGGGTAAACAAAATGTGGTATATCCATACCATGGAATATCATTCAGCCATAAGAAGGAGTAAAGTACTGATACATGCAACAACCATCAATGAACTTTTCAAAAGATTACACTAAATCGAAGCCAGACTCAAAAGGACAAATATCATGTGATTCCACTGATATAAGGTACCTAGAATAGGCAAATTCATAGAAATAGAAAGGAGAATAGAAGTTATGAGGGGCAGGCGAGAGGAAGCCATGGGGAGTTAGTTTAGTGGGTATAGACTTTGTTTGGGATGAGAAAAAAGTTCTGGAAATGGTTAGTGGTGATGGTTGCACACCAATGTCAGTGTACTTAAAGCCACTGGAACTGTACAGTTAAAAATAGTTGAAATGGTAAATGTTGTGTTGTGCATTCTTTATTAGAACAAAAAAAACCTTTGTTAAATAGAACATTGAATGATATAATATGGAGAAAGTGCTTTACAAAATGTGAGCAGTGATAGGAAATGCTGTGTTATTCAATGGTCCAGCCTCTCTGCTCACTAAGCCAGCCGTGTCCCGAGCTGAGCTGTGGTGACTTGCAGATGGGGCCCCTGCTGTTCCTTCACAGGGGGCCTTGCCAAAGGATCCCAAGCTGACCGAGTGAGGATACATGGTCCTGCTTCCCAGGAGTTTCTAAGGTTTCATGCAAGAATTGACATAGAAGATGTCTTTCGGTGTGGCCATACAGAAGGCCATCTCGTAAAGGTCTAGAGAGGGGAATGTGCGTGGTGGCTGCAGAATGATGCATCGATTGGTGTCGTCTCCTCCCGCAGGGCCGGCAGACATTCCACCGCTTTGACAAGTTCAACTCCAAATACAACCCTGTGGGGGCCAGTGAGCTGCGTGACCTGTATTTGAAAACTGAAAACTATCTGGGAGGAGAGTACTTTGCTCGGATGGTCAAGGTGAGTGAACCCTCCGTCTCTCTAAGGCCTCTCAGGTGCCTGCCAACATCTGCCTTCAGAGAGTGGGGGCCCTGTGTGCCCTGGTTCCTTTCCCTCCCTTTGTCCATCATCAACTCAGGGAAGGGTGAGATGCCCAGGTGCCCAGTGCTGTGGCCTTCAGAGGGTGGGGACCTTGTGTGCCCCTGGCCCCTTCCCCTCCCGTCCACCATCAACTCAGGCAAGGGTGAGGTGCCCAGGTGCCCAGTGCTGTGGCCTGGCTGCCTGTTCCAGGCAGTGCTGCATGTGCCAACTGCAGGGAAGAGGAGGGAAGGGTATCCACCTTGGACAAGCTCACAGTACCTGGCCTGTCTTTCCTGTCTCTGCAGCATGAACCTGGCTGGGTGCAGATGAGCTCTGTGTGGAGATGCTTCTGCTGTGGCCTGGTTCTGCAGACCCAAGGCCTTCCTCCCCAGAGGGAGCCTCTGCTAAAGTGGAACAAGAGCTTACAGGAGCAGGCAGCCCTGGGGATTTAGATCAGTGCTTCCAGACTGGGAACAAGGTGGCTGGGGGAGCCACAGGACCCTGCTGGTGACGGAGAGTGAGGGTCTCCTATGTAGCTGGGATGCACTGGGGCTGACCCAAGCTCTTCTTGTGCCAGGAGGTTGCCCGGGAGCTGGAGGAGAGCAAGTACCAGTACTCAGAGCCACGGCTCTCCATCTACGGCCGCAGTCCCGAGGAGTGGCCCAACCTGGCCCGCTGGTTCATCCAGCACAAGGTCTACTCTCCCAACATGCGCTGGATCATCCAGGTGCCCCGGATCTAGTAAGTCAGGTGGCCCCACTGTCTGCCCTGTGCCCTACGGAGGTGACAGTCTGTCCCTCGTGGGCTGCTGAATCTGCACTCCTGAGGGGTAGGGCCTGTTCTGGTGCCAGCTTAGGCTTGTCCTTTCCAGGGATTTTTCCATAGGAGTGATGAGCAAAGATGTCTGCATGATACTAGAACTCTTTTTTTTTTTTTTTGAAACAGAGCCTTACTCTGTCACCCAGGCTCTGAGTGTAGTGGTGTGATCTCGGCTCACTGCAACCTCCACCTCCCTGGTTCAAGCAATTGTTTGCCTCAGCCTCTCGAGTAGTGGGGATTACAGACACCTGCCACCGCGTCTGGCTAATTTTTGTATTTTTAGTAGAGATGGGGTTTCACCATCTTGGCCAGGCTGGTCTTGAACTCCTGATCTCGTGATCCACCTGCCTCAGCCTCCCAAAATGCTGGGATTACAGGTGTGAGCCACTGCGTCCGGCTGACACTAGAACTCTTGATCTTTGAAAAATATAGAAGTGCAAAAGCCTTGGGGGAACTACCACCCTCGCCTTCTTCTCATTGTGGGTTGAGGATGGATTGTCCTTTTGGTGAGACCTGGAGTATGGGGAGAGCTGGCAGTGGTCTACATTGCTGGCCTTCTCCCTGGATGTCACTCAGATGACTGCTGTCCTCTCCAGGTGGCTGGTCAGGGTGGAGCCCATGGCTCCAGGATGGACTCGGGTATGTGGTTTAGGGAAACAGAGCTGAGTAACAGAATGTTTGGGTCACTGGGAGTTTGAGGACTCATATCTCAGCCTCTTGGTCAGCCGGAATGCCACCATCCCACTCCCAGTGGCTTCTGGCTTGAGAAAGTGCTCTGATGGGCGTGGGTAGGTGTGGAGCTTGCAAACCAGGGCGGGGTATTGCAGACATTGCTGGGAGAGGAGGAGAGAGGAGGGATCTGTGTTCAGGCCACATGTGACTTGACTCTGGGTGTTTGATGGGGACACAGGGTGCCTGAGGAAGTGACTGGGGCTGGTCTCTGACAGGGCGGCGGGCTGTTGGATCCACCTGATAAGCGAGTCTTTGCTGTCCCCCAGTGACATATTTAGGTCAAAGAAGCTGCTGCCGAACTTTGGGAAGATGCTGGAGAACATCTTCCTGCCCCTTTTCGAGGCTACAATCAACCCCCAAGATCATCGAGAGCTTCACCTCTTCCTTAAATACGTAAGTGTGGGTGGTACCCCAGGCAGGGCTCGTAGTGGCAGAGGCAAGAATGGATTCACTGTGAGCTGGGTCAGGTTTGCTCCCGCCCTTCACCGAGGTATCTCAGGTCCTGCCACCTGTGATCCAGGCATGGGGTCACCAGCCCCAAGAAGCTGGATTTCTAAAAAGTCCCCTTCCCCTCAGGGGCAGCTCTGGGAGTTGTGGGTGGCGGGGTCGGGGGGTCTCGGGGCAGGCCTTTCCAGAGAGGAAGGCAACAGTGGACAGACTGGGAACTCGGTTCCTGCCAGGTGGGGCTGGAAAGGCTGGATCTAGCCCCCAACAGCAGCCTCAGGTTTTTTTTTTTTTTAGAAATGCGAACACTTTAATTCACCTGCTTTACCAGCAACAAAGGTCCTCACACCATGTGTGTGATTAAGTACAAACCCCCAAAACGTATTTCCTTTCCAGATTCAGTTAGTTGTAGGAGAAGGAGAGGAGCAGTCTGGGAGAGACTCAACCAGGGAGAGAGGGAGAGGGCGCGGGAGCCAGTTCCTCCCTCATGCCTGGCATCCAGGGGGTATCAGATGGTGATACAGGCCAGTGCCTGGTGATGGATGACTTTCTACAGGGAGAGGCGCAGTGGGGAACCTGAGGGCTGGGGCACGGGGGAAGGATTGAGTCTGTGTGCCCAGAAAGTGATTGGACAAGCTGAGGGACATCATCGAATTTATGTTTTAGACAAACATATTCTGGCTGTTGTGTGGAGATGGCCCGGAAGAGAAGGTAGCTAGAGGTGGGGGCAAGGGTGAGAGTCAGGGGCCTGCCTGGGGACAGGAGGGGAGCTTGACCCAGTGGAAACAGCTCACACTCGTGTGTGCTTCTGCCTGGCCTGGTCAAACGCCACGATGTGATCTCACCTAAGCCTCACAATTACCCCATTACTATCACCATTTTGTTGTTAACAATAAGCAGAATTATTATGTGCTTGGTGTGTGTTGGACACTGTGTTAAGTGCTCTCCCTGGATTGTCTCATTTAATCCTCGCCAAAGCCCTGTGAAGCTGCTAGCTCCAACTGGCACACAAGGAAATTAAAACAGATCATAAAGCTAAAAGTGGCAGAGCTGGAATGCGTGTCCAGGCAGGCTGACTCCAGTGATGGGCCCTGAACCCCTATTCTCTGTTGCCTCCCAAGTGAGAACAGTGAGGTGCACAGCAGCTACCAGCTTGTGTCTCTGAGGTGTGGCGGTGCAGGGACTCTGCACAGAGTGTGGGGTTTGGTGAGAAGGGGTGGGTGTAGACCTGGCAGGACCTGGACAGAGACTGAAGGAGGCATTGGGGGGAGTCTAGGATGCCTCCCAGGTGCCTGGCTTTGCAGGAGCATGGATGGCGCACTGTTCGAAGGTTGCTGCCAGCAGTGGAAGAAGAGCAGGTGTGGGGAGGAGGAGGAGCAGGTGGAGGAGACAACGTATTTTGCTCCCGAGGCTGTGGGAGATGCAGTGGTGAGGCCCTGCTTCAGCTGGATAGAGCTCAGAAGAGAGGCTAACGTTATCCCCATGCCAGGCCCCAGAAAGTTTGGGTGAAGTATGGGGCTAGTAAGCACAAAGCAGAGCTCACGGTCCTCCCTGGCCCCCCAAACCCGTCTAGGGCGTGCTTAGGGTCATAGCAGGGACCCTGTCATTTCCTTTGACACACAGGGCTCTGTGACATGGAAGATTCTGGCCATGACCCTCATGCTGCCTTGCTCCTCTGGGCCCTTGCTGCCCCCAGTAGGAACAGGAGAAGCTGGCAGACCTGGCTGGGGCCTGGGGCCTGGGCTGGGAGCCCCCCAGTTTGGGCCAGTTGTGGATTAAGGGGGACAGTCTCTTTCTCCCATCTGCTATTCAGAGGCCCCTTTCCAAAGCACTGCCATGGCCTGGTAGCAAGCCTCCCCTCTGCGCTGAGAGCCCGCACGCTCCATGCATGTGGTCTTGGTTGGGGATTACCTCTGGGATCAGCCAGAAGGCTCCAGTGACTCGGGAGGGGCCCTCAGGGGTCTCAGCCAAGGTAGAACTGCAGTGGACGGGTGGGGGTTTCCTGAGGCTACTCAGACCCGTCTCAGAGGGCAGCTCCCAGTGGAGATCGGAGAGCAGAGCTGCCTCCCAGGAGCCACGGCTTAGCCCAGCAAGGACCCTCTTGTCTGTCTGTGAGGCAGCTGGGTGGTTTCTCCTGGGTTCACCTGGACATGCCCTAGGATATCCTCCAACTACAGCTGCAAAGAGTGCAGACCCAGAGCCCAGAACCGTTTTTTTTTTTTTTTTTCAGACGGAGTCTTGCTCTGTCACCCAGTCTGGAATGCAGTGGTGCAATCTCGGCTCACTGCAACCTCCACCTCTTGGGTTCAAGCAATTCTTCTGCCTCAGCCTCTTAGTAGCTGGGATTACAGATGTGTGCCACCATGCCTGGCTAATTTTTGTGGTTTTTTTTTTAGTAGAGACTGGGTTTCACCATGTTGTGCAGGCTGGCCTTGAACTCCTGATCTCGTGATCTGCCCACCTCGGCCTCCCAAAGTGCTGGGATTACAGGTGTGAGCCACGGTGCCTGGCCGAACCTGGTTTCTTGAGCGATTTTCTTAGTTGCCTTGGCCCTGGTTTGCTCAACTGTAAAATGGGGCTGGCAGCCAAGCCCTCCCTCCCGGGTTGCTCTGAGTATGAATTAACTGATGCGAGTGAAGTGCTTCAAGCAGGGCCTGATGCGTGATGTGTACTAGGACCCTTCCCCCTCACAGCTTGTCGCTGCTGCTGATGGCAGTGACTGCTGCTCCCTGCAGGCTGACCTCGGTACGGCAGAGGGGCAGGTGGTGGGCATGGCTGTCTCACCCTTCACCTGGCTTGGCAGTTTCCCCCACTGTCACCACTACCACACAGGAGCTTGGCACTCTCCGGTCTCACCTCCAGAGTACCTATGGATGCTCCGAAGGGGCAGAACTTGGTGTTGTACCCACTTTTCATCCCTGGGAGGAACGTGGCCTCAGCTAGGCTAAGGGGTCCCCAGCTGAGGTGTGAACCTGAGGGGCCCAGACCCCCAGGCCTCTGGCAGCTATGAGCCCCGGGAGGCTGAGCCGAGACTGAGTCCTGGTCCTGCCTTGGCCTGGTGCTCAGGACCTTTCCTCCTGCCCAGGTGACGGGGTTCGACAGCGTGGATGATGAGTCCAAGCACAGCGACCACATGTTTTCTGACAAGAGCCCGAGCCCAGACGTCTGGACCAGCGAGCAGAACCCACCCTACAGCTACTACCTGTACTACATGTATGCCAACATCATGGTGCTCAACAACCTCCGCAGGTGCGTGAGGCCTGCCCTCGCACATGCTTGGGTTCATGTGTTAGCATGTGCACACATGCACACACTCATGCATGTGATCCTTATGTCCGTGTGCACCTGAACCAACACGCATGTCCATGTGCCCACATATCTCAAAACACACAGCACTTTCCAGCCTGCTATATGAGGCATGTCTCCACATGATCACACACATGCAAACATGCCCACCATAACACGCATACCAGTACAGACATATGTCATGTACAGTATGCAATGCAGCCACAGTCCACACGTGCCTACACGTTTATATGTACACACACCAGTGCATACTCTATGTGTACCTGTACATCCCTGAGATAACAGAAGCATAGGACATGCTATCACACATGCACGTTCACTTACTGCCACACCAACAATGTCCACATGTGCATATTTTCGTTCAGCAAATCACTGGCATGCGATAGGCGCTACCCTGGGCACTGGACAAATAACAGGGAAAAAAACAGACTAAATCCATGCACGCCCTTACAGGCAGAGGTCTAACAGGCAGAGGCTCCCACCAATATGCACACAGATGAGGCACATGTGGCCAGGAGTTAGCTACCCAGGGCAGCAGGACACCGAGCCATTCCCTTCCCTACAAGTCTTGCATCCCACTTTCCCCTGCTGGGCCCTGGGGCCTCTCTAGCTCAGCCTAAACTGGTGCTAGTTGGTGGGTGTGGAGGTTTTGAATGGGGTCCTGACTGAAAGAAATGGCCTGGCAGGGTGGAGGCGGTCCTGGGCTGAGCTTTTGGAGATAGGGGCTCTGGTTCTGGCTTTGCCACTGACCTGTTCAGTGGCACGGAGCATAGACTTCACTCTCCGGGCCTTGGTTTGCTCATTTCCCTGACACAGAGGTCAGACTCCATGGTTTCTCATGGCCTTCCCTGCCCTGGAGTTCTATGAAGGCGGGACACAAGGCCAGGAGAGGAAGACAGGAGAGTGGCTGGAGGGCACAGCAGGGTCTCTTTCTACCGTGAGGCCCACTCTCTGCCCGTAGAGGTGATGCTTCTTGGTTCTAAGGGGTCCTGGGGCCTGGGCCTCTGCATTTTAGGAGAGGTAGTTTCCAGGGTGCACTGGGTCAGCACAGCTGACCATAGGTGGTCATTCCTCCTGGAGCTGACCCTGAGCTGAGGCTGCAGGCCCCAGGCAGTGCCAACTCGGGGGGGCTTCCTGATTCGGGGCCCCTTCTCTTACAGGGAGCGCGGCCTGAGCACGTTCCTGTTCCGGCCGCACTGTGGGGAGGCCGGCTCCATCACCCACCTGGTGTCTGCCTTCCTCACTGCTGACAACATTTCCCATGGGCTGCTCCTTAAGAAGGTAAACAGGCCACTCGGGAGCCTGCCCTGAGTGACTGCCCTGCCTTGGGCTCCTGGGAGGCTCGGCCAGTGAGGCCAGAAGGCTGGGCCCTCTTCTGGGCTGGGATATCTGTCCTTATCTTGGTTTTATTTTTAATTATGAAAGTAATGTAATCAAACTCATCGCAATTTCGATTTTCCAAAAACTGGAGAAATGAAAAAAAGCCAGCCCTTATTGCTATTACTTTAATAGAAATAGCCATTATTAGCTTTTTAGTATATCTAATTTCCATCTTTTATCCACAGCATATTTGTAATGTGTTTATTATCATAATGAACACAGAATTTGGTTCCTGCTTTGTCCTTTACTGTTGTATGACAAGCATTTTTTGATGCTGCAACATAATGTCTATGCTTTTCCTTCCAAAGGCTGTTGTTGGATGAAGGGTCTGCCACTTTGTCTGTAATTCACTCAACCAGTCCACACTAGTTGGACACAGAGTCCATCCACCTTTTCACTGGTGTACCCTTGAGCTCTGTGCATGCAGTCTTCTCCATATTTTGGATCACTTTCCACTGGCACGATGTTTGATCAAAATGCTCCCTTTCCCTGATCCCGGTGAGGTGTAACCATGGGTCACATTTTTGGGTAGGGTGGGTGCTACAGTAGAAAACCACTCTATCCTGGGCAGGTCCGCCCTTCCCATCCCTCCAGGGATCATCTCCCGTGAGCTGGAGTGTTTATAGTCTCAACCTGGCTGTTTGCAGTCAAAGCAACAAAACAACTAAAGTAGGGCATCTTCTAGACTGGGTCCATGCCTAGGGGCAAGGAGCTGAAAGTATAGGCTGGAGTGGGCTGCCCTTCCTGCCCTGAGCTTTGCCTCCAGTTTGGAGCAAGAGTGAGCGCTTCCAAAAGTAGGTAGAGGCACCAGGGAGGGCTGGCATGCAATGTAGGAATGAGATGAACAGTGGGGAAGGGGGAGAGTGGGTCTGGGTGTCCTTGCTTCCAGGGACTCGGGCTGAGGACTTGGACAGACACTGTTCAGACCCCTGGTTTCCACTGGTGAATGCTTTTTCCCTCCCTTTCTCCCTTCCCTTTTCCCTTCTCCCCTCTGGCACTTGTCACATGAGTTTGGTGGTTCTTTTGCAGAGTCCGGTATTGCAGTATCTCTACTACCTTGCTCAGATCCCCATTGCTATGTCTCCTCTTAGCAATAACAGTTTGTTCCTCGAATATTCCAAGAACCCTCTGAGGGAATTCCTGCACAAGGGACTGCACGTTTCTCTTTCCACCGATGACCCTATGCAGTTCCACTACACAAAGGTGAGGACTTTGGGTTGAGGACAGTAGTGCCTCAGTAGGCACCAGTCCTAGCCTGTCTTCCCATTTTAGGGACCTGAGCCCTTGGCTCAGTTCTGCTTTTGGGGTGGGGTTGGTGGCCCAGTAAAGGCAAAAAGGAAGCCACTGTTGGGGGAAAATTGTGCCTTCCAGGAGCCCTCTCTTTGGGGTTCTTGAACCCTCAAAGGCACAATTAGTATCTTTGCCTTCCTCTATTTTTCCTTTCTTTGACATTTGTGAGCTCTGTGACCTTGGTAAAGTTATTAGACCTCTGGATCAAGTTTCTCTTCATCTGTAAAATGGAGATAAAATTGTCTCTATCCCTACCCTGTGAGGATTCATGAAGATAATGAATCAAAGGATTTAATATGGTGTTTGCATATATTCAAAATAGTTACTACCTTTTAAATCAATGCTATTATAATTTCTATACTTTGGGTCTCTGGGAAAAGAAAAGAGGAAGGTAAAAGTGGTGTCATGCATGGGGACCAGCCGCAAGTGCACCCAGCATGTTTTGATGGTGTTAACAAGACCAGCCATTGCTTAACAAAAACAGAAGTACCAGAGTCTTTTAGGACAGAGGTTCTCCAACCTCTTGGTCTCTAGACCCCTTTATACTCTTAAGAATTGAAGCTTTCAAAAACCTGTTTATGTGGGTTATATCTACTGATATTTACCGTGTTAGAAATGAATAAGAAATTTAAAAATATTTATTATCTCATTTAAAAACCACATCAATAAACCAATGAAATGTTACATAATAACAATTTTTTTTTTCCTGAAAAGTAAGTTTCTCCTGCCTTTGTTTTGCATTTTTAAGCCTCTTTAATGTCTTAATGGAAGTCAGCAGGACTCTTCTAGCCACTTCTGCATTCAATTTGTTTTTAATCAAAATATGTAAAAATAGAAATCTTGCCTCATGAAAATACATAATTGGAAAAGAGAAGACCTTTCAAAAAGTCTTAGGACCCTCAGGGATCCTTGACCTGTACTTCGAGAACCATTGCTGTAGGCTACAGTGGCAGTGGGGTGGGGAAGAGGTCACCGAGGGTTTGTGATGAATAGACACTTCACATCCCAGAAAAGAAGAAAACCACAGCTCAAACCCAGATCCTTCTGGGATTACACCATTTTACTGCTTATCCTATGATCACTTCTCTTTTTTTTCGTTTTGATGTTCCATCTCTGCTTTTAGTACTTTACTCATCTATCTATCTATCTATCTATCTATCTATCTATCTATCTATCTATC
>NC_045446.1:54190398-54245613 GCF_002776525.5 Piliocolobus tephrosceles | reverse complement strand
ATCTATCTATCTATCTATCTATCTATCTATCTATCTATCTATCTATCTATCTATCTATGGCAAACTTAAGAAAATAGCGTATTAGAAAGAAAAGCTAGAGGGCAAGTGCTAAAAGTGGTATGACTAGAGGCTGTCACAGGGCAGCAGAGACTGCCATCCCTGATGACTGGCACAGGGCTTCAACATGAGCTCTCAGTGCTGGTCAATGAACAAACGTGGAGGTGTGAGTTCAGATTTCTCTTTGATAACCCGTGATTTCACAGAAGAAAAGATCTTAGGTGTTGAAGGTGTGATGTTTGATGATCCAGGGTCATTCAGTGAGGAAAAGTTAAACCTGCAGTGTCTGATGTTGTTAGCTTTGGACATGTGTGAACGATCGACATGGATATCCTCCTGTCTAATCCACATGCTTTGTTGGGGGGTCTAGGAAGCACTTATGGAAGAATATGCCATTGCAGCTCAAGTGTGGAAGCTGAGCACCTGCGACCTGTGTGAGATTGCCAGGAACAGCGTGCTGCAGAGCGGCCTCTCGCATCAGGTATGGAGTGTGATGGTGCTGCCTGTGTCCCTCCTGGGAAGGCTGCCTGCTGTGTGCCAGGAGCCTTCCAGGCACTGGGGATCTGTGATGAACACAGCAGGTAAGGCCTCTGAGACACTCAGGCACAGGGAGAGAAAACGCGGCAGCCTCCTGCGTTTTTATAGTTGCTTCCTCACCCTTCTTAGACCTCTACGCCTCCTTGGAGAGGCCTTCCCTGATTGCCCGTTCTAAAGTAGTCACACACTTACTATTATTCTCTATCCCCTTAATCTGTTTTTCTCCATACCATTTATTCCTGCAGATATTTGGTTATGTGTTTTTCTGTCTTTCCCTCTAGAATGTAAGCTCTGTGAGGCCAGAGACTTGTTCAGAATTATATCCCTGAGCCCTAGATAGTCCCTGGCACATAGCAGGCGTTCAATATTTCTTGACTAGATGAACAGTATCTAGACTGAATAAAAATCTAGACTATGGGACCTAGACATCGTCATTTTAAAAAAAGCCCCGTAAGTAATTCTGATGTGGAGCTAGCACTGAGACCCATGTTCTGATGTATCTTAGGTCCCCCGACACCTCCCTGGGTGATGTCACTGGTTAGGGAGAGGTTGCGTTAGGGCCTGTGCTTGTCAGATGATGATGCAGCAGAGTTAAAGGCTTAAGATTCTTTTCATGTGCAGTGTGGTGCCTTGGATTGGCCCTCCCCAGAAACATTGTCTGTCCTTGTCAGTCTCAGGAGGGACTTCTTTTTTTTTTGAGACGGAGTCTCGCTGTGTCGCCCAGGCTGGACTGCAGTGGTGTGATCTCGGCTCATTGCAACCCCCGCCTCCCGGGTTCACGCCATTCTTCGGCCTCAGCCTCCTGAGTAGCTGGGACTACAGGCACCTGCTACCACGCCCGGTTAATTTTTTGTATTTTTAGTAGAGATGGGGTTTCACCACGTTAGCCAGGATGGTCTCGATCTCCGGACCTCGTGATCTGCCCGCCTCAGCCTCCCAAAGTGTTGGGATGACAGGTGTGAGCCACCACGCCCGGCCAGGAGGGACTTCTTAATTAGTCTTACCTCCTTCCCCTTGCCTTTCCCATCCCCAACAGCTGCTGCAGAACTTGTATTTCCTCTCTGATCAAGGAAAGCATAGCCAGGAATGAAGGGTTGTCTGAGGATGACTGAGGTTGTCAGGGTGACATCCTTGAGGACACAGAGGCCAGGAGGAATTTTATGAGTTCTGTGGGGATAAGATGTCCTGACTAAAGATCTGCTTCAGGGGGACTAGTCTGATTTGCTGTGACTAATGTCAAAGCTGACTACATGGCTATAGAAAGTGAATCAAAAGTACATCGTTTCATTTGTATTTCTCTTGGTCCACAGGAAAAGCAAAAGTTTCTGGGACAAAATTATTATAAAGAAGGACCTGAAGGAAATGATATTCGAAAGACAAATGTGGCTCAGATCCGGATGGCATTCCGATACGAGACCTTATGCAATGAGCTCAGCTTCCTGTCTGATGCTATGAAATCAGAAGAGATCACTGCCTTGACCAAATAGGTCCAGCATTTGACATGCATTTGAACTTTTTGGTTCAATTTCAAGTCTGCTGTGGCTAATAGTGGTCAAGATTCTAAACTAGGACTTTCCTCTGTTAAGAGGATGCCTCTGAAGAAATTTTAAACTGGTGATTTTGGTTGCACTGCTCACTTTAAGATTTAACATGATCACTTGTATTTCTGAGTAACAAGATGGTGACTTCTCCTTGGGGATCTGGGAGCTGAGCACTTGTCTATACTTGTTCCTAATTTTCCAATTATTTCTCTTGAAACTGCCAGTGCCTGAACTGTTGGGGCCAGGATTTTCCATGGTCGGATGCCAAGTAACATGAGGTCTGTGTGGTTTTCTGCCATAGTTTTCTCCATTGGCCCAAGTAGGCTTATTGGTAGTTGTTCATTTCAGCCTCTGGCTGGCTGGCTGCCTTAAACACAATCAATTTCAAAGCTCCATTTCATAAAGGGGCTACTTTGAGGGAGTTAAGATGGAAGACTTCCTTCTTGATAATTTGTGTTTTTAGTGAATTTCTTAAACCGTTTTATTTAGCCCTCTTCCCCCATTTCTAGTTGGAAGCCAAATGTACTCATGAAAACAGCCACTCCTATTCTTTTTTTTTTTTTTCTTTTGAGTCGAAGTCTCGCTCTGTCGCCCAGGCTGGAGTGCAGTGGTGTGGTCTCGGCTCACTGCAAGCTCCGCCCCCCCAGGTTCACGCCATTCTCCTGCCTCAGCCTCCCGAGTAGCTGGGACTGCAGGCGCCGCCACCACGCCCGGCTAGTTTTTTGTATTTTTAGTAGAGATGGGGTTTCACCGTGTTAGCCAAGATGGTCTCGATTTCCTGACCTCGTGATCCGCCCGCCTTGGCCTCCCAAAGCAGCCACTCCTATTCTGAGTCTTGGTTTCTTCACCTAGAAAGTGAGGGTTTGGACTAGACAAGTGGCTTTCAGGGTGTTCTGTGAATCCCCTCATGAATACTTTAGGGTGGGGGATGGAAGGGAGTGAGTGATGCTCAGGGGCTGTCAAACTGACTCTGGTTCATCAGTTTCACACTGGGGCTGCTACATAATACTTTCATTTGAATGAAGAACTTCAAAAAGCACAGGACTGGATGATCTCTGTTCCTTTTGGCTCTAATATGCTACAACTGTAGGCCAATTATCACTTTACCAGTTAAGAGTTAGGCCAGATAAGTGAAATTTAACTGAAGATCACACAGCTATTAAGTAATAGGCCTACAACTGGATTTTCTTATTCCAAATCCTGTCTTTTCCCCACTATTCCATTAGACCCCACAAATGTTAGTTGTGTGTGTGTGCGTGTGTTTTTTTTTAAATCACTGTAACCAGGTGCATTTTTTTAAGGCAAAATTTCTCCCTTACCTACTATGATGACTTCAGAAGATACAATGGTCCCAGGTGCCAGGTAGAAAGCATTTTAAAGACCAATCTGAATTAAGCTTTATCAATGTGCTCTTCATCTGTGTTACTAGTGCCTGGTATGTAGTAGGTGCTCAATAAATGCATACTAACTGAATTTCTTTTGGCAACTTTTTAAGGACATATGCTCTTAGTACTCAAGAGGCTGCTCGAGGACCTTCCTATCTATTTCTGTGGTCAAATTCAGACTACAGGAGGTCTTTTTGAATCATTATAGTTAGAAGAACCCGATTTCTGCCTGTGAACTTATCTGACTTTAGACTGTCTCATCTTGTGACTTTACAATGCCTGGTCAATTCAGCATATGGAACTATAAATGCAGTCTTTTTACTAGGCAGATATATATGCTATCTTACAGCTAATTATGAAATTGAGTGAAAATTCATTGTTATCTTAGGGATTAGTTGTGAAAAGCCCCCATTTGTATACATTTGCCCTAACATAGGAAGTATTGTGTAGTTTCTCATTGTCAAGTTATCTGTATCAAGTATCTTTTTTTTTTTAATTGTTAAATAAAGTCTGCTAGGACTGTGGCTCAATAATTTAAAACTATGTAAAGATAATCATATTTAAAGCAAATGTTAGTTTTTTTACTCTTAAGATTGGGCACCATGAAAAGCTATCAATAATAATACCTAATTTATCTGTTACTAAGACTCGGACATGAATGACATTCACTAGGAAAACTCAAAATTTTCAAACTGAAGCTCACTAGACCCGGAAGATAAATCTTTTGTTATCTTCTCTAACTTCTACCCTGTTATAGTTCATGAGCAAAGCTACACACGTTCATTTCCGTTTCCCGGGATATTATTTTAGTCTGTCCAGCTAATACCATGTTGGATTTTACCTGTCCTGCAAGCTTTTCCGACATCTTTTCTATAGCACTTTGTGCTTTTATTACATTGTTATACTTAATTGGCCTTTTGGGGGACAAATCCCTACTTTCCTTTGTGTTTGCAATTGGAATAAAAGGCAATTAATAGCATACTGACTCAGGTTTCGAAAGGAACAGTTTTTGAGGCAGTTTTCCCTTCCTTATCCTTAAGGGCTCAAGTTCATTTTATGTGTTACTTCAAATTGTACCGTTGAAATGATCGCCATCATTGCTCTTTGCCTTATGGAAACAAATCAATCACAGTTCCTGGGTTATTTCTCATGGCCTCTTGGATTAAAAAAGAGCTGAAAGCACATTTCTCCTGCTTTCTCTTTACTTCTAAGTGTTGGTGAAACAATATTCTTCATTTCCTGGGTTTGAGACATGACTGAAGGTGATATACCCAAATACTCTCTGCCTAAACTATGATCGTTATAAAGAACAAGTGTAACTAATTCCAATAAAAGGAATACTAACCAGATAAACATAGTTCCTTGGAAATTTTTGCAATTAGTAAGGTAGAAGATGACAGAGCTGCAAGAGTGTCAAAACCTATCTCTGCAAAGGCTTTTATGTCTTTTGACAGTAAAATGTGCATTTCTCCACAGTATGATGATACAGTCAATTTAACTACCAACTGCCACTCATTCTTATGTCTTTGTACTTTTCAGCACTGAGATTCTACGATGTTTCTCTAATTATATTCTTATATTTTGTAAACAATTTTACATGGTAAACAAACTACAACAGGGTTGAGCATTTTATTTTTACCGTCTGTTGGGGTAGGGGGTCCACAACCCCTGGGCTGTGGACAGTACTGGTCTGCTGCCTGTTAGGAACCAGGCTGCACAGCAGGAGTTGAGCTGCAGGCGAGTGAGCGTTACCGCCTGAGCTCCATCTGCTGCCAGATCAGCAGCAGTATTAGATTCTCAAGGAGCGTAAACTGTATTGTGAACTGCACATACAAGGGATCTAGGTTGCATGCGCTTTATGAGACTCTAACTAATGCCTGATGATCTGAGGTGGAACAGTTTCATCCCGAAACTATCTCCACCCCACCCCTGGTCTGTGGAAAAATGGTCTTCCATGAACGCAGTCCCTGGGGCCAAAAAGGTTGAACACCGCTACGGGAGGGTGAAAGGACATAAGATTGAGTCTGTTGTCAGCTGCTTATGTTTATATTATATTGTCATTGCGTGGCCCAGCATAAATGTGAGTGACCTGTTGACTTCCCTAATCTCCAAGTAGTTTTCTTATTCCTGGACTTGACTTCAGACACTAACAGTTAAAATGGAAATTCTTTAGACTATCTTTTAATAAACTCAACTTCCCAATGTTAAAAATCACCAAATCAAAAGATATTTTCAAGCAGCCTTTTCTCCCAGATATACATTAGATATAAGGAAATCAAGTCCAATTTGAAATGAATTTTAAAACAGCACACAAACATTATAAGCCCCCAGCACACAATATAAAATAGTTCTCTACGGAATATAAGCATTTAGTATATTAGAATGTGAAATTACGTAAGAAAAGAATCTCTTCAATTAGCTAAAATTACTTGTGAAAGATTATTTATTGCACAATTTATCAGTGGGTACTAAGAATAACACAGATACTATTATTCTCAACCTCTAAATTCAGTACATAGTAAAATTCATTTTCTCAAACTAAGGTTCTATACATAATCGGAGTAAACCCTGTTATTGAGTTAGGATAGGGAAAACAAATTCCTTGAGTTCATGAAACCACTTCACAAATCCTAGAAGGCACACATTATATTTCCTATCATGGTAAGTACATTTAAGTACTTCATATTTAAAAAAGACAAAGCTGTACAGAATACAAAAAGTGTACATTTCATCCATTAAACAAATTTACAACTTTTACGATTAGTTATTACAGTAGAACTGACCTAACATTCACATCTAAATAATTATCACCCAGTTTAATAGAGCGAACAAAGAGCTGTGCTCATTTATTTGCTAAGGCTATGATATTTTATATTCACAGTAGATCAGTAAGTGTCTTGGAGCTCACATTGTAAAATAAAAAGGTTTGGGCCCTATTGAGTCACTGGGCTCAATGTTAAATAATTCTTTGAAAGGTGAAGGATTCTGGGGGATAAAATCATTGGCTATCCCTGGAAAGATCCAAAACTCTGTAAGGTAACTTCGTTCACTTTTCAGAAACATTTTAAAATTAGGCAAACTGAATTAAACTCAGCAAGTCTAATCTAAAAGGACAATTTAAAATCTTAGAGCTGGAAAAGGTTTCAGTGGATCATCTATCCCAAGGTTTTCAAAATACGTTCCATGGAATACTAAGAATCTATGGAGGAGATACAGGGTTCTGCACATTTGACTTGAATTTAATTAAATTTTTTTTAAAAAAAATGACTCTCACTGTATGTGTTACTCACCAAATTCAAACATGCTGGATATCACCAATGCATTAATATGGTTTTATTCATTGACTTAATCACATTTATAGTATATAAAGTTTATACAATAAATAAGGAAATTTATATTAATTTGACTTTTATATAGTGGGGTGTAGGGTATGTGTGTATGCACGTGTGTTTAAGGGTTCCGTAAGATTTTCCTTGAAAAAGTTTTTGCTGCTGAAATAGTGTGAAAACCACAAATAAAGTCTCAGTTTCTAAAGTAGGAACCTACAAACAAGAGTAAGAGACTTTCTCAAGGTCACACAACTACCAAGTGCATTGCCAGGGTGACATGATGGAGCCCCTGGTACTCTGCTTGCATAAACCTCCACAGGGAGTAGTTAGCTATTTGGTACTTAGCTGTCCCATTATGAATGTCAGTGGATTAGTCTTCAGTATTTTGGGGGGCAAAATCAAGCTACCTCTGGCCAGACGTTTTTCCTTGAAATTGATTATTTTTATTTGCTTGCCTATTAAAATCCTATTATCCAGAAATTCTGTCATCAATAAGTGGCAACTTAAATTGTGTACCCTGGTTTAGGAAAATAGTAATATTTGCAACTTATGAATAAATCAAAAAGTTATATGGAATGTTAAATTTTAAAGGAGACAGGCCCTTGTTTTATTACATGCTGAAATATTAATTTTAGAAATTTTAGTTCATAAGCAAAAAAAATGGTTGAGGTGCGACTGAAGATCACAATTCCATTATTACTATATTCTTTCAGAATATTTTAATGCAAAGAGTATTTCAATGGAAGTACAGTGAAAGAGTAAGAATGCCAAATTATCTTCTAATTTTCATAAGTATTTTATGTATATACGGTAAAAAAGCCTCACTCTATTTTCTTGTCTTTTTTTTTTTTTTTTTGAGAGGGAGTCTCGTTCTGTCTCCCAGGCTGGAGTGCAGTGGTGTGATCTCAGCTCACTGCAACCTCCACCTCCTGGGTTCAAGCGATACTCCTGCCTCAGCCTCCCGAGTGGCTGAGATTATAGGCACCTGCCGCCACGATTTTTGTATTTTAGTAGAGTTGTTATTTTAGTAGAGACAGGGTTTCGCCATGTTGGCCAGGTTGGTCTCAAACTCCTAACCTCAAATGATCCGCCCACTGCGGCCTCCCAAAGTGCTGGGATTACAGGTGTGAACCACTGCACTGGCCTCTTGTCTCTTAATCTAAGAAATTTGAGGACTCTGAAATCTCAGAAAGATGTTTTCAAGTTAAGGAAATAAAAGCACCATAAACCAATATTAAATGACTTATAATAATTTAGAAATATAAAATTTAGTATTTGTGATGCAGGAGAATTTCCTTTTGAAATTCCAAGATGTGTGAGCATTATCAAAGCCATTTAGAACAGTTACCCAGCTGTGGGAAAGCACTTCCAGAACAGCCAAGAAAATTTCCCAGGAGAAATCCATTTGCAAAGGAAAGTCATACCCAACTTTGTAGACCTCACCCAAATTATACAGTATGGCAAAAACAAACAAACAAACCTTTAAGCACAGTAGTTCCAAAACACACTGTTAAAAGTTATGAAATAATTGTGGATCATTTCAAGTAAAAATTATTAAAGGAGCAATAATTAACCACAAGGGGGCATATATACTCCTTAGATTCCAGCAGAAAGACTAGTTTTAAGTAGTAACATGCACTTTGAAGTATTCTACATTTTCAGTCACTTAAAATTTCCTCTCTCCAATGGCTACAACTTTTTAATATTTGAGGTTTATTTTATACCTAAGTAAAAAGATTCCAGAATACTCCTGCCCTGCAAAACAGTAGTGTTTCAGAAGCCTCTGGAAGTGCTGCTGTTACCTTTAGCAAAGAATTCAAGAGCTATTAGTTGTAATAATACAAATTTGAACAGATGTATAATAGGAAAATATGGTCTAAAACAGTAGCAAATTTTAGTACCACAAATGGAAGACATGGGAAGTTTATTTTTAAAAGGGGCACAAATGATCAGAATAGCAAAAATAAAAGAGGGGAAAATGGATTTTTCTGTGTCTGTGCCACGACCCTGCATTCTTAAACTTGTAGCGCACAATAGCAACAGAAGACTTTCACTCCAAGGTCATGGCCTGTGGGGCTGGCCTGCCTCATCAGCCATGTTAAGAATATAGTTAGCCATATCATCTTCAGTGGGTGCATCTGATACCACCCAAGATTCATTTGCTCCAGTCATTTGTAGGCGACAAATAGGGCAATTCCTGTGTCGATCACTCCTATTAGAGAAGTCAAAACAGTTTGCTTTTTCTTCTTTTTTAAAAACAGGATTTTATTTAAAGTAATACATGCACATGGCTTTAAAAAAGGAAATAGCATAGAAGTATACAGTGAAAAATAAATCTCTCCCTCCTATCTCAATCTTCAATTCTCTTTCCCAGGGGCAACCAGTTACCAGTTTTTTATATATTCCTCTAGAGATAGACTAAGCTTGATTAAGCTTTATGTGTACACACAGACATGCACGTGCACAGACATCACTGCTCCACTTGTCAATATATCTTATAAACTATTATGTATCAGCACCTGTTAGAGCTGTTTATTCTTTTTAAAATACACTGTATCGCTATGCCATAATTTGTTTAGTCTCCCACAGAAGGACATTTAGTTTTTTTTTTTTTTTTTCTGTCTTTTCTTGCTACCAACAATGCAGCAATTCACATCCCCATACCTAAACAGGTAAAGTTTTCCTTTATAATAAAAATTCCTTGTGAGTCCTAAGAGGAAATCCCCTCCTACCAATGGAAGATTTGGTCAAAGTGTGAAGTATAAATGTTTATTTGTGATTATTTAAATGGAAGCCATTACTCTAGGAATAACTTCTTGGCAGTGGCAGGAGAATATGACAAGAGGAAAGAATATTATTAATTATTTTTCTAAATAACATCTACATGACTTTCAACAATATGTGTACCTGTTGCTTGCTTAAAGGTCTGAAAAAATTCCTGTGGCTCATAAGCAACAGGAAGACTTATATAAAAATGGAGCATACAAAGTTAAAATAAAAGACAAACTTTACATGCACAATAATTTTTCTGACAGGGAAAGAACTCATATATGATCATTTTAAGATTATGTTTTCGAAAAGGATTTTTTTCTTGTCAAACATTATTTTGGTAATTTAAAAAATACCATATTTGAGCCAGAGACATATCATGCAGGGAAAAATGTTTTTCTATTCATCTCTCAGTGAAATCTGGGACCAAAGTAATTATTTATATCAACTGCTCTTTGGCTTTTACACAAAAATTTCGAACTCTGTTCCAAAAACTAAATGTGAAAGCTAGAGCTGGCATATATTATTTAGGTTGATTTCTGGTTCCTCAGAGATATTTTACAAGATAATTATATGTGTGCTCTTCTGTGCACAAAACATCACAATTTAAAAATAGTCAACTTCTGCTTCCAACCAAGAGGCTAGATTTATCTTCCCACCTAAAATTACTAAAACAATGGTTTCATATAATCTTTCAAATAAAGCACTGGCCATCAGACAACAAAGGACAGTGATCCCTGGGACATGGGGGTCAAAGAAGGTGAGACCTATACTTGCCCCAGCTTACAGCCTCGAGAGTTTCTAGTCCCTGATCAAGAAGGGGGAACCCTGATGGAACATGACAAACTTCCTGAGCTGAACACACAGAGCTGAGAATCTTGGAAGGCCAAACAGCTAGGGTTTACAGGGCAGGGTAATGGAAAGCTGCACAGAGGGAAAATTCCAGAGGTCCACGCAAGTGTCCCTGCCAGAATACTCAGCAGAGTGCTGATCAGTGTGTGCATGTGAGGACACTACCTGAGGCTGAACGATCAATCAAAGGGCTTTGAGGAGATAGTCCCTTAAAGCTCACTGGGCCTGGGAAACTGCCTGTTTCACCAGCCAGACTGGAAAGCCTCATAACTCTTGGGGCATTAGTAGAGTTCTCTAAAGGGTCTTGCTATTAGTGGGACATAATTAGTTCTAAACTAAATACTGCTCTGGTCCTGCCTAACAAATCACAAAAGCAAGATCCAAAAGAATCAAACTGTTTCCAAGTCACTTAACTATATTCCAGAAATAAGCTCAAGAATATTCATAGGAATACAAAAATATCCAATACCCAAAAAGGTAAAATTCACAAAGTCTGGCATCCAGTTGAGAATTACCAGACATACAAAAAAGCAGCAGAAAAATATAACCTATAATAAAGAGAAAAATCAATCACAACCACCCAGAACTAACACAGATACTAGAATTAGCAGACAAAATGGAAAGTGATTATAGCTATATTCTATATAGTTAAAAAACTAGAAGAAAGCTCAAAGATATTAAGAAGAGACATGAAAGATAATAAAAACTCAAACTTCTAGAAATGAAAATTATCTGAGGTTAAAAAAATACACTGGATAGAATTAATGACAAGTTAGACACTAAAGAAAAAAAAAGACTGGTGAATATGAAAGGAGATAGCAATAGTAACTATCCAAGATGAAACCCAGAGAAAGACTCAAAAAAGAAAGAAAAAAAGTAGCATCAGTGAGCTGTGGGACTACTTCAAGTGGGCTAATATATGGTAATTGGAATCACAGGAGAGGGGAGAGAAGAAAGAAAAATATCTGAAAAAATAATGGCCGAAAAATTTCCAAATTTGATGACACTATAAATCTACAAATCCAAGAAGCTCAATAAACCCCAAGCACAAGAAACATGAAAAAACTACTCTAAGGCACATCATAATCAAAGTGCTCAAAACCAATGAAAAGAAAATAACCTTAAAAACAGAGGGAAAAAATGGCACATTACCTACAGAGGAAAAAAGGATGACAGAGTTCTCATCAGAAGCAAAATATGTGTGAAGCAACATTATTAACATACTGAAAGAAAAAATACTCTCAAGTCTAGAATTCTGAATCAGAAACAAAATCTTTGAAAAATGATATTCAGACATTCAAGAAGAGCCTATGGAATCTACAAAAATACTACCAGAACTGATACATGATTTTAATAAGGGTGCAGGATACAAGGTTGATATACAAACATCTATTATATTTCCATACACTAGTATCAATCATAAACTGAAATTTTAAATACCGTTTAAAATAGCATAAAAATATGAAATACTTGGGGATAGATGTCAAAGATATGCAACACTGAAAACTACAGAAATTGGTGAGAGAAATTAAGGCCTAAATAAATGGAGAAACATACGGTGTATGTGGCTGGGAAGACTATTAGTAACAAATTCACTCTCCCTAAATTGATATATTTATTCAATGCAATCTCATATGCTGCTAGTGGGGGTGTAAAACGGCACAAGACTGCTTTGGAAAATAGCTCGCAGCTTTTTAAAAAGTTAAACACACACCTACCATATGATCTAGCCATTCCACATCTAGGTATTCACCCAAGGAAAAAACCAAAATACATCCATAAAATGACTTGTCCATGAATGTATCTAGTACCTTGATTTTGTAATAGCTAAAAATGGAAAACAATCTAATTTCCCTCAATAGGTGAATGGATAAACAAGCTATGGTATCCACATATCAGACATTACTCAGCCAATAAAAAGGCATGAACTATTGATACATGCTACGACATGGATAAATACCAAGACAATTAGATTGAATGAAAGAAGCCAGACAAAAAAGCACATATGATTCCATTGATAAAAATTCATAATTTTTATGGGTGTGTATATATGCTGAAACATAGTAAATTGTATATTAAACACATGTAGTTTATTGTATGTATTTTATAAATTCTCCTAAACGCTCAAGTCTTATTTTGTAAAATAATGAACTTCACTAGTTGATCTCTAAAGTTTCCTCAGGTCCAGTATTCAAGAATTTATTCCTTCTAAACATATACACAGAATAAATGTAGAAATGAGGAGAAAAAAGGAGGAAAAAGGGAAATGTTTAATTTTAGACTTAAATCAGGCACAAATTTTCATACAGCAAAAGAAAAGTGTCAAAACTAAGGTACACCCCCACATTTAATAAATGTTAGGTGTAAAAATAAAAATAGTTTTAACCAGCAGAAGACGTGCCATAAAATTCAAAGTACTAAAGAATAAAATCTCTCTCATACTTAACCACAGTATTTTTGCACTTTTCAAAGTTTATTCATGTACACTATCCCACTGACCTTGGCCTAGCCCATGAATGCAGTAGGTAACTTACCATTTATCAATACACTTCTGACAAAAGCTGTGAGCACAAGGCAGGATGAGGTCAGCCCGCCCATCCATGCAGATACAACACTCCTCCTCATCGGTCAGCTGCTTCACCCTGCAATGTGAAAACTGAGCTGAAACAATTATATTCTCTGTCATTATGCTTTATACTTTGTTTTTGCTGCTTTAAAAAGCATTATTAAACATCTATATGCCCACAGTATAAAGCACAATATGACTCATGTGCAAAATCAGACTAAAGTTAACATTATCTTTTAGGGATAGCAAATATATTAGGGAAAAAGTATTAAGAGGGGTACATTTCATAAAGAAAGACTAGATGAAGGATACATTTTGTGATAAAACAGGCAAAAGTGTAAATAGTCAAATCTTTCTGGAAATAACTTAGCCCATTTTAATCATATTGGACTTATATAAACAAATTTAACCGATATAGTTATTGCATTACTGAAAGACAGGGATATGGTCTGAGAAACTCATTGTTAGGTGATTTCACTGCTGTGTAAATATCATAGTGTACTTATACAAACCTAGATGCTTTAGCCTACTACATACCTAGGCTATATGGCATAGCCTATTGCTCCTAGGCTAGAGACCTGTACAGCATGTTACTGTATGGAACACTGTAGGCAACTGTAACACAATGGTAGGTACCTGTGTGTCTAAATATATCTGAACACAGAGAAGGTACTGTGTAAATATGGTATACAAGATTAAAAACGGTACACCTGTATAGGGCACTTACCATAAATGGAGCATGCAGGCCTGGAAGTTGCTCTAGGTGAGTCAGTGAGTGAGTAGTGGTGCGTGGATGTGAAGGCCTAGGACAGGAGTGTCCAATCTTTTGGCTTCCCTGGGCCACATTGGAAGAATTGTCTTTCTTGGGCCACATATAACATACACTAACACTAACAATATCTGATGAGCTAAAAAAAAAATGCAAAAAAAAATCTCATGTTTTAAGAAGGTTTATGATTTTGTGTTGGGCCACATTAAAGCAATCCTGGACTGCATGCAGCCCGTGGGCCGTGAGTTGAACAAGCTTGGCCTAGGACATTACTATGTAGCACTTGCACAGTAGTGTACAGAGTTTATGAACACTGCACATTTAGGCTACACTAAATTCATAAAAATATATTTCTTTCTTCAATGATAAATTAATCTTAACTTACTATAGATTTTTTAACTTTACAAACTTTTTACTTTTTTAACTTTTGACTCTTTCTGTAATAACACTTACCTTAAAACACACATTGTACAGCTGTACTGAAATATTTTATAAGCTTTTTTCTATTTTTAAGTTTTATTTTTTTTTACTTTCTAAACTTTTTTCTTAAAAACTAAAACATAAACACACACATTAGCCTAGGCCTAAACAGGGTCAGGATCATCACCATCACTGTCTTCCACCTCCATCTCTTGTCCTACTGGAAGGTCTTCGGGGGCAGTAACATGCATGGAGCTCTCATCTCCTTTGATAACAATGCCTTCTTCTGGAATGCCTGCTGAAGGGCCTGCCCGAGGCTGTTTTACAGCTACCTTTTTTTTAATAAGTAGAAGGAGTATACTCTAAAATAATGATTTAAAAGTATAGTATAATAAATGCATAAACCAGTAACATAATTATCGAATATTACTATACATAATTGTAAGTGCTATACTTTTATACTATGAGCAGCACAGTAGGTTTGTTTACACCAGCATCACCACAAACATTTGAGTAATGCATTGCATTGCAACATTAGGATGGCTATGATGTTCGTAGGCAACAGGAATTTTTTTAGCTCCATTATAATCTTAGGGGACCACCATCACATATGCATTCTGTCATTGACCAAAACACTGTTAGGTGATGCATGACCATATAATTTATTCACTATGTATAACACAAAGCTCCCTAAAATACGGATCCTGCCATCAGGGCCTTACAATGCTGACATTGATAATGGGCATATAAGTGAAAGAATAGTTTGGTCTTAAGTATCAGGTGCTATGAGAGACATAAAGGGAATAAAAAGCAGTTTCTGTCCTCCAGGAGGAGCTCTTTTATCCTCTTGGGAAGAAAAAAGATTTCAAACCTTTTGCTCCAGGCACAATTCAGAGAGCCCCTGAATGAGCCATATGCCTTTGCATATGGTATTTTCCTTTCCTGTAACTGCCCTTGTGAGTTTAGTAAGCTCCAACCTTGGTAACTCAGCTCAAAACATCATCATCTCTCAAAATCAACACTTGCCTCAATGAAAGGACTTAAATACTACATATCGATTGGCTGGCCTTTCCATAAACTGTAAACTCTTTGAATACAGGATGTTTGTCTTAGATTCTCAATAAATACTTCTTGAAGTGATTTTAATTTCTTTTAACCTTTGTGCTTTTTTGTAATTTTTAAGGTTTTCTTCATCAGACATGTATTACTTTTGTAATTATACAAAAACAGAATGTTCCAAAGTACAGCCACTAGACTATAAACTTCTTAAGGATAGGAGCTATCACTACTACGTTTTCCATTCCCTGCTGTGCTTTTAGCACTGTATATAAGATACTGAGATAGTACTTAAAATTTTGATTTGAACATAAAAATAAATGTCAAATGTATATTAAATATAGTAAGTGCTAAGTAAAGAAGGAAGAGATGAATATATCTCAAACTTGTTGAAAAGATTAGAAAGAAAAATAATAGGATTTTAATAGAGGACATTCTAGATGCATAAACAAAGTTGTAGAGGTAAAAAACAAAATCATGTGTGTTTATGTCTGTGTATATGCAACCAGGAAGCTGGCATGATGCTTCAGTATGGAAAACCAAGGGAAAAAATTGATGAAAGTGGAGATAATCTCATGCTTAAATGTCAAAATATTAAGTTTGAATGTGTTCTGACAAGCAACCTACAATCAGGTATAATCAAGGGGAAGTGAACTCCCACTGATATGGTACTTTAGGAAGATTAATTGGGAGTGCAGTATGAGGGACAGTCTAGAGAGAGGAAAACTGGTTAGGACCTTATTTCAGTAATTCATATCTGAGAGATAATTAGGTCTAAGAAGCATTATAAAAGACAAATGTTTTATGTGGTAATAGATTAAGTGTTATGCTTCAGTAACAGGGAAAAGAGGGAAGCCACCGAATTGGAATGGGAAAACTGAACAGAAACCTAGATGGATATGGGTCTAATGTACCTGAGTTTCTCAGTAGCAGAGAATATAACTGAATCCGTACAGAGTGACAGAATATTCTGAAGGCTGGAGTTTAAAAGTGAGAAGCAGTGGACTACAAAGAAGAGCATTGTGGAGAGAGATAAAAGAATGGGAGACACAGAAACAGCCAGTGGAACCAGTACAAAATTCTCTTAATTTTTTGCTACCTTCTTAGCAGCACAGTGACCAGAAGGAAGGAGAGTCTTGTGCTGTTTGTTCCTGTTAGATCACTTGTAGATTGGAGTATTTGGTTCTATGCCTCATACTCTGACAGGCACACATACTGACAGAGAAAAGATCATCTGGGAAAGTCTCCAGTATGTAGACGAGACCCACATAAACAAAGGCCAAAGGAACTGGGGGTGTTTATCCTTGAGAATAGAAGGCTCAGTGAGAATTTGATGACTGTTTTCAAATATTTGAAAGGCTAGAAGAGAGAACAGATTTGTTTGGAGGAATTCCAGAGGGCACAGTCATTGAAAACAATAAATATAATATAGTAACAATAATAATGGCAGTTAACTCTTATAGACAAATTACTATGTGTCAAGCACTGTTCTAAGTATCTCATGTCTTTTAATTCTCTCAAAAATCCTAGAAAGCATACACTATAGTTATCAACCTCTGTTAGAAGATGAAGAAACTGAGGACACAGTTTGATTTGTCAAAAAAATCACACAGTAGAGCCAGGATTTAAACACAGGCAATTTGCTGCGAGAGTCTGTGCTGTGCTGCCTTCAGAAAGATTTTGGATACTCTGAGGAAAATGAAGCAATAGGAAAAACTTCATAGTGATTACAGCCATGTGAGTATGAAAAGGCTTGGTTTTTTTGAGGCAGTGAGTCTCACATAACTGCAAGTGTTACTTGTACTTGCAAGTCGGACTTGGCAAAATGTGGGTAAGCAGAGTCTTGCTATTCAAAGTGTTATCTGAGGATCAGCAGCACTGGCCCCACTTGGGAGCTTAACAGACTCTCAGGCTCCTCCTCAAAACCACTGAGTATTAAAGTTTGAGAAGCTCTGTGAGCAAGATCTTTATGCACCATAAAGTAATAATGCAGAGGTTAGCATAACTGTATTGCCAGACAGGTCTGAATGTCAGTCTTGGCTAGGACAATTTCTAATCATGACACTTACTTAGCTAAATCTCAAATTCTTCAGCTGAAATGGGCCGATAATTGTACTCCCATATGGAGTTGTGAGAATTTAATGAGTTTATACTTGTACAACACTCATCACAATTCTATACCCTGTAAGTAATCAATAAATGTAAACCATCAATGGAATTATGCATCGGATGTAAAGTTCAACTACATAAATATCCCTTAAGACCTCCTTCAATTTAGAAAGTCTCTTTCTATGAACTAGTGTATAAGGGTATTATTATAAACTGAAAAACACACAAAAACAAGAAGCACCCCTAACAAACTAACCAGGAACTGAATTTCCAGTTTTGAGGGCACATGAAAATGGATAATACCTTTACCTTCTTCATTAAGAAGATTGCAACAAGAAAAAACAATACTTTCTTTTCATGTGCTATCATATAGCTTGAATACACTGGCAAACACCATCCTCAGCTTTTAAAACAATTAAACAAAACAACCACCACCATTCTGAAGAGGGAGAAGAAAAGCAGAAAATCAGATCCATCTTTGAAAGATTACAGAATACAGGAAAGACAAGCCTAAACACTGCCTACCATGTTCTAAAAGTCACTTGGCATATCAGTAACACTCGTATAGACCAAACCTAGAAAACCAAGTAATTCTATTAAAGTAATCAGGAAATAAAAAATGGAAAATACAGTTTAACTGTAACATAGTACTTAAAAACCAGTTGGTTAAGAATGAACCAGAAATTGCAACTATAAATAGAGCAGTAAAAAAAAAAAGAAATCACTGGCTGGGCGTGGTGGCTCATGCCTGTAATCTCAGCACTTTGGGAGGCCCAGGAGGGCAGGATCATGAGGTTGGGAGATTGAAACCATCCTGGCTAACACGGTGAAACCCCGTCTCTACTAAAAATACAAAAAATCAGCTGGGCATGGTAGCAGGCGCCTGTAGTCCCAGCTACTGGGGAGGCTGAAGCAGGAGAATGGCATGAACCCGGGAGGTGGAGTTGGCAGTGAGCCAAGATCGCACCACTGCACTCCAGCCTGGGTGACAGAGCAAGACTCTGCCTCAACCAAAAAAAAAAAAAAAAAAGAAATCATTGTTACATACAGTCTTAACTTTAAGGTAAAGGACATGGTGAACATAGATTTCTGCTATCTACCCAGTATGACGGTAAGACAGGAGGTCAACATGTTTGGACCCACGTAAATCTTTTTCCAATGAGACATTTACAAATTTAAATTATGATCATGATTGTCAAATGTCAACACGTAGGAGCTTTCATGTGCCAAAAGCATAACAGAGAAGGAAAAGAAAGTTTAGATAGAACAATAATGTATTAGGCCTGGGTAAACAAGCATCATCAGAGAAAACTCTAGCTGACTTCATTTCCTTCTGGTAACTCAGTATATGCATTCAGTTCGTTCCTGAATGGACTGCCAAGTCCCGAAGCCAATATTTAAAATTTTAATGCTTCAATTAGACATTTTTAAGAAAAACTCGGATAATTTTGCCAAATTCTTGGACTTAATTCCCTAAAAAGCTTTGACTGTTTAAGAACCTAAATATCTATTATAAGGAAGGTGTTAACTATCTCCTTTGTCAACAAATGCATGCATATAGAGTGGATTCCTGGAGACCAGTGTGACAGAAATAGTAACATTAAAGTGGCCCCACCAAGCCATTTTAATTTAGCACTGTAACAACATCCGAAGCACAAAATAACCCCAAAACTGATCTCAGATACAATACCAGCTGAGAAAAAAAAAGATTTAAGATGTTACAATGAACACCAGCAAAAATATTAATAAGATTTTAGTTGTTTTCATATTAGAAAATAAGTGAAATACAGTACTTATGCATTATATACCTTCCCATCCAAAGACTAGCCTGACAAGATGTTACAGAGGATGAGTTTTCATCAGGTTCTTCAGAGGTAGAGCTCTGTGCCAACACTCCTGCTGCCTGACTTGTGATATCTTTATAAAGTTGAATAAACTGGTATAAATTCATGATTCGTGATGCCTCCACAATGCCACTGCTTTTGTTAATCTAAAAATACAAAGAACATGAAAAAGAGAAAAGTTGGTAATTTCTCTGACCAATTTTTCCCAAAAAGCAGGAACAAATATTTAGTCAAACATCCTAGGAAATAGGAGTTTTCAGGATTTGCAAATTACATAAGAAAGCAAGAGTCTGAATAAATAAATACCATGTCCCCTACATTTGTGGGGTTCAAAGTTCTTTTTTTTTTTTTTTTTTTTTTGAGGCGGAGTCTCGCTCTGTCGCCCGGACTGGAGTGCAGTGACCGGATCTCAGCTCACTGCAAGCTCCGCCTCCTGGGTTTACGCCATTCTCCTGCCTCAGCCTCCCGAGTAGCTGGGACTACAGGCGCCCGCCACCTCGCCCGGCTAGTTTTTGTATTTTTAGTAGAGACGGGGTTTCACCGTGTTAGCCAGGATGGTCTCGATCTCCTGACCTCGTGATCCGCCCGTCTCGGCCTCCCAAAGTGCTGGGATTACAGGCTTGAGCCACCGCGCCCGGCCCAAAGTTCTTATACAAATTTATCTAATACTCAAAATAACCCTATAAGATTAATTAGGCATTATCCTGTTGATGGGTAAAGTGACTTTCTCAGAGTTAAGAAATAAATTTTAGAGATCAGTATTAACAATTCTTTCACTTTAATTTCTTAAAGAATTTCTTAACCAAGGGATTCATTTGAATCAAACAACTGCATGAGATTCTACAACTCAAACAAGTACTTTCTTAAATATCTTTAAGTTCTATTTTGTACCAAAACTTCTAAACTAAAGCAAGAAAATTACTTTAAAATAAATCCTAACAAAAGGTGGTTGGATTTTTCCCAGAAGGCCATTTTGAGCTTTATCAAAAAATTCGTTTAATATGAAGTGAAACCAGTGGCTCAAAGGTTGTACCTTCACAGGTTGTACCTCTCCCCCATCCAGTTTACAATCTAATGTAGAAGATACTTGGGGCAAGTAGAGGGGACTGCTTTCATAAGCTTTGGGGAGCCATGGAGTGAGGCATAATGAAATGACCGAGGCCAGTAAGGTGAAGGTATAATGTTCTTGGATGAAGAACTTGTAATCAGAGAAAGATTAGAGATGTGAAAGACTTCCTTTCAGCACAAGACATAGGATGGAAGACTGGGCAAGAAGAAGTAAGCCATGAAATCTATTAAGTGCATATCAGAGTAAGCGGAACAAGCAAAATCAGAAAATATTTAGAAAGAAATGAAGAATATAGGAGACAGACAAATATACAGGGCCATAAAATTGTGACTTAAGTTAGATTCTGGAATGCATTGATGGAACTAGGGATATCAGAAAGTAAGGTAGATTACATATTGAAAAATATTATTATACATTTGAATATTTTGATTGAAAATAATAGTTGTAACACATTTATTAATTGCTTACTATTTGAAAAGGCAGTGAAAAAAATACTGAGACACAAGAATGAGTCATGGGGTCAGGCACAGTGGCTTACGCTTGTAATCCCAGCACTTTGGGAGGCCGAGGTGGGCAGATCATGGGGTCAGGTGATCGAGACCATCCTGGCTAACACGGTGAAACCCCATCTCTACTAAAAGTACAAAAAATTAGCTGGGCATGATGGCACATGCCTGCAGTCCCAGCTACTTGGGAGGCTGAGGCAGGAGAATCACTTGAACCAGGAGGTGGAGGTTGCAGTGAGTCGAGATTGCGCCACTGCACTCCAGCCTGGGTGACAGAGCAAGACTGGGTCTCAAAAAAAAAAAAAAAAAAAAAGAATGAGTCATATACCATATTAACAAATTTTAGAACCATCTCTAATAATCAGAAAGTTGATTAAATTTTGGGACGGTAAAATCTATCTGGAGATGCAAATATAAAAGGTTCTTTGAAATAAGAGACTGTACATGAGGTACAGAACAAACAGAATTAAAAAGTAACAGGAATTAGGCTTACAAAATAGATCTTCAGAGCTGAGGAAATTGGGGTAGTCCTCTGGAACTGCACAGTACAGAAGAAATTATGGAATAATCCATATAAGGTTAGTACAAAAATAGCAAAGTATATCACACTGTAACTATTCTCATCATAGGATTCCTGACACAAGTATTTATTGAGTACCATTATGTGGATGTTATTGGTACTATGTGCACTACTCTAGGCACTAGCCACAGTGTGTATAAAACAAAATCCCTGCCCTCAAGCAAGTTACATGATAGGTAGGAGAGACAGGCAAATAAAATACAGATACAGATTAGGTTAGATGAAAATAAGTGTAATGGAGAAGATGAAACAGGGGAGAAGGAATGCTGAGGGGTTACAGGGAAGGTGTTACAGAGAAGCTGACATTTAAAAACTGAAAGGTGCAGAAATGAGTCATATAGATGTCTACGGGGAAGATCATTCCAGGCTGAGACAACAGGAAATACAAAGGCTGTTTAACAGACGTGTACCTGGCAAGGAGCACAAAGAGTCTCACAAGAAGCCCAGAATGTTTGGAACAGAGGGACAGAGGAAGAAGCAGTAGATAGAGGGTGAGGTGGGAGCAGAATATATAGGACTCTGCTGATCTCAGTAATAACTGTAGCTTTGATTCCAAGTGCATGAGAAGTCACTAGGGGGTTTTGAGCCAAGAAGTAATATGATCTAATTTACATTTCAAATTGTGATGTGGAATAGGCTGGTTGTTGTGCTTGGAATAGACTGCTTGTTGTGCTGAGAATAGACAGAAGCAGGGCAAGAGAAGCAGGGAGATCAGTTAGGAGGCTACTGGAATAATCCTGGTGAGAGAGGATGGTCACTAGGAATAGGGTGGTAGTAGCGTAGATGGTGAGAACTAGCCAGATTCTGAATATATTTTGATGTGACAGGACTCACTCACGGATTGATTGTTAGGTATGAGAGACAAAGAAAAGCCCAGAATGACTCTAAGAAGTTGGTCTAAGAAAAAAGAAGGATGAAATAATATAATTCATGCAGTTCTTAACAGTCACCTTAGTACCTAATTTTTAATTAATCTCTTATTTTTCTAATATTATTTCCATAAAATATTCCACTTAAACATATTAGATCATTTTTATAGTGGATTAAATATTATTTAAGGATAATCATAGCAGATGGCAGAGAGTCAAGATAAAGACTGAATGTAAATACACAGGGGTAAAAGTACAATTTTTTTAAAGTTGTTTAACATTAAGAAATGTGAAACTCTCAGTCTCCTATCAGTTTTTCATGGTAGACTTGACCTCTTTCTAATATAAACACTGACCTCTCAGATTCTTTCAGAAAGAACCTAAGGAATGCAAATAAAAAAATTTCTTTAGAGTAGCTCTAAAATCAAGAAAAAGCACACACAAAAAAATCTAATTGCCTCTGCCTTTAGTACTTTTGTTTGTCTACTTAGAATCTTATTTTAAGGAAGATGTTTAAACTAATCACATACAGATGTTAGAGATATTGAGGTGAAAAGGAATTTGACTACTAATAAAATTAAACCTTAAGTCTGTATTTGTCAAAGAAGAGCAACAAAAAACTAAGGGATGAAAAGCTTGACATATTCGTATTCCCTTAGCTTTCTACAATTTATATTGGCCTCTTCAATGTGAGCTGACTACTTTATGAAATACAAACACACAGTAAGTATAATTTAGATAATATACTGCATCAATAAACAAGCTTCAACCTATCCCAGTCATTTAAAAAGAGAGTATTATTTCAACAGATGTTTTTTGTTCACTTAATATATACTGAGTTCCTACTATGTGCAAAGCACTGTATTACAGGCTATAAGAGATACAATAATAAATCTAGACATAGTTCCTGCCCTCAGGAGCTTACTCCCTAAAGGGGAGCTAAGAACCTAAAAAACTTTTTTCGTATTGTAGAATTATAAAGTATAAATAATGTGCTGTTGGAATCTGGAAGAGACAAGAGAACTCCTATTCAGGAAGACTTAATGGATGAGACGGTATTTGAGGTGGGCCTTTAAAGAGACATCAGGTTTAGATATGCAGAAATAAAAGGTATGGCAGAAACTGTTGGCTGATTATCCAAATACTGTTCCTTCTTTTCATTGCCAGCAGAACCTGATTTTGTTTTTGTGTCCACCATTCCCTGAAATTACTCAGGAGTCAATCCTGGTTAGTCTAATCTAAACCAATCAGGCTAATCATATTCCCTCTGTCAGTGTAGGTGTATGAAGGGGATATGACCCAACACTGACCAGTAAGTTCAGAAGCGACATCTGCTGGGTCTTTGATTTAACCAATCCTGCAGTTAGTCTATGGAGCTAGGATTTCTCCATAAGTGAGAAAATAAGTATTGTTTTTGTTTAAACTGGTTTAACAGGAATTTTCCGTGACTTCCTAATAGAAGGAATGGACATCCTAGTTGAGAAAACACAATAAGCAGAAGCAATGAACTGGAAAAGAAAAGTAACAATGATACAGTCTTAAGTTAGTTAAGCCTGGTAAGAATGCAGAGCAAAAGAAGGTAATTGTGACTAATGCAGAAAAGATAGTTTGGAGTCATATCGTAGGAGTTGGGACTATTTGGTGGGCAAGAAGGAATTACTGAGGAATTTTAAGCAAGGCAGTAATCTGATGAAAGTTGTGCTTTAGAAAGGTTAATCTCACAGCAGCATAAATTAGAATTTGGAGAAGAGTCTGGAAGTATAGAGATTCATACAAAATCTGTGGTAATCTGGATCAGAAGAGAGAGATCAGTCTGCTTGAGAGCATGAAATCTGTTTTATTTATCATATATTCCTAGTGCCTCTCACACCTGTGCTCAAATGTTTACTTGAATAAACTGGAAGCGAAACATAGTATGGGTAAAACTGACAATCTACTGAGGAAATAAGGCATATTATTTGGGTAACCTCCAGGGTCCGTGACTCAAAGGAAAAATCTCCTAACCTAAGGAGTCTTTATGGGTTGATCAGGAATGAACTTCAGAACACTCATGAATGCCCAATATATTGTTTATATGCATATGGATGATTTTGTTCTTTGTTTTAGAGCCAGGATGGGGACAGGAGGTGGCCTAATAAAATTCATGCCTTCATTTAATCAAAAGGTCTGTGGCCTCAAAAAGGTTAAGAACTTTCTATCTGACTCCACTCAGTGGTGGTTGAGGCTTTCTAATACTCAATGACAGCTGGCAAAAAATCTATCCCATAATTAAAAATTACTAAAAAACAAAAATCCCTTTCAATGGATCTTTTTTCTTTTTAATGAATGAATGTATTCTCAAAAGAAAAGATCTTGAGGTAACATTAATTTTTAAGGTATCATCCTAGAGCTAAATAGGATGTCACCTTAGCACTCCATAGCCAGCTAAAAATCCAAAAACAGAGACAAAAGATTAGGATGATGTAATGGTTAGAGATATTGAGGCAAAAAAGAATTTGATTATAAAAACCCCTGCTGTATAGCAACTAGACAACTCTAAGATTCAAACAGCTAGCTAGAAGGCAATAACAGTATCAAAACTATGTTTTACAAAACCACTGAGTTATTAAAATTTATATGCATTATATTATCTTACATTATTAAATATGGTTCTAGCCACCAAAATAGCTTAAGCTCAGAGGTAGAAGTCTCCATCAGTCTTACCTTGGTACAGACCACCCGTACAACCACCTTCCAAAAAGCAGAGGAATCAGACCCAGGTTGTACCTCAAAGAGAAGATGTTTTTCCTGGCCAGAAGCCACTTTAGCAGTTCTAAAAAGGCACAAGAACATGTTAATTTTATGAAAAATCATATATTAATAAAATAATACAGCCACGAAACTAGATTCAAGAAACACTTTGAGAGAAGGAAATACAAAGAAACACAAAAAGACAAATAATAATGATTATAATAACTGGATTCTTAAAACAGGGATAGAGAATATTTTGAACATAAACATGCAACTTAATTTCTAAGGTTTTTAAAGTCAACAGCTTGGTGAGATGATATTTATAAATCTCTCTTTGTCACATCTATATCTCAATGGTCTTTAAATTTCTAACAAAGACATTTAGGAAAAACAAGTCTGAGAAATCAGGGAATTAAAAAAAAGGTTGGCAAGGGCAGTGGTTCAAGTCTATAATCCCAGCACTTTGGGAGGCCAAGGCAGACGGATCACAAGGTCAGGAGTTCGAGTCCAGCCTGACCAACATGGTGAAACCCCATCTCTACTAAAAATACAAAAGGTAGCCTGGTGCACACCTGTAACCCCAGCTACTCAGGAGGCTGAGGCAGGAGAATTGCTTGAACCCAGGAGGCAGAGGTTGTAGTGAGCCAAGAACACGCCATTGCACTCCAGCCTGGGCGACAGAGTGAGACTCTGTCTCAAAAGAAAAAAAAAGGTTAGCTAGTGTCATTTATCAAAATTTTTTGACTGTTGCCTCGGATGTATATAAAGAATGAAAAATATCTTGCTCTTGGATCAATCCTTGGTTAAACAATGATATTAACAAATCTCTTGAAAATTTTTGTTCAGATAATTTGGGACTGGATCAAGCAAAACAAATGATTTGAGACACTTTTTATATAGCTCTACCATCCTCCCCTAATTTAGAGAGCCACAGGATTTTAACATAAAAATATATCACTTTGAGAAGACAATTCAATATCACGCTATCAACATTAATTTAAATTAGTTCAAAGACATGCTTAAGTATTGCAGTTGAGAACAAAGATACAACATACCAGAATCTCTGGGATACATTTAAAGCAGTGTGTAGAGGGAAATTTATAGCACTAAATGCCCACAAGAGAAAGCAGGAAAGATCTAAAATTGACATTCTAACATCACAATTAAAAGAACTAGAGAGGCAAGAGCAAACACATTCAAAAGCTAGCAGAAGGCAAGAAATAACTAAGATCAGAGCAGAACTGAAGGAGATAGAGACACAAAAAACCCTCCAAAAAATCAATGAATCCAGGAGTTGGTTTTTTGAAAAGATCAACAAAATTGACAGACCGCTAGCAAGACTAATAAAGAAGTAAAGAGAGAGGAATCAAATAGACGCAATAAAAAATGATAAAGGGGATATCACCACCGACCCCACAGAAATACAAACTACCATCAGAGAATACTATAAACACCTCTGTGCAAATTAACTAGAAAATCTAGAAGAAATGGATAATTTCCTGGACACTTACACTCTTCCAAGACTAAACCAGGAAGAAGTTGAATCCATGAATAGACCAATAGCAGGCTCTGAAATTGAGGCAATAATTAATAGCCTACCAACCAAAAAAAGTCCAGGACCAGATGGATTCACAGCTGAATTCTACCAGAGGTACAGGGAGGAGCTGGTACCATTCTTTCTGAAACTATTCCAATCTATAGAAAAAGAGGGAATCCTCCCTAACTCATTTTATGAGGCCAACATCATCCTGATACCAAAGCCTGGCAGAGACACAACAAAAAAAGAGAATTTTAGACCAATATCCCTGATGAACATCGATGCAAAAATCCTCAACAAAATACTGGCAAACCGGATTCAGCAGCACATCAAAAAGCTTATCCACCATGATCAAGTGGGCTTCATCCCTGGGATGCAAGGCTGGTTCAACATTCGCAAATCAATAAATGTAATCCAGCATATAAACAGAACCAAAGACAAGAACCACATGATTATCTCAATAGATGCAGAAAAGGCTTTTGACAAAATTCAACAGCCCTTCATGCTAAAAACGCTCAATAAATTCGGTATTGATGGAACGTACCTCAAAATAATAAGAGCTATTTATGACAAACCCACAGCTAATATCATACTGAATGGGCAAAAACTGGAAAAATTCCCTTGGAAAACTGGCACAAGACAGGGATGCCCTCTCTCACCACTCCTATTCAACATAGTGTTGGAAGTTCTGGCTAGGGCAATCAGGCAAGAGAAAGAAATCAAGGGTATTCAGTTAGGAAAAGAAAAAGTCAAATTGTCCCTGTTTGCAGACGACATGATTGTATATTTAGAAAACCCCATTGTCTCAGCCCAAAATCTCCTTAAGCTGATAAGCAACTTCAGCAAAGTCTCAGGATACAAGATTAATGTGCAAAAATCACAAGCATTCTTATACACCAGTAACAGATAAACAGAGAGCCAAATCAGGAATGAACTTCCATTCACAGTTGCTTCAAAGAGAATAAAATACCTAGGAATCCAACTTACAAGGGATGTAAAGGACCTCTTCAAGGAGAATTACAAACCACTGCTCAGTGAAATAAAAGAGGACACAAACAAACGGAAAAACATACCATGCTCATGGATAGGAAGAATCAATATCGTGAAAATGGCCATACTGCCCAAGGTTATTTATAGATTCAATGCCATGCCCATCAAGCTACCAATGAGTTTCTTCACAGAATTGGAATAAACTGCTTTAAAGTTCATATGGAACCAAAAAAGAGCCCGCATTGCCAAGATAATCCTAAGTCAAAAGGACAAAGCTGGAGGCGTCACGCTACCTGACTTCAAACTATACTACAAGGCTACAGTAACCAAAACAGCATGGTACTGGTACCAAAACAGAGATATAGACCAATGGAACAGAACAGAGTCCTCAGAAATAATACCACACAACTACAGCCATCTGATCTTTGACAAACCTGAGAGAAACAAGAAATGGGGAAAGGATTCCCTATTTAATAAATGGTGCTGGGAAAATTGGCTAGCCATAAGTAGAAAGCTGAAACTGGATCCTTTCCTTACTCCTTATACGAAGATTAATTCAAGATGAATTAGAGACTTAAATGTTAGACCTAATACCATAAAAACCCTAGAAGAAAACCTAGGTAGTACCATTCAGGACATAGGCATGGACAAGAACTTCATGTCTAAAACACCAAAAGCAACGGCAGCAAAAGCCAAAATCGACAAATGGGATCTAATTAAACTAAAGAGCTTCTGCACAGCAAAAGAAACTACCATCAGAGTGAACAGGCAACCTACAGAATGGGAGAAAATTTTTGCAATCTACTCATCTGACAAAGGGCTAATATCCAGAATCTACAAAGAACTCAAACAAATATACAAGAAAAAAACAAACAACCCCATCAGAAAGTGGGCAAAGGATATCAACAGATATTTCTCAAAAGAAGACATACATACAGCCAACAGACACATGAAAAAATGCTCATCATCACTCGCCATCAGAGAAATGCAAATCAAAACCACAATGAGATACCATCTCACACCAGTTAGAATGGCAATCATTAAAAAGTCAGGAAACAACAGGTGTTGGAGAGGATGTGGAGAAATAGGAACACTTTTACACTGTTGGTGGGACTGTAAACTAGTTCAACCATTATGGAAAACAGTATGGCAATTCCTCAAGGATCTAGAACTAGATGTACCATATGACCCAGCCATCCCACTACTGGGTATATACCCAAAGGATTATAAATCATGCTGCTATAAAGACACATGCACACGTATGTTTATTGAGGCACTATTCACAATAGCAAAGACTTGGAAGCAACCCAAATGTCCATCTGTGACAGACTGGATTAAGAAAATGTGGCACGGCCGGGCGCGGTGGCTCAAGCCTGTAATCCCAGCACTTTGGGAGGCCGAGACGGGTGGATCACGAGGTCAGGAGATCGAGACCATCCTGGCTAACACGGTGAAATCCCGTCTCTACTAAAAAAATACAAAAACTAGCCGGGCAAGGTAGCGGGCGCCTGTAGTCCCAGCTACTCCGGGAGGCTGAGGCAGGAGAATGGCGTGAACCCGGGAGGCGGAGCTTGCAGTGAACTGAGATCCGGCCACTGCACTCCAGCCTGGGGGACAGAGCAAGACTCCGTCTCAAAAAAAAAAAAAAGAAAATGTGGCACATATACACCATGGAATACTATGCAGCCATAAAAAAGGATGAGTTTGCGTCCTTTGTAGGGACATGGATGCAGCTGGAAACCATTATTCTTAGCAAACTATCACAAGAACAGAAAACCAAACACCGCATGTTCTCACTCATAGGTGGGAACTGAACAATGAGATCACTTGGATTCGGGAAGGGGAACATCACACACCAGGGCCTATCATGGGGAGGGGGGAGGGATTACATTGGGAGTTATACCTGATATAAATGATGAATTGATGGGTACTGACGAGTTGATTGGTGCAGCACACCAACATGGCACAAGTATACATATGTAACAAACCTGCACGCTATGCACATGTACCCTAGAACTTAAAGTATAAAAAAAAAAAAAAAAAAAAGTATTGCAGTTTCCTTTTATCATTACTAACAACTCTCTCTGAGCACCACTGGGGATATCACACTCAACTAACAGCTAAATAAAATGAGGCCACTGAAAGTTAAGTAACTAGGCTTAGGAAACAAAGTCTTCGGTGAAAATAATTCAGCCGTGCCAGTTTCCAGCTCTGTTTTCTAGCTGCCAAGCTTCATCATGTATAGGTTTAATTCTCCGGTTCTCGGAGATCACTGCATGTCTGAAATGCCAACTCTGACCCATGGGAATTGGTTTTAAGAATCAAATCCAGTCAGAAATGCCCAGTGCTAAATAATTAAAAGGAAGACATCTGTATCACACAGTAAGCTTAGTTTGTGGATGGTTTTATAGGGTACATTTTATCTAATACCTGTATCTTCAGGTGAAAGGGCAAAATTTTATATAATAGACTGGGTTTATGAATATAAATTTCAAGACTCTAAAGGAATGGTAAATGTCATCGATTACTGCTCATAAGAGTTGAAAACATAAACATAAAAAAGCATTCCACTCTTATATTACTAAATTCAGAAACCTATTTTTAAAATTCTTTAAGAATATGGTCCCAGAAGTAATGCTTCACACACTACCCTTTGGATAATTTTAAAAAATAAGTAAAATGCTAGAGTTTTTAAGACCAACTATACTTTTATCATAAAAAAATAATACATAATACACACAGTAAAATGTAAAATCTCCCTCTCTGCCCTCTTTTCCCACCATCTCCCAACCAAGAGACAAGCACTGGGAATAGTTTAGTTCGTTTTCTACACACACACACACACACACACACACACACACATACACACACACACCCCACATCTATATACAGGTTTTTGTTTTGTTTAGTTTTGTTTTAATGAATGAAATCCAGTCTTCTTGAAAGAAATCATCTTCTAAGATAACTTTTAAGACAGTCTTTATTCTTCCCAATAAAGACAGTAGGTCTTCACATAAAGACAGTATATCAAGCTTATCTAATGTGTTCCAGATTGCTAGGTATGTCTCTTATCACCTAACACCATGGTTATAATACCTAGGGAATGGGTTCATATATCTTACCTTAAACTATTATTAGTGACTACAGTATTGTAAGTTTATATATTAAGTGGTCCTGAACTGCTAGTTGATTTCATTCAGTCTTTTTAGGCTTTAAGAAGAGGTAATGTGGGATAACAGGAAAACTGAGATTCAGAGAGGTGGACATGCCATTAATACCTGGATAATTGACTTAGCCCTCAGTTAAAGGGTTCAATCCTTAGTAGAGTGCCTGCACATACTATGTGCTCAGTTAATGTTAGCTAAGTTGAAGAGACTAAACAGAGAACCTTTAAGATCTCATTTAAGAGGTGACTCCATAGGTTCTAATTATACTCCCAGGGGTTAGAAGAGATATATAAATAAAGATAGATGTGGATGTTGCCAGAGGCAGATTTAAAAGAAAGACATGACATCTGCCCAATTGTCACCAAGGGAGAAAACAAACAGCAAAAAAGTCATATTTTAAAAGCACAGTGGTCTGGGGACATTCAGAGACAAAAGCCCTATATATTTTCATAGCTCCTACAAAGATCAATACCAACATTGATAAATAAATTAACAAATAAAAGACTAAGTTGCATTAGGTATGCTCTTTAAGAAGGCAGAGAATTTTATATTTCATTTTATAAATTTAGTCAGTATTAAGTAGAAATTTAAAGATGTTAGCTAATTAGAAAATATTAATAAATGAAATATATTATTTCTCAGTGATGAAAATAAGCTATTACTACATATGTATTCCTCTGGCAAAATAATGACTCAGTAAAAAAAACAGTATATATGTATGTATGTGTGTATATACACACACACCCACGCATGAATTGCTTCATGTACAGAAACCTTCTCAGTGTTACCTTTGACTTTCTCTCGAGTGGCTAATTCTTATATTCCATTTTGTTATGCACTCCTTTAGTGCTTTCAAACAAGTGTCTACTGGTATAAAATTGAGATGCTGGGTTGTACTACTGTATCCTAGAATTGCTTCAATATGCCTGTGCTGTGTTCTAGGTTCCATTTTAAGTTCTTTCCATCTCTTCTGTCCCCATTATATACTTTTAAAAAGCTACATAGAAAGTCAACTTATAATAAATACTCAATAATATTTGTTAATTCTAACTGAAAACATTAAGTCTTACCAATCAATACCTCTGGTTATATCTTACACAGCCATGACATATGGGGCATACATACAACAAGGGGAAAAACAAAAAGAGCAAGGCTTACACATCATTAAGCTCAGCTACTCTCCCAAGAAATTCTTCATAAGTTAAGGAGCCACTTTCTCGAACCAATGTAACATGTTTTGCTACTTTTTCTGGTAACTTGTTAATAACCAGCTGTGTCTGATCCGAAATTTGCTGTCCCATGATGAAATGATGTCTTTCAAAATCCAGAAAGAGTGTTGCTTCACATAGTTTCTGTCAAATATACAGAAAAGCTACTTTTACTCTATAATACAAAAATGGCAACATACTCATTTTTCAAAAAAATAAAGAAAAACTAGGAATACCTTTAAGTGAGAGTTGAGTAGACCTACATGAGTCGAAGGTAGAATTTAAATGACTCTGTTTTCAGATTCACATAGCCAAATGAGAAAACAGGATTCACTTACATATTATTGGGAGGGTGATGAACCTCTAATTCTTATAATTTTATCACATCAAAAACCACTAAAGCACGTGTGCACGTGCACACACGCGCACACATTCAAGTAATTGTACTTAAGAGGAAGTTTGTCTATCTTCTACAATTTTCCTAAGAACATTTCCTGACTGCTTACCACATGTCAGGCTCCAAACTGTTTTCTGTATATTGTGTCAATTACTTCTTACGACAATCCTAAGAGGTAGACAATATTATACCCCTACCTATTTCCCATAGACAGGGAAACTGAGCTAGGTGACTTATCTAAAGTTACACAGCTGTAAGTGGTGAAAGTGAACTTTGAATTTGTCTTTCAGATTCTAGTACTTACATTCTTATCCACTATGACATACAAACTTACAGTATACTTACATCAGCTAAATAATTCTGTTGTTGAATTACTTTATTTATAGACATGTACCTTAGTTTTAATTTTTAAAAATATATAAACAGACTTGTGGCTTGAAAAACCTAAGAAAATTAAAATGTTAGATATTTTAACCACCTCACATTTTCTGCTTGGAAAAAGATAGCTATTTTGTTCATTAAGTCTTTTAGGTACCCCCAAAATATATATCTAGTTATCAATTTTTTAAATGTCCCCCAAAATCAGATGCCCCCCCAAGAAATTCTATTTTATTTATCCATCAAAGACTATCATTGTATTTCATCCAAATTAACACTCATATCACATAAAGCAGGTGAAACAGTAATACGCTTATGGAAAAAGTTTTTGTAGGAAGATTGCTTTATCATTAATCAAAAAATAAAGTTATAAATTTAAAACATAAAATATATAACTTTATGAAGTTATTAACACAAAAATATGTAAAATTTTCTTGAGGTATTAAAATTTAATGTACTATATTTGAAGTTTATTCCTTTAGTTACCTAAAATAGGAAAAGGGCAATTGTAATTAAAAAAAAACAACAATTACAATTTTGAATCTGAGCCTACCTGGTAATATAGTAAATATCACATTATAGAGATAAATGAAAGGAAGTTGTTGAGGAAGATCCAGGCCAAAAAAAACCCAAAAAAATCCCTGAAGTCAAATTATATGTAAATATTGCCAAGTGGATTTACAGCAACTGTATCCAAGAAGAAACAATTAAAGATCTTAGCTTAGAAGAGGTCTCTAGGGCACTCAACATCAGTGATTGCTGAATTTCAAAGACTAGTAAAATCTCAAAGCACCATGGTGTTGGATACTTGTTTTAATTCTAAGCAAGCACAGTTTCCAAAAATAAACAAAAATTCCCCAAAACTTAACAAAAATCTTAAAAAGAACTTATAATCTGAAAAGTAGGATATAATATTAGAAAAAAAGTCTTTCCCAAGAAGGGCAGTAACTTCACAATGAGGTAAACCACGTATTTACCAGGTATACTATACATTGTCCTTATTTTTCTTGACTGAATCCAAACTTGTGAAAAATCATCAGGAGTCAAGGGTTGCAGACTGGTATTAGGGAGCCACTGTGTTACAGGACTTTTTAAAAATTAAACTCAACAAGTGGCACATGCCTAGTGCTTATGTTCTGGAGCTACAACAGTGAACAAAAGAAACATGGTTCTTGCCACTTTGGAGCATCCAATACAGTGGAGAAGAGACAGTAACCATACAAATAAATGTGTAATTACAAAATGAGAAGTGCTAGGTGAACAAGTACAGGTGCTATGAAAGCCCATAAAAGAGGGACTTGACCTAGTTTTGTATCAGGGAAGAAGTGCCTGGGCAAACAACATTCTACTTAAGGTCAGAATGGTCAGAGTCAGGGATTAAAAAAGAGGTTAGGGACATGGCAAAAGGAGGACACTCCAGGCAGAGATTATGAAAAGCGCCTGAGATAGGAAGCAGCATGGTGACTTTGAGGTAATTTTTAAAAGGGCCACAATGACTAAAGCAGAGAGGCAAAGGGAGAGGGAAACTGGCACCAAGAGTTGGGCTGTTTAACATTTTTGTTGATGACCTGAAGACTGTATGCCTGCCCAATCTGCGAATGACCAAAACTGGAATAAATGAATAATATCCAGTGAATAATAGGATCAAGACTAAAACAGTTACTTACATGCTTAAATGAATTATATTTAATATGACTAAAAGTTAAATCCTGAAAAGCCAACTGCACAAAAACATGTATGTAAGATGTGCTCAAAAGCAGTTAAAATATAAAAGGTCAGGGTTTTTGTTTTTGTGTTTTTCAAAGAGATGGGAGTCTCTCTATGTTGTCCAGTCTGGTAACAAACTCCGGGGCTCAAGCAATCCTCCCGCCTCGGCCTCCCAGAGCACTGGGATTACAGGCATGAGCTGCCACACCCGGCCAAGTCTGGGGTTTTTAACCAAAATAAGTCAACAGTATAACAGGGGCAACAAGTATGCTAAAATAATGCTAAACTCTTGCTAGAAATAGATGTGTTGAGCAAGCAGCCTACTAGTCCATTATGCTCTGCAATGGTCAGGCCACACTGAAAAGTCTGTATTCAGCTCTAAGCAGTTGGCTTTAAAGGATACTAATAAACTAGAACATATTCATGGGCCTAGAAAAAAAAAAAGAGGTTTATTCTAGACAGTCACAGTTTGGTAACAATGAAGCAACGTAAGTTTGTTTAAATATTTGAGGAGCTGTCATGTGGAAAAACAAGATTCATTTACAGAGAACAGGATGGCCAATAAGTATAAATTAGTAAGTATAAATTAGAAAGGCAGGCTTCGGTTGATTATAAGCATGTCCCAGCATCCAGAAGTGGAAATGGCTGCTACATGTGAGCCCCTCTCATTGGAAGTATGGAAGTGTTTAGGTAAAGGTTAGAAGTACATCTAGTAAGTGTTATAGGGATTTTTACCTGGGTGGGAAGTGGAGTAGGTGACCTCTAACCTAACATTTTATTCCCAAAATGAAACTTAACCTTCCTCTAACATTCCTGTATCAATTCAATGAAAATGTAATTAAGATTCTAATCAAAAAACTAGCCGGCCGTGGTGGCGGGCGCCCGTAGTCCCAGCTACTCAGGAGGATGAGGCAGGAGAATGGCGTGAACTCGGGAGGCGGAGCTTGCAGTGAGCCGAGATTGCGCCACTGCACTCCAGCCTGGGCGACAGAGCGAGACTCCGTCTCACAAAAAAAAAAAAAAAAAAAAAAAGATTCTAATCAACCAGGCTGAAACTTTAAATAATATCTACATTACTTAACAAAGAAAAAACTGAACTTTTGAAATATATAGTCTCAATATTTAATATAAATACCTATGATAATTTAACCAGCATGGTATAGCGGAAATAGAATTTCTCTCCCTCTGCTCTCTTAAGGTCTCCAGCTGGGCCCAAGAATTAAACTAACCTAAGATAGATTAGCAGGAGAAAAACATACAAATTTTACTTAGTAATTTTTATACATACATAGGAGCCCTCAAGAAAAATAAGGACTAAAAAAACTAATTAAGGCCAAAAGCTTACATAGTAGATTGGACCAAGAAGAAGTAAACAGTGAAAACATGACAAGACATAAGGGTTTGGGCTGGGGCACTTAATCGTAGAAAAGTGACTAGGAAGATAAGGGTTACTTTAAGAAGGCTTGTTTGAACAGATTTCTCTCAGCTTTGATTGCCCACCTCTGGTAATGATAATGTCTTCCTCCTGGCATAGGGAGGACATCTTTCATATGGCTGTTTTATCTCCAGCCTTCAGGAAGAATAAGGAGGGTCAGAGGGCCCTTCTTACATCTATTGCTTTTCAATGTGCCTTTAACTCAAAATAATCCTTATGCCAAAGTGGCGTATTTTGCTACCCTACATTACCCACCAAAACCATATTTGAAAAGAAGAGTTTAGTTGCTTATTTATTGAGTTATTAATAGAAAATGATCCTCTTTGTTTCAGCATTGTTTTCATCTGCTGCCCTAACTTTGGGTAAGGTTTATAATTTGAGGCAGCATATTAATTTGTTATCTTGTAACCATACTTGGTATCTGGGAAACTTCATCACTAACTCCTTGGATTAAAATGCAACACTGAGGCCGGCCGGGCGCAGTGGCTCAAGCCTGTAATCCCAGCACTTTGGGAGGCCGAGACGGGCGGATCACAAGGTCAGGAGATCGAGACCATCCTGGCTAACACGGCGAAACCCCGTCTCTACTAAAAATACAAAAAACTAGCCGGGCGAGGTGGCGGGCGCCTGTAGTCCCAGCTACTCCGGAGGCTGAGGCAGGAGAATGGCGTAAACCCGGGAGGCGGCACTTGCAGTGAGCTGAGATCGGGCCACTGCACTCCAGCCGGGGCGACAGAGCAAGACTCTGTCTCAAAAAAAAAAAAAAAAAAAGCAACACTGAGAGAGCCTGCAAAAGTGGTTCTCAACATGGTTCAAGAAAGAGGGCCTGAAATTTCATTTATTTTGAAAACCATAAAATATTGATAAATATTAACATCTATCACTATACGGGTGTGAAAATAAGATAGGACTCTGTGATCTACATACAATATAAAACCACAACACAGAGTGCATGTTCGCAAAAACAATCTGTTGAGGCCATCGTCTAGTCAGTCACCCACCACAGCTTTTCACTGTCCCTCTTTGGTGACTGCACATATTTCTATCATACTACGACATTCATTAAGTCACTTGGCCATTTCCCTCTAGTGAGCTTCTTGAGGAGAGCGGCCATGGTCTCTCGTCTGGCAGATACATAAGCACTCAATAGATGTTTGCTGAATAAATGCAGTAAATACCATTGGCAGTTTTTGTTTTTTTATTATCCACTTAGTATTCTTTTGACTTTTGTTAATTTGGTCAGCCATCTATTAGTACTAGGTTGGACAGAAGCAGAAGTTAAAAATACATATGAAAGAAAATGTAAAACTGTGAAAATTTATCATTAAATTAATGCTTATGTAAACGGAGAAATATTCACTATTTGATATTAACAAAATACCTCTCCCTAGGTCATGCAACAGTGGTATTGCATAGGAACATAATTTGCAGACCACTGGCATAGAATTCAACAAAAGACAAATTTCTGGTTAAGGTTTCTCAAAGAACTAGTAGCTCTCATATTATTGTGCCACCTATAACACAGTCATTTTTTGCAAGATAAAAACATGCTTTCAAAAAGCATTTGAAGGATTTTCTAAATAAAGAACTGTTATTTTGAAATGCACAAGATCAAGGATTCCAAAAATGCCACATTCTCTAGTGGGTGGTACATACAGTGAATCACTTATTTTTCTAACAAATGAATTGTGGTAGTTCAAATATTCCTTACAAAAATATAAAAATTACATCATGGGTAAATATTCCTTACAAAAATATAAAAATTACATCATGGGTAATTGGCCAAGCAAAAACGAAAAAACTGCTCAAAAACTCCTAAAAATTTAAATCATAATTCATTCATAAAATAACTAAAGCAAAATGGAAAAGGCTGAAAATGAACCAAAATGACTAAATGACAAGTACTGTACTGTAGTATTTTAAAAACCTCTCTGAAACCAGTTCTCCATCAAATTTTGTATCAACCTCATTTAAAAAGATTTAATTGAAATAAACATCAATGATTTTCATTGTCAAGTCAACTTTAACATCAGTAATAAATACCAAGTACTACTGACTGGGTCCCTAAGGATACTATTTACTTTATTACTCATTGTTTACTCGAACTGCAGATCTGTAAACAGATATCAACTTTTTTTTCAAGACAAGTTAACATAGATACATAATGAAATAATTAGACCAGAGTCACTATAGAGTCTGGTATGCCTGTTCCAGGATCAAAGATCTTGATCAGAAAAAGATATATATACACATTAGAGAGAGAGGGAGAAACTACAAAAGGATAGAGTGCTGTACTAGGAGATTAAGAATATGGATTTCTAACAGTACCAGTGTGTTTACTAAATGCATTTCATATTGGAAAAAGCACGCTAGACTTGTAAGAATTCTCTCTGGACCTTCCTTGCCAGTTTGGGAAGGGAAGGGGAAGGAAAGTGTGTTTGTATTTAGACGGGAACCAAGAAGGATGAGGCTACACACATCAAATATGAAGTTCATTTACACCAAATGACAAATATTAATTTTTGAAACATACAGTCGTATTCTTGAGAAAAAGGTTTAGAAACTGAAGTCAGGCAATGTGAAAGAAAAGGAGAAAAAATCCATACTACTGTTGAGCTCTGAATTCAGAAAGCATCACTTCTCAGATGGGTGACTTCGACATAGAGGTGACTAATTTAGGATCGTCGGCCGGTGGCAGCTCATGTCCCCAGACAAAATTCTGAATGGATAGAGATTATTTTATATCAAAAAGAACGGGTGGAAGGGAGTGAAAACGAATAAATTCGTGCTGAAGATGTAAGAATTATAAACAACTGGAAGTGTTGCAGCAGCTTTACATATATGCCAGAGGCAAGAACTGAATTATCTGGCACCGCTAAATAGGACAGTGTCACAATACAGAAGGGTACACTACCTTTAATAAGGGGCATAGGGATCGATTTCAATAACAATCGTAAATCCACATTTTGTAACACGAGACAAATAACTGAAGGAATAATTTCAAAAGCGAATACAGAAGCCTTCTGCTCCTGCTGTATAATCACTACCTTATTATTAGCAAGAAAACGTTATTTTCTTAGCCGGGTCTCAAGGTAGCAGCAAGTTTGACGAGGAAAGACTTCGGGGAGGGGTAGCAGCCTAAGTCAGTTCAGAAGTGTGGGGCTGGCTAAGTAGATCGACGTGGCTATTTCTGAGCTATCGTCCCAGGCAAAAGGTTTCTTATTTGGAGTATCCAGCCCGGCGGGGACCGAGCCTGCGGGCCACCCTAGCGCTCGCTCTTGCTACGCCGCCTCAGCCCCTCCTCAAGCGCACCTGGACATTTAACCAACAGCTAAGTCCGGTGGCCGAATGACTGAGCCGGCGGCAATATTCAAACAACCGTTCTGGGATAGAGGAGAAAAAACTCTCTTCGGGTCCCTCAGAAGCACCCCCAGGCGGGACAAGCCACCGCCACCCCGGGCAACTGGAACCCAACGGGCAGAAGACGGGCGCCACAGAAGGGCCTCCCCAGCCTGCCCCACGCCCCAATCCGAGGCCCGGGCAGGGCGGCGGGGCCGGGCCTATCTCCCCGGGGAAGTCTGGCTCGGCAGCGGAGGGCCAGCTGGGGTTTCTCTTCCCAGCCCCAGGGTCCTGGAGCAGCTAGCAAGGGAAACACGAAAGGACAGCGCCGCAGAGCTCACCCCAGGTTCAAGGCATCGCGCACCCTGCGGCAGCTGCGGCGCCGCCTCGGCCCACAGCTCAGACCTGCGGGTGGCGGCGACTCAGCCGGGGACTCGGTCGCACGTCTGTGACGCAAAGCCCCGCCCCCAGCGTGTTGCCTGGAGACGGCGCTCAACCTTCCTCTCCAGCGCCCTTAGCGACACGCGCTCCGCAGCTCCTGAGGGATTCCGAGCCGAGATGGCCATCTGAGAGGAGAGGTGGCGGCGAAGGAGAGTCTCGCCTGTCAGGCTCCCGGAGCAGGAGCTTCACGAGGTGGCCTTGGAAACGGCCTGGCCGGCTCCCATCTCTCCTGATGCCATGTCCGGAGCGGAAAGTCGAGCGCCCCGCTGGCGACCAAGGCCGCACTGAGAGCCCTGGTTTGGGCTCCAAGATACCACTTCCCAGACCTCCAGCCTCTCCACTGATCACACAAAGATCATCTTGTTTCTTTATGAGGAAATGGATTGTGTTCACCTAGCCGAGTTGTTAAGCATAAGAGAATGTATGAAAAGTAATTACAAAGTTCAAAATCCTGAGCTTTGATAAATGATAGATACGATGATGAACACATATTAGTAATATTACTGCTCTTCGGGACGTCTGAATCAATAATTACTGTCTGTTAAGCATCTGTTGTGTGCCCAATACTGCACTAGGCACTTTACAGGCATTGCTCTTGTTTAAGTCGTTTGCTCAAAGTTGCTTAGACAATAAACAACAGAGCAAGGATTTTAACCCAGGTATAGTTGACACTGCTGCCTCTATGCTTAGTAGTTGAACGGCTTCTTATGCTTCTTAATATTTGGACACCCCTCCTTCACCAGTCACTTGTAGATTTACCCTGTGAAGAGCTAATTCTTCCCTCTAATAATAATATTCGTTGACCATTTACTATATGTCAAACCCTATTTTAAGGACTTTAAAGGTGTTAATTCGTTTAATCCTCACAGCAATCCTGTGCGTAGGTGTTATTAATACCTTCACTAAGACACAGGCTTAGAAAAGTCGATTAACTTTTCCAAGGTCAAACAACCGTTAAGGAGCAGAGCCAGATTCAAATACAAGCAGACAGAACCCTGAACCTGTGTTTTTAATTCCTCTTTTAAACTGCCTCCATAGTATGGTAAGACTTCATTAGGGCTAGGTCCATGCCTATTTGTGCATCATTATTTCCCTGACAGCCAGCATGGTGGTGGTTCAATATTTCAACATTTAATGAATATTTGAACAGTGGAAAAGGGAAAAGCTTAAAAATGAAGTATAAATAATGATTTGCTAAATTCCAAAAGATATCAAATACAACAAGATTCCATAGTGCAGCCTAATCCGGGCCTGGGAGTTAGAAATATCACTCTATAAAAATTGCCTTCAATTAAACATTGTATTGGAGGTTCTGGTCAATGAAATAAAACAAGACAAATACATAAAAGGCATCCAAGTTGGAAATGAAGTTGTAGCACTGCATTTAACTGCATAAGAAAATTGTGGAATGCTACAAAAAAAGCTATTAGAACTAAAAAGTGAGTTTACAAAAGTTGCAAGATACAAAATCAAATATACAAAAATCAGTTGTATTTCTATATACTAGCCATGAACAACTATAAATGGAAAATTTTAAAATATCAACAACAACAACAACAAAAGTAGCAAATTTAGGGACAAATTTGACCAAAGATGTGAAGGACATATATACTGAAAACTATAAAACATTATGGAATAGCACAGAAATGGAATCAACCCAGGTGCTTATCAATAGTGGATTGGATAAGAAAATGTGGTACATATACACCATGGAATCCTATACAACCACAAAAAAGACTAGATCATTTTGCAGCAACATGAATACAGCTGGAGGCCATTGTCCTAAGCAAAGTAATGCAGAAACGGGAAACCAAATACCGTATGTTCTCACTTATAAGTAGGAGCAAAACATTGAGTACACGGACACAAATATGGGAACAATAAACACTGGGGATTCCAAAATGGTTGAAAAAACTACTATTGGGTACTACATTCACCACTTGGGTGACCTGTATCATTAGAAGCCTAAACCGCAGCATCATTCAATATACCCATGTAACAAACCTACACGTGTACCCCCTGAATCTAAAATAAAATAAAATAAAAAACATTGTTAAAAGAAGTTAAAGAATAAATAAATAGAGATATATTATGTTAATGCATCAGAAGACCGAGAATTTCTAAGGTATCATTTCTGCCTAAATTGACCTGCAGATTTAAGGAAATTCCAATAAAAATTCTAGCAGATTTCTTTTTGATGGAAATGACCAAACTAATTCTAAAATTTTTATGGAAATGCAAAGGACCTAGGATAGTCAAGACTTTCATCTCATCAAGAAAAACAAAGTTTCAGAACTTACACTACCTGATCTGAAGACATTATAATAAGAGCTAATCAACACAGTATAGTATAGGTATGAAAATAGATAGAGTAATGGAACAGTATAGAGAACTCAGAGATGTATCTATGTACATGTTGTCAGTTATTTTCGACAAATACGCTGAGGCAATTCAATGAGGGAAAAGATAATGTTTTCAACAAATAAGCCTGAAAAAATTGAAGAGCATTTGCCAAAAAACTCTTAATCTCTTGCTCCTTTCCTCATATAGTCACAGGATCCTTGGAGTGTTGCTTTTCCAGCCAGAAACCTCTGTGGCCAGTGGCTCCTTTGCCTGAGTTTTGTTCTGCCCATTTGGCCTTGCAGGCTGCACTCGGCTCACGCTACTGGCCCAGATCCCATGCCTGCCAAGGACGAGCCAGGCAGAGTGGTGAGGGGTACGTGAGCAAGTGAACATGAGGTCTGGCCACTGTGCACAGCCAGGCACACTAGCTGTGGTGGGGCGGGTGGCTACAGGTGCCGGCATGGGTGCCGGCTCCTGCAAAGCTGTGGCTGGACCAGGAATACCACAAGCGACTTCCACTGCTGGCACCAGGGAATGTGGTGGCACCTGGAAGCTTTGAGATGCCAGGAAACACAGAGCCCCAAAGAGGGTGTTACAGTCCTGGCTCAGGGAGCTCTTAGGTCTGGGCTCCCAGAAGTGTGACAGCTCTTTTGTCCTTCTCTCTTTTCTGCTTCTCATCACTTGCAACACAGGGAGTGAGGGGGTATTTCAGCCCTGTTTGTGCCATTTGACAGGTCCCAAGTTCTTGTCCCACATCCAGGAATAATGAGGTATGCAGACAACTGGAGGGTGAGTGGGGTGAAGAGGTGCTTTATTGAGTGACAGTGCAGCTCTCAGGAAACTCTAAGTGGGTAGCTCCTTTCTGCAGGCGGGTTGTCTGGATGTCTGCTCAGCCCTCAGCGGAGAGGAGACCTGGAGTGGGCAGCTCCTACATGCAGGCAGATTGTCCCCATGTTTCTTGAGTCTGGCTGGCTGAGCCTAGGGTATTTATGGGCTCAAAAGGGAGGAAGTGCATGCTGATTGGTCTATGGGCAGCAGAAAAAGCGCCATAAGTTCTCACTCCAGTCTGAGGACCTGGCAGCCCAGCCCCCAGGCTTCAGACTGTCAGTTGTGTAAAGGTAGGGTTTCACTGAGGACCCACCGCTTTTTGCCCAGGAGTCTGTCTACCTCATGTCACTGTCCATGGCACCCAGGCTGTTTGGGCCAAGGGGAGCCTGCAGGCCCACACTGAGCTGCCCTCAGTGCCCCCTCAGTTTCCCCTCCCATGTTCATCAGCATCCAAAGTCCAGAGGGGGCTGAGGCGGCAGGGGGCTAGCATGTCAATGTTGCCCCAAGCATGCATGCACCTGCCAGATTGTGACAGCATCTGGGCTTGGCCACAATTTTGCTCTGCCCCAGAAGCAGGGAGAGGCCAGACAGCAGGAGCAGGCACTTGCAAGCCTGTGGGGGCAAGGGGCTTCCTGGGCCCCTGAGAGCACAAGGATGCCCAGGTCCACAGCTGTGGTTGGGCAGCTGCAGCTGTGCCAGGAGGGCAGGGCTCCCACCCCACCAACTCGGAAGTGGGTGGGGCTCCTGCCTGTTCCTGTTTTTGTGATTCTGTGGAGTGTGCAGCCCTGGCCAGGCCTCCCTCACTGCAGCTTGCATCTTTGCAGCAGCTGCTTCAGAGGGGCTACCACTGCCATCAATACTATATATAAAAATTAATTAAAAATGGATCATACATCTAAATGTAAAAGAGCTAAAATCACAAAACTTCTAGAAGATATCTTAGTGACCTTGGATTTCTCAAAGACTTCTTAAAGATGGCACGAAAAGCACAAACTGTAAATGAAAAAAGGATAAATTGTACTTCATCAAAATTAAACGCTTCTGCTTTTTAAAAGACTGTTAGGAAAATGAAAAGGTAAGCCACAGACTTGGAGAAAATATTTGCAAAACATATATTTGGCAAAGGACTTCTAACTAGAATACATAAATATCTCTTACAACCCAATAAGAAGACAACCCAACTTTTTTAAGTGGGCAAAATATTTAAACAGACATTTCACCAAAGATTTATAGATGACAAAATAAGTGCATGAATTAATACCATTAATCATTAGGGAAATGCAAATTAGAAAAATAAGATTTCACTGTGCACTGTAGCTACTAGAATGGCTAAAATTTGAAAGACAGATCATATCGCATGTTGACAAGCACGTGGAACAACTGAAATTCTTGTATACTGCATGTTGGAAATATAAAATAATACAACAATTTTGGAAAATAGTTTGGCTATTTCTTAAAAAGCTAAATATACACCTACCACATGATCTAACCGTTCTACTCCTAGGTATTTACCCAAGAGAATTGAAAGCATATGTCTACACAGAGGCTTATACATGAATATACATAGCATTAATTGTAATAGGCCCAAACTGCAAACAACCCAAATGTCCATCAATAGGTGAATGGAAAATAAATTGTGGTATATTCACAAAATGGAATATTACTAAGCAATAAGAAGGAATGGTTAGTATACCTCAACAACATGGATGAGTCTCAAAATAACTATTTTGAGTGAAAGAAGCCAGATACTCCCCTGCAATAAAAGAGTACCTGTGGTGTGATGCCATTCATATACAATTCTAGACAATCCAGACTAATCTGTAGTGACAAAATGCAGATCAGTGGTTGCCTGGGAATGCGGGGGCGGTGTTGTGGAGATGGGTGGAGGGGTAGTACCACCAAGGGGTGAGAGGAAACTTTTTGGGGTGATGGATATGTTCATCTTCTTGATTATAAATGATGGTTTCACAGATGCCATCACAGATGGTGAAACTTGTCAACTCATACACTTTAATCATGCACAGTTTATTGTATGACAGTTATACTTCAATAAACTTGTTAAAAAAAGACATAGCTAGTTGAATTTTAAAGGGCTTTGTATTGTGGCCTACACAGTCATGAAAAGTGCTCTGCACAAATTGCCTTCAACTTTGTAAAATAGAGCCATTACTCCTTCATATATCTCATGGGGAGTGTAGTAAGGATTGACAAGGAAAAGACTAAAAGACTAAAATATTTAAAATTAGCATTAAATTAATATTATTAATGACATCTAGATACCTTCTCATCACAACAGCTTTCTTCTTACCTGAATTAATTATGAATATAATGAATTAATTAGAATATAAAACAGAACAAGACAGTAATAAAGATTATCTTAAAAACCAAAATAGAAGAGATTAGAAATCCTCTGTGGAACAGGAATTTTGAAGCTACTTTGCAGCAGAATAAGGAAACCTTTATTTTTCTTACATATAAAAAGGTATGAGAAAAATATTTCTAGGAAACCACATGTATAAATAGTAAGAGTTATGGAAGAAGAAACCATTAAGTTTTTTTATAAGTTTTATGAGTTTTTTATAAGAAGAAGGATCATTTGGCCATGAGTCTTGTAATTTGTATGTTCCGGTTTTCATAGTTTTTTAAATAAGTATTTTCCAGTTAAAGAAAACACAGGGGCTTTGATAAATTCTAACAAACATGGTCCTGTAGTGAAGATCGGGAAAATTGGAGACTTTTGGAAGGGCATATTTTTTCATTTATTTATTTATTTATTTTTGAGGTGGAGTCTTGCTCTATTGCCAGGCTAGAGTGCAGTGGCACAATCTCGGCTCACTGCAACTTCTGCCTCCCAGGTTCAAGTGATTCTCGTGCCTCAGCCTCCCGAGTATCTGGGACTACAGGTGCGTGCCACCAAGCCCAGCTAATTTTTGTATTTTTAGTAGAGATGAGGTTTCAGTATGTTGGCCAGGATGGTCTCAATCTCCTGACCTCATGATCTGCCCACCTCAGCCTCCCAAAGTGCTGGGATTACAGGCGTGAGTCACTGAGCCCAGCCTGGCATATTTTTTTCTAGGAAAGTATGTCCAGTGTCTCATGCTTTTTTGTAAGGTTACTAAGCATCTGTGTTAGGACTGTGGGAATATATGAGGAAGACCCTGAGTGGCTATGGATTACAAACATTTTTTACTTTCTGTATGTAATTCATAAAATCATAAAGTTGAAAAAAACTGCCTAACAATCACCTGGTCCAATATTCTTCTTTTAGAGATGAGGAAGCTGAGACCCAAAGATGGAAAGTGATTCATCTAAGGACTACAGAGCAAGTTAATTAAACTGGGCTAGAATCCAGATTTCTTGGCCACTAGTCTAGTGCTTTTCCTAACAATTCATTACTGCTTTTAATTCTATCAGTGTAGAATAAGAGGAACACCTAGTCACCTACAATTAAGATGAAAGCTTCATCATTTTCTAGGACTTCGAAGCTTTTCTATCTCATTGATTTCTTCTTTCTGGCTGCATCTACTCAAAGTTTGTTCTCAGCCCTCTGCTCTAATTTTTTAAATGTTTGTGAGGGGTGGGGCAGGACTCATGCACTCACAGCTTTAATTTTCACCAGAATTCAGATGGTTTCCAAATCTACATTGCCAATTATTATCTTTCATTGGTGTTCTAATTCTGTATTTCCATATTTACACATAATATCTCCCGTAGGAATGAATGTACCACAGCAAGGGTGCCTTGATTTCCATACTAAAGTGGTTTCAGAATTCCAGCGTATCCATGCTGGTGTCAGTCAATAGCAACCACAATAGTACTTGGCAGAGATGGCAGAGCCTGGAGAATTCTGTGGTTGCTGTAGGAAAAGGCAGCAGTCTCCAGTGGACAAGACATCATGTAGAGAAGTAGCATTGTTACTTGGTAGATGCCACCTAGGATATTACCAGGGAATCAGCAGTAGAGTCTGGCAGAGTCAGCAGTGCCTTGTGGGTGTGGCAGTGCCCAGAAGATATAGAAGCAGCTAGATGTGGTGATACCTAGAGGAAATAGTTATGGAGGAAAATAGACAAAACAAGTGGAAGTGGTCATATGCCTAGTGGGAGATATGATAGTACTCACTGGAGTAGAATTAGATCAAGAGCAGTGGGAAAACACAATGCCCTATGGAAGCTGATCACACTTGTTTGTGAGCATATTTGAATCACCTGCTTCCAGATATTTTAGAAGTTTGTTGTTTTGTGGGGAGCAGGATTCTGCTTTAATCGATTCAGAGAAAAGGTTACATTGGCACATCCCAAGCCATCATTCTGGGAAAGGAGAATAAAAGAAATTTGGATATTACAACAAAAATAATTATCTTGGCCTGAATCCATACTTCATTAATATCAACTAATAACCCTCAGTACAGAGTTCTCTGAGAAAACTCTTTTAAGCATATGGCTTAGGCCTGGAGGCCTAAGTAGGATCCACAAAGAGAAAGATGCAACAGGGGCTATGAGTCTAGCTATCTAACTCCATATGTAGAATAGAAGTAATGGTAGAAAGTGGCTAACCTGCCTCTAGGGCTCAAGTCCTGCCAGAGGCGGAGACAGGAAGCAGACAAGTGAGTACCATGAATGGATGCTGAGCTTTAAGGTAGCTCAGCTACCTAGCAGTTTAAGGATAACCTCATGCATCAGTAAAATGTGTGTGTTTACCAGTAAAAGTCTTGGTCTTTATCAGTAGGCTTAGCAACTCCTCTTCCTATGAGGGGGGAATTGGAAAGTGGACATGAAGAAGTGGGAGCAAGGATGGGAATATTCGATTGCTTATGTTACAGTCTGAAGTGTTCCCCAGCTCCGATTGTCACCACATGAGTTTTTTCCTTCAAGCAGATGCAGACTCCCCAGCTTTCCCACTGACTACTGAATGGTTATTATGTCGTTTTGATTGAGTATATTGGTGCTTTGATCTACCTGCCTTGGGGTTTCAGGCTTGGGGCAAGATCTCTTGCAGGCAAAGTCTTGTTTCTGTCCCAATCAGGATCAAGTTTGCCTCTTGCCTCTGCCCAGATGCCAGTCAATACCAAGTGTGAGTTGACATCATCTCTGATGCCTTCTAATGGTGTATGCCTCATCCCACCCTCCTTTCCAGATTGACCACCCAGACATATTTTCCATGCTGGATCTTCAGATTTAAATATTCTTTCCCGATATTTTTACTACATAGAAATTTCTGTTATGTTCTCTAGCTTCCTAGTATATCTTTGATACATTCTTTTACTAATACTTACTAATGGAGAAAACATAACATGATTTTAAGATATTTGGTTATACTATAACATCGTATCGATGTTATATAACATCAATGTTTTACAACATTGAAGTCTTTGTTATTACCGTTATCATTTATGATGTTGACTTTGCTGAAATGGTGATGATCTTCATAGGTAAAAATATGCACAGTGGAGTCCTGAATTAGGTCTTTTGGTATTTTTTTTTTTTCCGAGATGGAGTCTTGTTCTGTCGCCCAGGCTGGAGTGCAGTGGCGAGATCTCCGCTCACAGCAAGCTCCGCCTCCCGGGTTCACACCATTCTCCTGCCTCAGCCTCCTGAGTAGCTGGGACTACAGGCGCCTGCCACCACATCTGGCAAGTTTTTTGTATTTTTAGTAGAGACGGGGTTTCACCGTGTTAGCCAGGATGGTCTCCATCTCCTGACCTCATGATCTGCCCGCCTCAGCCTCCCAAAGTGCTGGGATTACAGGCAAGAGCCACCACACTTGGCTGGTCTTTTGGTATTCTTAATTGGTTTTGTCTTTTTTCTATCACAAAAATATTTTCAACTTCACTGAAGGCAAAATTCAAATGAAATAACAGTGGAGTTGTAAAATGAGTCTGGAAGTTATCAGAAAGGATTCTAATTTTCAGAAAATGATAGCATGTAGTGCAGAATTTCAGATTGCCAAGAAAGCATCCTAGGCTTCAAACACTAAAATAGAAATATGGAGACCAAGGAATCAAATTTTTGCCAATACTTACTAGCTTTTTTGTTACTGAGGGAACTCAATTTGTTCTTAATTACCCACAGTCCAAAACACACTGCAGTTTAGTTTCTCTATTAAGATAAATATCAGTTTGACTCACAGAAGTGAGTCAATGGCCAACTCAGAGAGTAAAGTTCAAGTATAGTAGCCTTTATGCATTCTTCTGGCTTGTTCACAGTTGCATTCTACACCAAAATAAAGTCTTCAAGAAGAACAAAATTTAAGTGGACAGAAACAGTCCTGTACTGAGTGATCTTAGCACTTAATGCAGATAACTGGATAAAGGTATAACTTGCAGCTCATGAAATCTTAATGAATGAATGCATACATGATGAATGTATATACATGTATTCATTCACAGTATTTACAGCCTACTCAGTAAATGTGCTAGATTTACATATACTACCCAAGTGCTAAGAATGCAAGGAAAAATAAAATATGTACACACTTAACATAATAGAATGTGGCATATAACACTGATATATAAACAAATTTTAAAAAGAAGGAATGAGAAAAATTCATTAATGTGGTAGGAGGCAGCCTTCTAAAATGGCTCCCAATGATCTCCACATCTTGGTATTCATGCTCTTCTATAATCCCCTCCCCTTAAACATGGGCTGGACATAGTGACTTGCTTCCAATGAATAAAATATGGCAAAAATAATTGGATGTCACTTCGAAGATTACATCTAAAAGATGATGACTTTCAACTTGCTTGCACACACTTCCTCTCTGGCTCTTCTTGCTTGTTGTGCTGATGAAGCAAACTGCTATTTTGTGAGCTGTGTCAAAGGAGAGGTCTGCTAGGAAAGAACTGAGGGAGGCCTTTGGCCAACTGCAAACAGGGAACTAAATCCTGTCAACAACCACGTGAGTGAACTTGGAAGTTAATTCTATTCCAGTCAAGTCCTGAGATGACTAAGCCCTGGCAGACACTCGAATTGCAGCTTTGGGAGAGACCCTGAAGCAGGGGACCCAGGTACCCATGCCTGGTTTCCTAACCCACAACAATGTTAAATAATAAATGTTGTAAAAGTTATGAAGTTTTCAGATAATTTGTTTTGTAACAATTGATAACTCATACAATTAGGAAGAAAAGGAAGGTGATTAAAATAGAAGGAATGGCAGTTGCAAAATGAGAGGGCATTGGAGAGATTAAATTCTAGAATGGTAAATGGATTTGTGTAGCCATAGCATGAAGTATCCTTGCAGGAATGAATAAAGTTTGAGAAGAGGATTCAAGGTCAAATTGTAAAATGCACTCAGCGTCATTTATTTTAGTGTTCTCTTACAGAAACCTTGCCAACTATTTTAAACAACAAAAAAAAGTTTAAGACAGGAAATTAGGTACTTATAAAATCATTGGAAAGGCTGGAGTAATTCTAGTCTCAGCCCCAGGAATGCCTCCCAGAACAATTATCGCTGAATGGGTCTACTAGGGAAGTTTCCATCTCCTCCATAATAAGAAAAGTAGGGAAGCAGGAGATGCAACTGTAATAGGTCTGTTGCTCAATGTGCATGGGAAGTCAATATGCCAAGACATGGGGGTTGCAGCAGAGAAAGAGGTTTAATCATACACAGGGCTGCTGAACGAGGAGACAGAAGGAAACTTCAAATCTGTCTCCTCAGGGAATTTGAGGCTAAGGTTTTTAAGGGTTTTGGAATGGGCCAGAGTATAGAGATTATTGACTGGTCAAGGAGTGTGGGGAAGTCGTGTGACAGGAAGGTAAAGAAATGATACTTTCTCTCTCTAAAGAAAAGGAGGGAGCAAGAATTCCTTGAAGAAATGGTTGATTCTAGAACCAGGGCAAAATAAGATACAAAAAAAAGATACAAAATAAGGGACACTGGAGCATCTTGTAGTGTCAGAAAGTAGGGAAGTGCCCAATAAAAACACAAAGAAGGGAGTATGTCAAAGGGATACAGGAGCAAATGGAAAGAGCTCCCAATAGTCAGTCTTGGAAAAAATTGAGCAACAGCATAAATAAAATAGTATTGTATTATCACCTAAAGTAGAAAATATTCTTGAGTCCATAGTGATATAAATAAATTATTTAAAGCATAAATTAATGAGGGGGAATAGATGAATCTCCTGTGCAGGAAAAGCCCAAATAATTTATGTAGATATTCCACTTTAGAGGAAGCAGAGCATAACTCCTGTCTAATTAGGTATGGGTTGTGCATAGTGATGTCTTTCCAAAGAATATGGTATAGAGAAGAGTAACTTTACAGTGGAGAAACCTGACAAACACCACCTCAGCAAGGTGCGTAAGGTGAACATCAGCAGTGATAGATCATGTTGATATTATGTACCCTTGATATAACACCATGAAAATGGCACTGTATTTCTGTGGTCTTCCTTCCCAAAACATATAGTCCCAGTGTAGTCATAAGAAAACATCAGAGAAATCCCAGCTGAGAGATATCCTGTATAATACCCAAATAGTACTCCTCAGAACTGACAAAATTATCAAGAACAAGAAAAGCCAGAGAAGTTGTCACAGCCAAGAGGACACATGATGACTAAATGTAACGTGGTGTGCTGGGTGGGATATTGGAACAGTGAAAGGACATTAGGTAAAAACTAAGGAAATTGGAACAAAGTATGGACTTCAGTTAATAATAGCATATCAGCATTGTTTCATTAGTTGTTACAAGTACACCATACTAATATCAGATAATGATAACAGGGGAAACTGGTGTGGGTATATGGGAACTCTTTGCACTATTTTCACATTTTTTTGGTAAATTTATTCTGAAATAAGTTTATTTTTTAAAAAGTAAATAGTCTTCTAGATGCTAAAGGGGGAGATCTTAAATCACATCAGCACTGTTTGGAAATTTGGGCATTTCCTGAGGAACATAGAGAGAGGAGAGAATTCCTATTTGATTTCAGTATTACGAAAAATGCTCTTAGATCAAACTTGACCTTATACATGGACTATTACAGGAGTAACCCACTAAATTTTATTTACTTTAACTAGAAAATCCAACTAACAAATAATTGCTTTTCCTCCTGTTTGGAGGCTATGATATTATGATTATATAAATATTAATATATTGGTTTTTATCCACAGTTCCTGGCTCATAGCTCCCAGAGTCCTTGTTACAGTCTTTTGTTACAATGTTGAGGTGCTTTACGGCTCAGGAGCAGGTCTCAGGAAACAGAATCTCTCTTCTTTTTTTTTTTTTTGGAGATGGAGTCTCACTCTGTCACCTAGGCTGGAGTGTAGTGGTGCAATCTCGGCTCACTGCAACCTCTGCCTCCTGGGTTCAAGCAATTCTCCTGCCTCAGCCTCCTGAGGAGTTGGGACTACAGGTGCACGCCGCCATGCCTGGCTAATTTTTTTGTATTTTTGTAGAGACAGGGTTTCACCGTGTTGCCCAGGCTCATCTCGAACTCCTGGGCTCAGGCAATCTGCTCGCCTCAGCCTCCCAAAGTGCTAGGATTATAGGTGTGAGCCACCGCGCCCAGCCAACAGAATCTCTTTGACCTTCTCCTGTCCCCCTTTTACCTGCTTCAAGGCAGGACTCTAATCTGATTGTGGATCAAAAGACCATCATTCCAGACAGAGTCCTGACCCATACTCTGGAGGAAGAAAAGCTGCACAGAGAGGCCAAGGGGAACCCCAGGCAGAGCATGTGGTGTTTGGTTTTCTGTCCTTGTGATAGTTTGCTCAGAATGATGGTTTCCAGCTTCAACAAGTATGCCTTGCTGGGCTTCCCAACTCAGTCTATTCATATGAGGTCATGCCCTTTTTGTCCAATCACATTTCTACTCAGTTGTCAATCATGCCTATGTGAAAAACAAAAAGGACAGGGTTTGGAGAGCTTCTGGATGGCTGAACACATAGAGATTACTGGAGGATGACAAGGGCATGGAATCTCTGTGCCCCTTCCTCCCTACCTGGGCCTATGCATCTCTTTAAGGTTATCCTTTGTAACAACCTTTATAACAAATCTGTAAATGTGTTTATCTGAGTTCTGTGAGCAGCTCCAGCAAATTAATTGAACCCAAAGAGGGGGTCATGAGAACCCCTACTTAAAGCGGGTCATTGGGAGTTCTGGAGGCCCAGACTTGTGACTGGTGTCTGTGGGGTGGGGGGCAATTTTGGGGGCCGAGCCTTCACCCTGTGGGATCTGACGCTATCTCCAGGTAGATAGTGTCAGAATTTAATTAAAGGATACCCAGCCGGTGTCTGCTGCTTGGTGTGTGGGGAAAAACCCCCTTACCTTTGGTCATTGAGTTCTTTGTTGATGACTGTTTTGGTGGTGTGAGAGCAGAGGAAAACCAAGGCTCAGGAGTTTTTCTGAAACAGAGGCTTAAAACATTTTCTTTTTTCTTTTCTTTTCTTTTCTTTTTTTTTTTTTTTGCACAAGCATGATATTTACTTTTTGTCTTTTTTTTATTATTATACTTTAAGTTCTAGGGTACATGTGCACAATGTGCAGGTTTGTTTCATATGTATACATGTGCCATGTTGGTGTGCTGCACCCATTAACTCGTCATTTACATTAGGTATATCTCCTAATGCTATCCTTCCCCTCTCCCCCAACTCCATGACAGGTCCTGGTGTGTGATGTTCCCTACCCTGTGTTCAAGTGTTCTCAGTGTTCAATTGCCACCTATGAGTGAGAATATGCGGTGTTTGGTTTTCTGTCCTTGCGACAGTTTGCTCAGAATGATGGTTTCCAGCTTCATCCATGTCCCTACAAAGGACATGAACTCATCCTTTTTTATGGCTGCACAGTATTCCATGGTGTATGTGTGCCACATTTTCTTAATCCAGTCTACCACTGATGGACATTTGGGTTGTTTCCAAGTCTTTACTATCTAGAACTAGAAATACCATTTGACTCAGCCATCCCATGATTGGGTATATACCCAAATGATTATACATCATGCTGCTATAAAGACACATGCACATGTATGTTTATTATGGCACTATTCACAATAGTAAAACATTTTCTTTTTGGTGTGAGAGACCCTCTCATTCTTTAGTAAAAACGTATTCACTTGCATGTTATTATTGTCCTTACAAACTTGTTTTTCCCTAGAGCAATTGATTTTGCTTTAGGTACTAGCTGAAGGTCTAGAGGCAATACAATTTAGGATTCTTGTCTAGAAATCAGTATGATTCAATTCTGTTCAAGCCAAATGATATCCGTAGACTCCAATTGTGTGCAAGCCCTATGTGGAGCCTCAAGTCTTCTGCGTTAGTCCAGCTTCCTATTCTTGGAAATCAGCTTTGCTTGATTGGACCTATATTGGCAAGTTAATGTTTGATAGTGGCCTGGCCTTTATAAAAGCATACAATTTTGCAGACGACCCCTTCTCAGGCTAGAGTATCTTTGCTTGAAGGAGTGGATTTATTCTGTGTGAGCCAGGGAAGCAGGCATGAAGAAGGGACATTCTGAAAGGGCAGGGAAGATCTTTTGCACCAGCTGAAAATGCCATCACATGGCTCTCCACCTGCCTCTTTTGAAGACTGGCTGTGGAGAGGTGGACTGTAGTTTGAAGTGGGGAGATACCTTGTATTCTTCCAATTTCTCTTTGTTCAGTGGAGAATAAAGAAAATTTAAATAAAGAGGAGATTTCTAGACCAAGCACTAACTTTAGTTATCTGTGACATTGGGCTTCATTTTATTTACTCTGTGAATGAAGGGTTTAGAGGAAATTATTCTGGATCCTTCTAAGTCTTACATTTTCTGACCCTATGAGCTGGCTCAGGTAGGTCTTTCTTGAGGTTGGTATCTACATCAATGAGGAGGCAGTTCTCAAAGTTCTTTAGTGGTTCTCTTTTTCTTCTTGTCATTGCCAATGGATTTAAGATAGATTCTGTGAAGTTGACACAGGAGTCCTAAATTGTTTTCCTTACTTCACCCCTGTTGTTTTTGGTAAGTGTCCAATTTCAAGCTTGCATATTGGAATAGTTTACATTTCTATATTGTCATTTGCAAGAGAAGCACTGTGGTGTAGGGAAAGGAGCATGGGCTTTGCAGTCACTCTGACCTTTACCATTTAACTAGACCTGTGACCGCAGAAAGTAATTTAACTTCTCTAAACATCCAGTTTTCTAATTAATAAAAATGGCAGTAATTATCCTCACCTCTCAGGGAAAGTGTAGAGATTAAATGGGGCAACACGAAAAATGACTATCAGTAGATGCTCCATAAATCAGCCATCCCTCCCTCCCTTCCTTCCTTCCTTCCTTCCTTCCTTCCTTCCTTCCTTCCTTCCTTCCTTCCTTCCTCCCTCCCTCTCCTTTCTTTCTGTCTTTCCTTCCTTCCTTTCTTCCTCCCTCCCTTCCTCTCCTCTCCCCTCCCCTCCCCTCCCCTCCTCTCTCCTCCTCTCCCTTCCCCTCCCCTGCCCTCCTCTCCCCTCCCCTTCCTTCCTTCCTTCCTTCCTTCCTTCCTTCCTTCCTTCCTTCCT
>NC_045446.1:54089751-54190388 GCF_002776525.5 Piliocolobus tephrosceles | reverse complement strand
TCCTTCCTTCCTTCCTTCCTTCCTTCCTTCCTTCCTTCCTTCCTTCCATAATGATGGAAGTTACATTTTTATCAGTATGTTTGCACATATTTGGGCTATCGAGTGATTCTATGTGGCTGGGTGGGGTTTTTCTTCTCCCTGCTTCCTCCTCGTGGATAGGGCACAAACCTGTTTAACAGGAGAAGATGGTAGCATTCTTATCTGTAGTAGATGCCCACAAGATGGGAGATGTGGTGTGGGAGATCTGGTTTTTTCAGACCACTACTTAGGTGCTTTCCCTCTTTTCTTCACTCCCTGAGAACTGGACGAAGCCGATAAAGCTTAAGGATGGACAAACCAGTTTCAAACTCATAGACCTACAGGGCCAGGCAGGTGATATATATGAGGGACATGGGCTGGGTGTGGAAAAAAAAGGCAACAGCATTACAAAGTTCATAGGAAAGGACACCTTTACTTTGGCATGAGTGTGCAATAGAGAGTCATGAGGACTGTGCTGAAACAGAAAGAGCAGACCCCATTGAAAGGGGACAGCCACTACTCAGTATCAGATAATGATTGCTATGAGGGAACATGTTTTCTTTACTTCCAGATCTTTCCATTTTTAGAAGGAACCTAGAAATGTAAACATGTGAAATCTCTTGATTTTTAATGCCTGGCAATGAAACCAAATTTTAAGATTATACTCCGTGGGCCAACTGAAAACGATTATGCCAGTAGGTTGTGGCATCTGGGCTAAAGGAACCACGGAGCTGTGGGGGTCACTGGTGAGGGGAAGAAGATAATTAGCAGTCTAAGGGGGAGGGAAAGAGAAAACTAGAGAAGCAGGGCTGTCAAAAGTAAGACAAGTGAGCCATCCTGAATCTTTAGCTCCCTGGTGAATTCTGAAATGGATGGAAATGTAGGGCCAGCATCTCGAGTAAAGGACTGTTTAATGTGTATGTACTTGGCCAACTCAAAATAAAATGTTTGGAGCATGAATAGCCCCATATGATATATGCTGTTTGGTTGACATATGCTTGTATTTTAACAACCAATGTTGTCCCTTTTATTTTTGCAAACAATATGGTATGATCTGGTCCTCACTTTAATTTTACATGAAAGGTATAATGCATCTATGTAAATAAGAGAGCAAAGAAGTTTTCTAAATGCTTTAATTTTTTGTCACAAATATTTCTGCCTCTCTCAGGCCCTCCTTGCTGGAAAAAGGAGGGCTAGTGACACATTTGTTAATGGCACTTTAAAAATGTGCTTTGGTATATAGAGGTAACAATGTACTTCTTGGGTATGTTAATAATAAATTGAGGTTATAATGGTTGCCATATTAGAGAAAATGAATAAGATTAGCCTCAGCAAAAGTAAAAATTAGTTTGGAAGTAGATAAGCTAGGGATATCAAAACTGAAAAAAACAATAGCTTCCCAGATAGCATTCTACTGTATGCAATTTTTTGATGAATAATATTCAATTACAGAGTGTAATACCTTGCACAGCACTTGACATATAGTAGCTATTCAGCAAATGTTTGTTGAATTTTATTACTTTTTAAACAAATTACTGAGTAATTTTCCTCAGTAATCATTTCTGTAACTCAGATAAAAATAGAAATTTATAAAAGTTTTTATTTTCATTACTTATAAAAGTATATTTCCTAGAGAAAGTATCAGCAGTGGTAGAGACCAGAAAAAGTAAGTGTGTGTGTTCTAAACAGTGATTCCAACTCAGTGTGTTCAGAGAAGAACACTTTGACCCTGTCTGTGTTTACAGTCCCTGATGACAGTGTTCTGTCGGTTTCCTCAGCCTTGTTGTATTTCTTTCTTTATTCTGGCTTTACAGAGATTAGGTCTCAAGTTATGAGAATCTCCATGGCCTTCAGGACCTAAACTTTTCTGTCATTCTTTTGCTCTTACTGGGCTCAGAAGGACATGCCAGGTGGGATACGTGTTTCTCTTTCACAGCTGAAGAAAGGGTCTGAGCTGTGGAATCAGTAGAGAAAGCCTTGGTCTCAGTGACTCCTTGGTTTTCAACCCACCTAGCCTCAGGCAGCCGGGAGGCCCTTTTACCGCTGGATACTGATGAGATGTTTTAGGTCCTTGCACTTTGCAAAACTCCTTTCTCCCAGTGGGATATTATTAGGACATAGCCAGGCTAGAAAGGCCATGGGAAGCTTTGGAGGTAGGAGGATAGGATCCAGACAGGGTTGCAATAAGAAGTAGGGCATTCTCTTTGGTGCACTCCATAGTCCAACGGCAGTCCTGAGCTGATTCCAGTAAGGAACCAAGGGTGGACTTTCTTCTTTGGTTCTTTGGCCCTTTTGATTTCCTCAGCTGGGGCAGGGTGAGGATCATGAAAGCAACCAGCCTCAGGTGTGTCTCCTCATTTCTGTCTCATCTAAACTTCAGCTTCCAGGCATCGCACGGTAGTTTTGCTTGGGCTCTTGGGCTCTTCTGGGTTTTTATCTGTTTTCTTTGATTCTTCATTAGGGTTGATATCATCGGTCTTCTCCTCCTTTACTACTTTGGTTTCAATCATTTCCTTCTGCTGATTCTTGTTTGTAAAAGGGAAGGCCTTCACATACCTTTAGGCATAAACATGAAATTAAAGTGAGAGACTCTGTGTAACACACATAATAATAGATAACACTTTTTTGGTCATGGTACATATTGGCACAGTACACTGGATACCTTTATTTCAGGGTGATGCTAGCACATGCATGCTCGAATACATTAACACATCATCACCTTAATGGATTCATTTAAATGGGACAACATGTTTGCAGGCCAGACTTTAGGCTGACCACATAATTTTTCCCACAAAAACAAAGAACCCCAAATCAAATAGAGCATATAAATTTTCCCCAGATGTCAATTTTTTTTATTTCTTGATTTTCAAAGGACACTCATTGACTGACGGCTGGATGACATGCATGTGCTGAAATAGAAAAGATTGGGCGGAAGGGAGAGAGATGAGATGAAGGAGAAATTTACAGTATAAGAGGACTGCTATCTCCATTTTGATCGGCAAAATGCCAATAGCGACCTTGAAAAAGCACATGATAGAAACTTGACAAAGATTACAAGACTAGCAGTGCACCAGCAACCCTACCTTTTGACATAGCAAAATCCAAGACCAGCTGCAGCACCAAAAAAGAGGAGAGCAAGAACTAGCAGAGCCGTGGGGACACCTGCAAGGAACAGAGACATGGCCTGTTGGTCCTTCACTTAAACATTGTGTGTAATGCTCATTGAATGATCCAGGTGATTGAGACAGCAGATAGTGGAGGAGAAAAACCTTCTCTGTAGCCCTTTATGATAGTGGGCCCACACCAGCTTCTTTGCTTCATGCTTGTAGAATCATTGGCCTTGCCTCTCATACTCTGTCAATTCCATCAGTTGCAATATGACAGAGTTCATTTCTCCTCCATGGCCTTGAGACCTACTCTAGTCAACAAGCCTGCCTGAGAAAGAGATGACTAGAATAAAGTCATAGGCCTTTAGGGTATATATTTTAAAAATAACTTCTACATAGGAACAGATAGTGATTTATTTTTAAAAGTCTTGAGTTTTCAACAGTAACATTCTTTTATACTTATACTTTTTTGCTTAATCACTAAGGTTCTTTACCGCTCTCAGATTCTATGACTACGAAAGTTGAGTTTGTGTTAAGCTTTTATTAGTATTTGACAGGTCCTGAGTGCCTCATCTAGAGACAGGCAGGATTCTACGAACTGTCTGTTATACATGAACATACACACACATGTAACATAGACACAGAAACCATTTACCTCCAAACCCAGCAGCTTCATTCTTGAATGCTGCTTTATTTTCAACAAATGGTTCAGTTTCTGTAGACATGGTGCTAGTTTCCATAAAAACTTCTGTAACGCAAATCAATTTTTTTCTCCGTGGAATAGAAGTGGAAGCTGGAGCAGGAGTAGTAGTAGGGGCAGGTGTTGTAGAGTAAGGGGACGTCACCGAGTAGGTACTGTCACTGACAATAAATTCTGTTGTGTGTGTTGCAGTTTGAGTGTTGAATATGGGATCTTTGCTGGTGATAATTTCTGGAATGCATGAGTTAGTCCAAGTATCTGTCGGGAGAGAGAAACATGAAATAAAAGTATTGCAACAACAGCCTCCTAACTGTTCTTCTTGCCTCTAGTCTTACTACCTCCAAACCCCTTATACTTCAGCTGGAATGGTCTTTTTTTTTTTTTTGAGACGGAGTCTCGCTCTGTCGCCCAGGCTGGAGTGCAGTGGCCGGATCTCAGCTCACTGCAAGCTCCGCCTCCCAGGCTCACGCCATTCTCCTGCCTCAGCCTCCCGAGTAGCTGGGACTACAGGCGCCCGCCAACTCGCCCGGCTAGTTTTTTTTTGTATTTTTTTAGTAGAGACGGGGTTTTGCCGTGTTAGCCAGGATGGTCTCGATCTCCTGACCTCGTGATCCACCCGTCTCGGTCTCCCAAAGTGCTGGGATTACAGGCTTGAGCCACCACGTCCGGCCTGGAATGGTCTTTAAAAAGCACATCTAATCATATCACTTCTATCCTTAGAAGCTTTAGTGGCTATCTCTGTTGTATGGCCTACAAGGCCTTCTGTGATTTGGCCCCTGCTGACATGCCAGCCTCATCTGCTCTTTTTCTCTCATTGCCCCTGCCACACTGAAATTACTTGAAATTCCTTGATACGCTTTATCTTACATCCAAGCCTTGCACCACGAATGCTTTATTCACCTTTATAACTCTTTGCCTGTCTTTAATTAGCTTACTCTGACTCATCCCTCAGGTCTCAGATTGACCCTCTGTGTTTTTCAGGCAGACTTGTGACTTGATTGGTTCCCTAGGCATATGTTCTTGTACCTCCTTGTCACAGTTCTCATTACACTGTTCCCCACTGGACTGCAAGCTGGCTGGAAGCAGAAACCCCATCTGTCTTGGTCATCATGGTATGAGCACTGTGTGTGGTACACAGCATGGGCTCAATAACTATTTGATGAATAGGGAAGGAAGGAAAAGGAAAAAGAAGGAAAGTATAGATTGGAAGACCAAATATACACATGTAGTGTCACTTCAGGACAAAGATATGCTAAGACCTATTATTTTTGGGCTCATTAAAAAAAAAAGTGAACAAAAAGGGGCCAGGAGAAGGATAAGGGTTTGCTTTCCAATCTGTTGAATATGCTAGAGAGGAAACACTTGTTAAAGCATCTTAATCTGAGTTGACCATGGCAGTAAGTGTTTAAACAGGTATCTCATTGAACAATAGTATCAAACCCTTGTTTACACAGGAGGGAACTGAAGTTTCGAGAAATTGAATAACTTGCCCAAAGTCACATAGCTAGTAAATGGCAGAGACATACAATATATTATAATATAAATTTGCATATATTTTAAGTCCCTAATTATTTATGGCAGTGGGTAGCATGAGCTGAAATGTTTGCTATGAAGAAATCATTATTCTATTAAGTTTATTCATTTTTGAAAATTAAAATAAATACCAATCAAAATAATGATACTATTGATAAAACATTTTGACCACATGTGTACTGTTTTTATACTATTCATTTTACTTTGAAAAGACTTCCATTCAAATACATATAATCCTTGGCCTTATCTTCCCTGAACTGTTAACTACATTTCTCATTTTTAGCACATGCTAAGCCCTTCCCTCAGAAAATGAACATTTTTGAGTGTCAGGGGCAAAAATCATACTGAGCTCAATATATAACATGTTGGAAACTGAAAATACAGAGAAAAATAAGACATCGCTCCCACATCCAGAAGAACAGAGGATGCATTTTGATAAGGATAGGGGGAGATCACTAGGGAGTCAGAGGACATGGCATTTGGGCAGAGTATGGAGGATTAATGTGTTCATTCTACAAATGCTTATGGAGCACTTACTCTGTGCCAGGCATGGTTCTAGGTGCTAGGGACATGGAGCAAACAAGACAAAGGGTCATTCATGCTATTGGAAGGATAGAGATAATAAAAAATAGTAATAAATAAGCCAGAAATTTCAGAGGATGATAAATGTTGAAAGGAAAATTAAGCAGGAGATGAATTTGACTGATGAGGTGGATAACGGAGGACAGAGGGTGATAAGAGAAGGTCTCTTGGGGAGGCGATATTTACACTGAGTCCTGAATGATGAGAAGAAGTCAGTCATTGAAGACCTGGGGCAGAAGCATTCAAAGGAAAAAGAACAGAAAGTTCAAGAGCCCATTTGATGAATAAGAAGGCCAGGATGGTTGAAACAGAGAAGCAGCACATCTAGTATAGAAGAGGGAATAGAATATCCCAGTCAATAGGAATAGCATGATCTGAGAATCCAGAAGTTTTAATGTGTAGTTATGTTAGAAAAATGACAATGAGCAAGTGTGACTGGAATGTAGGGTGTGTGTGTGTGTAAATGGAGATATGAAAGACTGCAAGCAAGAGATGAGACTGGGAAGATAGATTGGAGTCAGACTATCAAGATTTATAATTGCTATGTTAAAGAATTTGGAATTTATTTTGTAGAAGAGGGAATTTTCAACTGAGTTTTACAAATCTTCCAAATTATATACAAAAGTCCTCATATATATCCACTTTTATGTACAAAATGCTTCACAATTTACATCATATTCTCTAATGGGAAGTTATCTGAGGCCATGGAGCAGAGCGGTAAAATAATTATCAATGGAAGTGTGTGGAGGATGAGATGCAGAGCAGAGAGGGTATAGTCCAGGAGCAAAGAAGTAGGTTATTGCAATTCCACCGAAATAGGAGAAGCAGAAGTTTCTGGACTTCTAAAACCTAGAGATCTTCTACAGAGAGGTGATTCCCACCCCTGGCTGCAGGTTAGAATCACCTGAGAAGCTTCTAAAAACTAGTGATGTCCAGGACTCACCCCAGGCCTTGTATATTACTGATGTGTGGTCATCATCCTGGAAGGTGCTACACTGAAATAGCACGACTCAATACAGTTTAGCTCAAGATTTAAATCCTGGCTCTGCCCCTTATTGACCATGACCACAAGGAAGGTACACTCTAAGCATCAATTGCTGCTCCTGAAAGTAGAAATGATTCACAGGTTTCATTTTACTGAGGATCAATGAGATAGTAAATGTCTAGGGCCTAGTATAATGTCTGGGTGTAATGGTAAGATCTGCAAGAATTTGTTTCCTTGACCTCTCTGTTCATACATGTACCTGAGAAGGACACAGTATGAAGGAGTAAAAGCAATTTGTGGTCCCTAACTGATTAAGAGTACAGTGTATCTCACCTGGAAGTAAGATGCTCTCCTTCCCCTCCAAACTACAAATAATTTCTCTAGAACATGCTGAGTGCTCTGTTAGATATTAAACACAGGGTGCAGTGGGAGCCCAAAGGGAGAGAGAGGGTTATGGAAAATGCATCTGGAGAAGATGGCACTTGATATGTGAATGAAGAGTAGGAGCTGGCCAGGTGTAGGAGCCGGCCAGGTGAAGAGTAGGAGCTGGTCAGATGAAGAGGATGGGCATTGTGGCAGCAGGAACAGCACTACACAAGTGGTGTGTGCAAAGCATTAACAGCGCTTCGATCCTCAGACCTCACAGTAACAGCAATAAAAAAATAAAGTTAGGACTAGGAGTGGGGTTTGATCTCCTGTTCTCACAAGGATAGCAACAAGAAAGACAATTAGGATAAGGTTTGTATGGGGGGTCAGGGTTACTCCGATCCTCAAATCTCACAAGATAGCAATAAAAAGGAAATTACAAAAACAAAGAAAATTAAGGTAAGGTCAGGATTAGCATTAGGATCAGGGTTAGGGAACCCTAATTTTCACCAAGAAGTCAATGGACACACACACACATACACACACACGTTTTGAACATCTAGGTTTCTATCCTGATGATATATCTCCACAGATGTGAAACAACATATTTTCAAGGTTATATACCTTAGAATTACTTTGAATAGAAAAAGATTGGAAATAGCTCAAAAGTCCATTAATAGAGGACTGGTTGAATAAACTATGATACAGCCACCCAATGGAGTACTATGCAGCCATTAATAAAAGAGACAAGTCTGTATGAACCAATATGGAGTAATTTCTAAGACTTGAGTGGAAACAGCTAGGTGCAAAGTGGTGTATATAGTGTGCTAGTTTTTGTAAGAAAGGGCAACAAGACCACATACAAACACACTCCTTTATACACAAAGCAACACAGAGGGATAAACCAGAAATGAATGAAAATGGTAGGTGGAAACTGTGGAAGGCATGAGAATAAGACTTCTTTGAATACACTTTTTAAAAAGTGCATTTTGGACCATTGAACCATGTAAATATTTTAGTTATTCAAAAAATAAAAATAGGACAAAAGTCAAACCCTAAAATTGATTACAAAGAGAAGTGAATGAACCTTAGCTATTTCAAAATGATAATATAATTACACAGAGAAGCAAATTTTTAAAGTCACTCCTACACACAATTCACTGACTGTACATCCTTAGAGGAATATCTTCTAAGGACTAAAAGATAGGCAAAGAAGTCTTAATTTTACTCAGTAGGTTTATTATTCCTAATGTTGGTTTTGTAAGTTTGAAACTTGTAGGATAAGACAATATATTGATATTATTCATTGTGAATTAATATTTTCATTATAAGAGACACAAACATAAAACAAAGTAGACTAACAAAGAACTTGAATTGTTAAATTTGAGTTGGAACTATCAATATAAACTTATGTACATAAAATTGTCTATCTGTCCACTGCTAGGACTGAAAAGCAATGAAAACTCCAGGAGGAATGAGAACAACTTGTATCCAAATCTTGGTTTCTAATTAACATTTTCCTTTAAAAGGAACTAAGGCTCCTTGGAGAAATAAGTAGCTGATTCCATGCCCGAGATACAGAAAGTATGAAGTGAGCCCGGGACATGGTATTGTGTAGGGAAACCAGGAATTACCTAAAAGCAAATGGGATAAAGGACACACAAATCAACTAGATTTGGCTCTAGATCTGGCTCCCACTTGCCAGATTCAGGACAATTTGAGCATCCAAACAAACAAAAGAATAATAATTGTAAAATGGATTATAAGACATTGAACATATTGAATAAGTAAAATGCATGTGCCCATGATAGTGTAAGAGGGAGAAAAAAAGAGTGTGTGTGTGCATCTGTGTAGGTGTGTGTGTTTGAGAGAGAGAGAGAGACAGAGAGAGAAAGATTCTTCATCAAAGATGCCAACTAATAAATGTAAAAGGAAGGATAGATTTAGAAAAATCGCCATTTTCAGTCCCCCATATAATAACTGATTCCAAGAAGGATCATCAATGACTGCTTAAATGTCTACGTAAAAAGTAGTTGAAGATCAAGATATTTGCATGATGTCAAAATATCACACTGTAGATCACCCACTAATTGCAAAGGGAAAGATATAGTGTTACAGTTTCATAAGCGAGATGGGGCAGTTGCCACTTTAATCAAATAATCAAAGTTAACATAATTAGTAGTGGGAAATACTGACATTAAGTGTCTTTTGTTGTGATGTGATCCAAAATACATAATATCATCTATGAAGTACTTTTGCCAAAAATATTGAATATGAGCCTAATCAAGCCTCTAGACTTAACTTTCAGCATAAGAAATACACAGAAAATGTGGCACATACACACCATGGAATACTATGCAGCCATAAAAAAGAATGAGTTCATGTCCTTTGCAGGGACATGGATGAAGCTGGAAACCATCATTCTCAGCAAACTAACACAGGAACAGAAAACCAAACATCACATATTCTCACTCATAAGTGGGAGTTGAACAATGAGAACATATGGGCACAGGAAGGGGAACATCAGACACTGGGGCCTGTTGGGGGATAGGGGGGCTAGCGAAGGGATAGCATTAGAAGAAATACCTAATGTAGGTGATGGGATGATAGGTGCGGCAAATCACCATGGCGCATGTATACCCATGTAACAAACCTGCACGTTCTGCACACGTATCCCAGAACTTAAAGTATAATAAAAATAAAATAATAAAATAAAATTATCTCTGGAAAAAAGAAAAAAAGAAATACATGGGATAGGAGTACAAGTTAAATGAAACCATGAGGAAATAGACAAATCCAAGTCCTCTTTCTCTGGCTCTTCTCTGTTTGGTCAGAGAGCTGGGTATCATCACATTGCGGGCTGGCAGGAAGGCAGTTAAAAAGCAAAGCCATTTAACAGGCATGGGCTGCCTATGAGGTATGCAGGCATGTAGCTTACCAAAGAGGCAGAGAAGGGAAGGAGGATGGCAAATACAATGTTAGGAGAAGCCCTATGTTCCAGTCTTGATTCTGCCACTAACTGACTGTAGGACCTTGAACAAGCTAAATCCCTGTTCTGAATTGTAGTTGTTTCATCCATGAAGTGAAGGAACTGGTCAAAGTTTCTCCATGGGCCTTTTCTGTGCCAAAGCCCTCTGGATCAGGGAACTACTTGGATCCTATATTGCCTTTCTGGGACAGCTTTTGCTAATATTGGCTGGTGCACATTTATCTCTGGGATCTTAGAGAATGATTTTGAAATCTATCCTGCGTATGACCTCTCAGCCACCTAACCTTCAGAAGGTCAGATAGATGAGTATGTGTGAAGAGTAATAATCAGACAGGGGTCCTTATGACAAACTGAGAACAAGTGAGTATTTAGCAAAAGAAAAACTTTCTGAGAAGTACTTAGGTGAAGCACTTGGGCTAAGGCAGCCAAGGTCTTCAAGCAAGGTTAGTGGGTGACTTCATGACCACGAACAAATCAGTGCTACCCTCCAGGTGTCAATCTCTTCCTTCATAAAACGGAGACTGGGTCTGGTTCTTAAAATTATAAAGGAATGTTGAACAGTGGAAAGAGCGTGGTTTGAATTAGACCTGAGTCTGAACCTTTACAGTAATGAGACCTTAGACAAATGCGCTTAAATCCTTTGAACTCGGTTTCTTTTTTTTTTCTTTTCTTTTTTCTTTTCTTTTTTTTTTTTTTTTTTTGAGACAGATTCTCACTCTGTCGCCCAGGCTGGAGTGCAGTGGCTTGATCCCAGCTCACTGCAAGCTCTGCCTCCCGGGTTCATGCCATTCCCCTGCCTCAGTCTCCCGAGTAGCTGGGACTACAGGCACCCACCATCACGCCCGGCTAATTTTTTGTATTTTTAGTAGAGATGGGGTTTCACTGTGTTAACCAGGATGGTCTCAGTCTCCTGACCTCGTGATCCGCCCGTCTCGGCCTCCCAAAGTGCTGGGATTACAGGCGTGAGCCACTGTGTCTGGCCTGAACTCGGTTTCTTTATCTGCAAAATGGGGATGATAAAGCATACCTCACAGGGAAGTTGTCAAGGTTCAGTGAGATATCCTAGCACAGTAAGCCCTATGGATCTGTAGGTTCCATGTAGGCGGAATCAACCAACCTTGGATTGAAAATATTTGGAAAAAAAAAAAAAAAGAACAATGCAACGATAAAAAAGCAAATAATACAGTACAATGACTATATAGCATCTACATTGTATTAGGTATTATAAGTAGCTTAGAGATGATTTAAAGTGTACAGGAGGATACGTGTAGGTTATATGCAAATACAACCCCACTTTATATCAGGGACTTGGGCATCTGCGGATTTTTGTATATGATGGGGTGCCGGAACCAATCCGCCACTGACATTGAGGGACGACTGTGCATTGCTTTGTCCATAATGGATGCATTACATAACATCTGTACCTTTGTTTCCTTCCCTTCTGCCTGCTTATCTTATAGGATGCAGGGATGGCGGCAGTGGTAATTGAGCTTCCTGAATGTCTTCTCTTGTGTTGCCATTCAGTCACATTTGTCCTAACTTTTTCCTCTGAGGGGCATATTGCCACCCCTAGCCTGGCCAGAGAGAAAGTTTTGGGAGAATCAGATGACCGTGGCTGTGATTGTTTCTGCTGCTGCTCAGGGTTACTCTTCCCAGACAGGTCTCAGATTGAGAGATACCCAGAGAATGCCACATGGAAAGGCTGCAGATCAGACTCACCAGAGGAGTTGTAACAATAGGCTGCAAACTGTCGGTTCACTGCAACTTTCCAAATCAGGACACTCACCCCATTTTTCCCACACTTGGGGTTTGGGCTAATCCTAGAGATGACCACGAATCCATCTCCAACCCAGCCATAGCTGTAAAAGAATACACACTAGTTGAACAGAAAAATGATTAGAAGGCATCATCTCTATTGCTGAACAAGAACACAGAGCTAAAAAAGAACTCCAGCAGTGACAGCGAAACCAGCTGTTTCTCACCTGCAAGTCTCAAAGCTAGCCTTCCAGGCTGTTTCAACTTGGTCTTTGCTGGCCAAAGTTAGTCCCAGCAGCCTACAGGCCTCCTTAGCTTCTGTGAAATTCAGCTGCGGGTTTGCTTTTTTGCTCACAAGGGTGATCCCCATAATTCTGCATGACACCTGGATGGAAAGCTCTGCAAAGGAATCACATAAGTCCTCAGTTTGCTGCTGTTCTTGTTTCCAGCCCTTAGGCTCTCCTTCCTAGCAGAGCATATTGTCTTGATGCAGCAGGGAGGTCTATCTGGCTGGGACTGGGGTTTAGAATAAAAGGACATAGACCAGGCATTTTCCACAAGGACAATCTGCTGGGCTAGATGGATGCTTGTTCTTGTCCAAGCTGTAAATGTCACCCGATCAAAGTCTATCCCATCCCACTGCATTAAGATGCCTTGCCTTGCTCACCACATGGGGGCTTTGGCGGTAGCCAAAGTTGTTGGGGTGCAGTCTAAGGAATGAAGTTACTGCAAACCTCTGAGACTTTGAGAAAGATAGAATTCAGGGCTCTAGTTAATAGAATAGTTAGCAATACTCCAAACCATTGTGGTTTGGGGACACTACTATTTGTAAGATGGGCTGAAAATGTCACACTTGTTTTAAAAGAATGTGAGTGCTCTCAGTTCCAGGTCTTTTGGCCATTGGGGGGCAGGCTTACTCAGAAGTTCCTGGAGGAGCTGGCAGTAAACCTTGAATGGCAGAAAAACTAAATAAGGAAAGCAGAATTTCAGAGTCAGACTTGGGCTTAGATCTAGCATATGTCACTTGCTAGCTCTGTGACCTTAGCCCAGATACTTCATCTCTTTAATCTTCAGCTCTTTGAGCCTCCTTATTTATAAATCAAGAGAGTCACAGTGTCTACTGAACAGGGTAGTGAAAGTTACATGAGTAAATTCTAATACAAATGTTTAGCATAGTGCCTGCCACATGGTAGGTGCTTAATAAATCACACATAACATTATCATTGTCTTTAAAGCATTTTCGTTTTGGTCTGTGAATGATTGATTACCCCGCAGAAGCTGAGGCTGTTGAATAGGTAAGATATGAATAATATTTCTACTCAAAATCTAATGGATTTGGGAATTCTTTTGAACCCTTTTCTCTGGGTTCTGGGATGTAGAGACCTATATGTAATTGCCAAGCTGTATTGTATTCAAGTACATTATTCCTACTGGGCTTCATCCATGAACATTCATAAAAGGGCATTTAAATCTCTCAAATAATTGCTTGTATACAGCTCTGTGTATTGGATGCTCAGTCAAATGCTTTGACCACTTTCTAGGTTGATATCTAATGGAAGTTTCTTTTTGAAAACATGAAAGGAGCATTTCTAAGTCCTCCATGTGAACCTTGCTGTGGTGGCAGATTAGGAGCACACACTCAATTATGCCTGATTCTAAAATCCCAGTTCCTTTTTTTTTCCTTCTTCTTTCCCAAGAGATGGATCTTGCTGTGTTGCCCAGGCTGGTCATAAATTTCTGGGCTCAAGCAATCCTCCCGCCTCAGCCTCCCTGAGTAGCTGGAACTACAGTGTGCACCAGTACGGCCAAGCAAGAACCCCAGTTCTTTTTTTTTTTTTTTTTTTTTTTTTTTGAGACAGAGTTTTGCTCTTGTTGTCCAGGCTAGAGTGCAATGGCATGATCTTGGCTAACCGTAACCTCCACCTCCTGGGTTCAAGCAATTCTCCTGCCTCAGCCTCCCGAGTAGCTGGGATTACAGGCATGTGACACCACACCCAGCTAATTTTGTATTTTTAGTAGAGACAGGGTTTCTCCCTGTTGGTCAGGCTGGTCTTGAACTCCTGACCTCAGGTGATCCGCCCGTCTCGGCCTCCCAAAGTGCTGGAATTACAAGCGTGAGCCTCTGTGCCTGACCCTTTTTTTTCTTTTTTTGAAACAGAGTCTCAGCCTGTCACCCAGGCTGGAGTGCAGTGGCATGATCTTGGCTCACTGCAACCTCTGCCCCCCGGGTCCAAGCAACTCTTGTGCCTCAGCCTCCTGAGTAGCTGGGACTACAGATGCGAGACACCACGCCCAGCTAATTTTTGTATTTTAGTAGAGATAGGGTTTCACCATGTTGGCCAGGCTGGTCTCAAACTCCTGACCTCAGGTGATCCACCCACCTTGGCCTCCCAAAGTGCTCAGATTATAGGCCCAACCCAGCCCCCAGTTCTTAACTATGACACTGTTGTACCTTTCACCGTGCTATAAGGAAATGAACACACACACACACACACACACACACACACACACCCCTAGGCTGAACTCCCTGAACACACCATTTACCCTGAAATTTGGCTCTTTTAGCTCACGAGCTTGCTATTGCTCAGGTCTCTTAGAGCTATTTCTTTGGGAATGGATTGCAGAGGTTTATTTGTCACATTATCAGGTGGTCTTAGTACCCTCTCATCATATGTCATTTGTACTCTAAATACTATTATTTAGAGCAGTGATAGACTTATTCTAGGCGAATAGACTTAGCTTTGAATATTTTTTTCTGTTGTTAACTGTCTGTTGGGACATCAAGTCAGCATTCTCATCTGAAAATGGGGATGGATATATCTTCTTCACGTGATTTTTATCAGAATTAAATTAGATAACTTGTACCTAGCAGAGGCGGGGCCCAGTAGGAAGTCAACAACATTAGTCATTTTATGCTTTCCTATTTCATTTAGGGATCAAAAGAGGCAGCTGGAATCTAAGGGGGACTCCAGTAACTTCTCCCTTAAGATTTCTCAGGAAACAGCAAACATAGTAGAAATAGTGCATGCTTTGGAGTTAGATATAAGGATGTGGAATCAGATAATAGCATATGCTTAGGAATCAGATAGGGCTGAATTCAAACCCATTATTTATCATGTACTGCCTGCATGACATTGGGCAAGTCACTTCACCTATAAACTGTCTTCTTGAAAGGATTAAATGAAATTGTATATACACACCTAGCTCTGGATCGCTATATAATTGGCCCTCAAAAATAGTTCCCACCCTCATTCGCTTACCTTCATCAGCTACTTTATTCTGCAGTCATGGTTATGATGACTTTTGGTTGTTGCCAAAAATGTAATTTCCTTAGGAATTTTTTTCCCCTTGCTGAGCGTAGTCCACAGTGTGATGGAGTCATTTTCAAAAAACAGTGTCCAATAGTTTGAATAATGGCAGCATTGTGGGGAAAAATAGTCTCCCCAGAGGATTTAAAAGAAGACCAAACTTATTTGAAAGTAACAGTATTTAAAAAAAACTAATCATATAACTCTGACCTCCCTTATAAAATGTAATGCAACAATACATAAATCAACTCTGGATGTCTGTTTCTAGCATATTTTATATCTCAGGTCATCTTCCAGCATAGGAACACACATTTTCCTATTGAAGTGCTCAGATTTTCATTTGCCCAGAGCTGCAACGAGTGACTTGTGGTTACAATTTTTTGCCTATAGTGCAAAATGAGGTTTCCATTTAGGCATCTCAAAAGCCCAGCAATCACTCTAAGTCATTCCTTTAGTAGACAGCCGATGGCTTAATTTTCAAACTTACATTTTTACAGATTTTTTCCTGTTAACTTGCTATTTACTGAATATTTTTTTGAAAACATTGCACTTCATTCATGGTATGATAAAATTAAAATTAAAATAATTATGCTAACACTCCCAAAAACATAAAAATAGGCCAATTTTAGTGAAAGTTACCCATTATTCCCAAGCTTAGTGATTGCTTTACATTTTTTACAATCATGGTTTGCTTCTTCAATGAAATACTTAAAAAAAATTATTGCTTCTGGATGCAGTGGCTCCTGCCTGTAATCCTAGTACTTTGGTAGGCTGAGGCGGGAAGATCACTTGAAGTCAGGAGTTCAAGACCAGCCTGGGCAACAAAGTGAGATCCCATTGCTACAAAAAATTTAAACACCACCCATACAGAGTAAAAATCAAATGGTTTCTCTTCAATGTTTTATTTCAAAATGTCCTCATTAAAAATATTCCATAACCAAAAGTAAAAGTCAAGATGATACAAAGGTAAATGTCAATCATTTTGGTGAAGCTGACAATATGGTAAAATATTTTTGCCAGAGCAATACCACCAATTAGACCTGCTGTTGACATTGAGGGTCACCTTCATTCCCAGAAATCCATAGTCAACAGCTTAGGAGGCTTAGGACAGTTTGCAAGATCTTGCCTTGCTTCAGTTTGGAAATCTGGTAAGAAACCTACCTTCTGCATGCAAAGAGCCTTGGACCAGGAGCCTCGTGGTCCAGATGGAAGCGAGAAGCAACAGCAGGGTGAAGCACCTGGCCATCGTGCCTACCCCTTCAGAGCCAGGGAAACACCTCAGATGGCCACTGGTGGTATGAGAGGCAGATGCTCAATCACTAGTCTGGATGGAGAGTTCTGGAACTATGCTGAGGCTCACACTCACTGCTCCACTTCATAACTGAGACATCCGGATTTCCCTGCTTTCAAGTTTCTGACTTGTCAAGGTCACTGGGGGAAATGAGTGACGTCCCTTGAACGCCCAGGCTGTACTTTGTGGATGGTCTTCTGGAAAATTTAGCTAATGCTGACTCAGAAAACACACAAATGAGGAAGGCAGATAGCACAGTGTGAACTGCTAAAGGTTCTCCCCATTCCCATATTCCCTGCCGTTCCTCCTCCCCCAGCAGCTCAGTTCTCACACCATTCACTGTTACTGCCTGTGGAGTCCATCATTTATGTACTCCTAGAAACATCTCTGTCCCTAAAGGAGACTGAGCATAGGTTGTGCCTCTTTTCCTCCGACAATTAGTGATTTTTCCACCCAGCTGTTCAGCCTTGTGATCTGCAGGGTATGATGCTGAAGCTCATGAAAGTAAATGTCCATTGAAATACTGAGTCTAGAACCTTCTGCCTTCCTTTGAGTCTCCTTTTACACATTTGAAATCTCTACATCACTACAGGTGATTCCTTTTTCAAAGAAACCAGGCACACATAAACATTCACATTTACATAACACAACTAGGAGGGCAATTTACAAAATTAAACGTCTTACACTTTCCCCAAGGATTTTTAACTTTACAATAGTAACCACCCCAGGGATGCTTTATAAAATAACTTTCTCTTAATAACTCCTTTAATATACTGGTAGGCCAGAATTCAAGTCAGACTCCACCTTTCTTGTTCGATGAACATGAGGTTTATCTGTGCTGTGTACTGGCAGAGTGTACTCTATGTTTTTCCAGCCGGATTTTCAGTGGTTTGTGCTTCGTGGTAATTATGGAGTTCTGGCTTGTAAGCAATGTCTTGGGCAAAGGTTTATGAGATTTTCCCAAAATGAATGTCTTTTATAGAAAAAGTATATGGATAATGAATTCTTTTTTATATAAGTGGTACTGGTGATAAAGTTAGATATTTTTGTGAAAAAAATCAATAAAAAAAAGAATATGCCCTAAACAAATGCAGGGAACTTCTAAGAGACCAAGGAAACAGCCCTTACACATCTCCAATACAGACCTCATGACCTGGGTGAGCACAAGCTCCAGTTTCCCAGAGACATGCATGAGTCTATCATCACAGTACCAGGAAGGCAGACAGGCAGAGTCCTGGCCTCTTCGTGATTATTCTTAAAACCTAACACCATGCCCGAAAGGGAGCTAGCTTTCTAGCATTTGTTCACTTATTACAATAAGAACGAAGGAAGACAGGAAGGGGAAGAATGAATCACGGAAGGCAAGGCTTTGTGTCAACGAGGAGAATGAGAGGCACAGCGATCACCAGCCATAGAATTTCTGGAATACCAACGAAGAGGCCTGAGAAAGGCCGCTGTGCCAGCTTTCTATTGCTGTCCAACAAATTACGATAGACTTAGTGGCTTAAACAGTACTCATTTATCATTTCACAGCTTCTGTATATCAGAGGTCTGAGTGGGTTCAATTGGGTCTTCTGCTTTGGGTCTCAAGAAACTGACATTAAGGTGCTGGGGGGGCTGGGCTCTTACTCGGAGGCTCTGGGGAAGAATCCACTTCCAAGCGCATTCAGGTTGTTGGCAGAATTCATTTCTTTGAGGTTGTGGGAATGAGGTCCCTGTTTCCTTGCAGGGTGTCGGCCGGGGACCATTCTCTTCTCCCAGAGCCCTTCCATTTTCAAAGCACCAATGACGCACTGAGTCCTTCTCATACTTCTAGTCTCTCTTTCACTTCTACAGTTAGCCAGAGAAAGCTCTCTGCTCTTTTAAGAGACAGGGTCTTGCTCTGTTGGCTGGAGTGCAGTGGCGCCATTGTGGCTCACTGCAGCATCTACCTCCTGGGCTCAAGCAGAGTTCTCTGCTTTTAAGGACTCATCGGCCCACCTGGATAACCTCCCTATCTGAAGGTCAACTGTACCATCTAATGTAACACAAGAGTGATAGCTCCCATCCAAAGGCTCCAGGGACTGGGGTGGGACATTTTTGGAGGGCTATTCTAGAAATTCCGCTTTCCACAGTCACTTAACCTTGATTTGATTCTGATCTGCTTTCTGAGAGAAACTCCCACATCCACTGTTTTCCTCAGCCCTTTGCATCCCTCTGGGAGATTAATTTGTATATAATCTTCCTTGTCCACATTTGAAGTGGATATTAGGGAGTATGCCCTCCTTGGGAATAGCACAGCCTTTGCAGTCTGCTTCCTGCTGGCGTAAGCTAAGATCCCAAAAGTCTTCTTAATTTTTTAAAAAATTTTATTTTTAATCAATACATAATTATACACATGTACATTTTGATGTTTCCATACAAACAAGATGTAGTGATCAGATCAGGCTAATTAGCATATTCATCATCTCAAACATTTATCCTTTGTGTTCGGGGTGTTCAATATCTTCTCTTCCAGCTATTTGAAAATGTTATCATTATCTACAGTCATCCTATAGTGTCATAAAACACTACAACTTGTTCCTCCTAACTATAATTTTATGTACTTTAGCAAATCTGTCTTTTCCTTTTCTCTTCCCTTTCCAGCTACTAGTATCCTCCATTCTGTTTTTTTACTTCCATGAGGTCTTTTGTTAGCTTCCATGAATTAGAACATGTGGTGTTAACCTTCTGTTCATGGCTTATTTTACTTCACATAATGGCCTCCATTTCCATCTATGTTGCTGTGAATGTCAGCATTTTATTTTTTACAGCTGAATACTATTCCATTGTGTATGTACACCATGTCTTCTTTATCTGTTGCTGGACACGTTAATACCACATCTTGGCGATTGTGAATAGTGCTGCAATAAACATGAGGGTGCAGGTATCTCTTTGGTATATTTTCTTTCCTCCCAAAAGCTGTTTCCTCACTTGAACAATCAAAGGGGATTTTAGTCCTGACTTGCGTTTCTTTGTAAATTTCCTCACAGAGTTAGATTTGTGCTTCCATGTGCCAATAATCATACCCCAAATCCTTTCCCAGTCATAATTCCCAGAAGTATTTCTTGTTTCTCAGCACCATACCCCTCAAATTTAGTGGTGAATACACTAAGTTCATTTGTACTCACAAAGGGCCACATCCTTAATCTAGCCTTTGCCATAAGGCTGAGTTGATCTGTTTGACTGAGAAATTTTATTGGCTCCCACTCAAAGCTCTTTTTAGTCTGTCTGGGATTTAGAAGTGGTCAGATTTTCTCACCCTTCAATCTTTCACATTTCTGAATATTCTATATTCTTTTTCATTTCTGCTCCCACATAGCCAATTATTTCTCCTGTAATACCTTGCTAAAGGCAGCTGAGTTTCCATACTCCAACACTGATTCTTTCCACCATTTATAAAGCAATAGGCTAACCATGAGATGCTTTCCAAGTAATCACAGGTAAGACTTTACCATCTTACCATCTTTCTAGCAGTTTTCTTGTTTCTTTCCACGTAGCTAGTAAGCTAGAACCTCATATTTTGGAATTTTGCTATTAAAGTACCCAATTTCTGGTTCAAATGTATGCATTAGTAGGGTAGGCTAACTATTATAAACATCCTGGAATCTCTGTGGCTTAATACATAAAAATCTTATCTCTTATTCATGTCACAGTTCAAAATTGGGAGTGCTCATTCAAAGACCCAGCTTCCATCTAGTGGTTCTGCCATGTTCTTGGGTCTCAGTGTTCTCATCTGAATCCTCTGGCTTTGGTAGGCAAAGAAGGGAGTAAAAAAAGGTGTGAAGTATTGGGCAGGAGAGTTTATTTTTAGGGAACTAGATTTGGAAAGTCCACATTCCCCTGCAGCTAACTGTAAGAAAGACCAAAAAACAGTTCAGCTGTGGAAATCAGGTTGGTTAAAAACTCAGCAGACTCAATCACAGCAAAATGGGTTAATTAAAAAAATCATAGACCAGGAAGATACAGGAAACTAGGATCAGGAATGGGGAAGGGAAGAGGAGTAGGAACTGATCCAGTCCCTGTGAGGTAGCCCATAGTACAATGACCAAGGGTTAGGGACCTCTGACTTGGTTCTGGGATGCACTAATATATCCAAAGGCATCTAATTCTTGGTTGGGGTAAGACTGTAACTCAGCTCCATAAAATGAGGAGGCATTTGGCTGCTGCCAGAGGTTTGGAAATGTGCTTTTATTTTCAAACTCAGGTATGTGACACTCTACAGTTCAATGCTAGCACACCTGTGTGAGGCCTAACAACATGAGGAACTGACAGCCAGTGATACACAAATGCAGCACTCCCTCTCCATTTACTCTGTCAGGCTGTATATGGGGAGCAACACATATGGCTTTGTGGTAGCCAGAAAGTGAAGGTCTTTTTAGGAGGTGACATCAACAATGACACAAACACATCACTCTGCAACTGAAGGCAGGAAACCAGACTCCTAGGGCTAAGCAGAGATGTCAGACTTCAGAGGCATTTGGGGGACTTTTCTTTCAGATCCATATCCTCACTGAAAATCCAGGGCCTGTTTCTCTCCAGTTCACTACTGCTTGGGCAGCAGCTCCCACTGCTTCAGGCTGGTCTTTGCTTTCCAGAAAAGATGGACCCACGAGCACTTTTTCAGTCGTGCCCTTGTACATATGGCTACTCTTATGCTCCCTTTTGGAGATGTCCTTTTCGTTGACCTCCCTTCTTACAAATGGAATAGGGTGGGAGAGGGCCTGTGCCTGGAAGTACTCTTGCAGGCCTTTCTGTGGGGCAGCTGGAGGTGCAGGAGCTCTCCACATCTGCCTTCCTGGCCTTTACTCATCCAGAAACAAAGGTGGGAAAATTGTGACCAAGTGAACAATGGGGCCAGTAGATCCTGGCCCTTCTTTAAGAGAGGCAGAGATTGAACATTCCCCACCCAGAGTCTTGCTTCCATGGCCACTCTCTGGAACTCCATTTGCATCCTGTCTTTGGCTCTGAGGGCCTCATGTAGCTAAAGCTCCTTCAGTTGTATCCAGACCCCCTGGAAGAGGCCCGGAAAATCATCCACTTGTGCCCCCAAAGTCCCTCTGCCCTGCTCTGTAACTCTTTACCTTAATGGCACATCCTTGATCAACCCTGGCTTGGGCCTCAGTCATTTTCTAGCTACTGTAAAGGATGCCCCCTTTGGTAAACATCCTGCTTTAAAGTGGGGCATGCTTGGGGTGGGGGTCTCTCTGAAGGAGTGACTGCATTGAGCCCAGTCCTTGAGCTTGGAAATGATGTTGCTAGTCTGGTCTCATTCCTGCTCTCTCACAGAGTAGACTGAGAAACAGAATAAGCTGAGGTTAAGAAAGATGTTGCTTTTTGCATTGTGATGGTGGTGATGGTGCTGGTACTGGGAAGCATGCAGCATGTCAGCTGTCCCCAGGCTGCTCTCCACCACCTTGAATGTTTGTTTGTTCTTTTGAACAACATTTACCGACCAACATTTGAACAACGCTCCCAAGCGTCAGCCACCATGCTAGGCACTCACCCGAGAGATGGGTAAGACATGGTTCTTGTCTTTGAGGAAAAATGCTAGGGGAAACATAAATAAATAGGCTGTGATATACTATAGGTAAAGGTCAATAATAATAATGTTTAAAAAGTGCCAGAAAACACGGAGGAGGGTGTGTCCTATTACATTGTGGCTGGTAAGGAGTATGGAAGGAAGGTCATCAAAGTTGGTATGGAGGGGATAATTTTTGCACTTGGTCGAGAAGAGTAACCTGAAGAAAAGAGAAGAACAGCTAGAGAAAAACTAGTGAGTGGAGGTCCAGTGCTATGAGAGAAACTGTTTAGTTTGGGAGCCAGAGATGGAGTAGCTGATGGGCCACTTTGGGGAGTGAGACTGGAATGTGAGGCTTCCAGCTAGGAGACCAACAGAAGAGTCAAGGAGAGCACAGCTCTGGAGCCAGCCTACCCTGGGGTTGAGCTCCAGTCCCATGATTTACTAGTTCAGTGTCCTTGTCAAGTTACTTGTTCTTTTTGTGCTTCAGTTTCCTTATTTGAAAACGGGAAGGGTAGTATCCACTTCATATTTTTTTTCTTTTTCTTTAGGACTTAAATGAATTCATGCCTATATAATACTGAGAACAGTGCTTGGTTCATAGTAAGTCATATATGAGTTTTAGCAATGAAAGCAAACAATATCAATAACAAAACAAAAACGCAAAACAATGACAATAAAACCCACATGGAAATCAACACCCCTACAAAACTGATGAAGGCAGTGGCTGTAAAAGTGGGGAGAGAAGTCAGAGAGGGAATGTGCTCCTTCCATTTTGTGCTAAACAACTGGGGATGCTCTGAAACATCGCCAATTATACTTGGGTTGGAAATCCTGTTTGAACTGAAGCACTGAGGTGCAAGTTTACCCTTGCATGTAGTCACACACAGAGTAAGAGACTGAAGCAGAAAGCACATCTTCTCTCCTCATTCACCTGTGAAGTGGGTTAACTGTTTTCAAAGAGAGAATAGGGAATAGATTGTGCTGTACAGCAGCTCAGAGTCAGCGTTTGAAATGGAGACTAGTGAGTCTGCCATTGAAGCCATGAGTTTTCAGTGTTTTTAAAACATCTTCAATCCATGTGGACAGCTCATTGAACAGGTGCCTGGTAACTGCCCCACACTAGTGAAAATCTGTGGGTTGGCTTGGCATGCATCTTATTTATCCAGAGGTACACACCCAGAGCACACTTTTGACGGGTTTTTGGCTCTGTGCACATGCATGTTGTATGTGTGTACACAACAGTGTGTGTGGACAGATGCATATATATAATAATTCATATCTTCCCATTTCAAGCACTGAGCTAAATTCAGCCTATACTTTTTTTTTCTGAGAGCTTTTCCTACTTCTGTAAAAAGAAACTCTCATTCCAAAGGAGAGAATGGGAGGCTGAAGTTATTGAAAATGAGATGGGAAATGGGAAGACAGTCACTTTGCAACTCCAAATTCCAGGTCTGATCCTTAGGGTGTTAATCATTAAGCAAATTCTTCCTGATAACCGATTACCGAGAGGAAAAAAGAGAGTAAGTTTTTTACTGCCCGCTACCTCCTTCCCCCCTATGCCCCGCTCCCTACCCTCAACCACCAGTGAAGGTGTTTTAGTTCTCCCCAGCCACCTGAGCTAGGGGCAGGAGACCTTCCCTTCCAATAGAGCTCCTTGGTGAAGGTGACTTATTTATCCACTGGATGCTTTCCCAAGGCAGTTTTGTCGATCCTCAAAGAATATCAAGTCACTGTGTATGAATAGCTCCCACAGAAGTGCCAAATGTTAAAAGAACCCTTCCTCACGACCTGATGGGGTGGGATGGGATGGGATGGGATGGGCGGCAGTGTATCCACACCTGGGCCTGACGTTATACTTGGGGAAAGGGTGGTAGTCTGAGTGTCTCACAGCAGGGCACTGGCTAGGTGTAAGGTTTCCTACTGCTCTGTAGGCTGCTCGTGCTGGAGTCCTGAGCTCCACCAGGAGTCCCTCTGGGCTGCCGAGCAAGTGGATCTTCCAAGGGGCCCATCAGCCTGCTCTGCACAAGAGTTATAGGAATTGTAGAGCCCCAGCACAACAGTCAAGACCAGCATCACTGCAGCCATCATCCAGATCACTTGCCAGTGCTGACACAGTTTGGGATACATGACTTGTAAGAAATGGACCAATTCTTCAAATTTGCTGTCAATGAAAAAAACAGGCAGAGGCTTTAGTATACGGGGCACACATATGATACGCAGACCCATAGTTCTCTCTGTGGATAGCTTCTATGCTGTCTTGAGCAATAGTTCTCAAACTCAGCTGTGCCTAGATTAGGTTGGCAGTAATTGTTCAAAATACCCCAAGCATACTGAATGAGGATATCCAAAGTTATGGTCTAGGAATCACTGGCTACATTTTCCCGGGTGATTTTGATTCCACCAGTCCACAGCCTTGATGTTGAGAGCTACTTGTCTAGATCATTCTACCTACTTGTTTGATCATCCATGCATACATGCCCTCATCTATTCATGGGGCGACTCCTGATATCTGCATTCTTCCAAGCCTGGGAGTACAGGTTTGGCTGGCCATGCATCTTTTTAGCACCTAGTTGCATTAATGGTCAGTTCCAAGCTCTAATCTGTCCCTTGCCTCAGAGGCACAATTCATTGTTCTCAGTTCCACATCTAACTGTGTCCAGAGTGGAAGGACTGTGCTAAACTCGAGGAAGCTTGATATCTAGTGATAAATGACAAGGGACTAGATCAACCTCAAGAGTTCCCTTCAAAACATTCAAGAGCAGGCAGAAGATTAGAAGCCTCTTGCAATGTCTGGGTGGTTTGTTCATGATGTTATCTCGACCTCATTAATATTTATTCTCTAATTTCTCCCTCTTCCTCCTTTTCTTCCTTCACTCTCTCCACACTTCTTTCTCCTTCCCTTTCATCTGTCTCTTCCTCTCCATTTTTGCCCCTTTCCCCTCTTGATTCCTTCCCAACTGTCTTTCATTTTGTCCTCTCTCTCTCTCTCTCTCTCTGTGGTGTGGTGAAAAGATAACAGGCAGATGGCCTGCTTTGAGAAGTCCATTCTAGAGCTCTCTGAAGCAGCCCTGAGCCCCTTCATTAAGCTAGGATTTCCTGCTGTTTTTAACCTCTAATTCAATTTAAAAAAATAATATGAAAAATGAGAATACTGAGGATTCCTAAACCAAGGAGGTGGGGAAAGTGACGGAAGTGCTTTCTGAAGATCCTGAGGCTCACACGCACACTGCAATGACCAAGCCATTGGCTGAGAAGCAGAGAGCTCAAATTTAGAGCTAGCAGAAAATGCATGACTTGCAATGGATTGAAAGACCCAATAAATGCCATCCTTAGAAAGGGACCAGATGCTCAGAGTGCCTGCCTTGGATGCTAAGGCCACAGGGAACATTGACAGGTTTCTCTTCCATGCGGGAACCCCATCAGATCATTTCAGTCACAATTAAGGGAAGGACGAAAGTGAGCACATCTGCTGATTTGAAAATCATTTACTATTTTCACAACTGTTGGGAAGGGAGGGTTTAGTAGTGGAAGCTTTTTTTCTCTCAGCCATTTGTAGATTCTCTAGATTCTATTTAGACAGAATTGGATGCTAACATGGAGACTTTGGGGCTGTATTTCCATCCTCCAAAACAAGCTGCCGGAGTGGCCTCTCCCTACTCTAACCCCACTCTTAATTGTGGCTCCAAAGGAAGAGACTAAGATCTGGCTGTGTGACCTTAGCTGGTCACCCCATGCCTGGCCTATAAAAGAGGTTAGAAATAGATTAGAAATAGAATTTCTTTAGAAGTCAATTTTGGCTGTTATAAGTAAACTTCTGTTTCCTGAGAGTTATTGGAAAAGTAAAGGAACCAAAATGTCCTCTTAACCCCACAGAGCTGGTTTGAACAGCTGCTGGGAGAAAAGACAAAAGTTTTATTTTGTCCCCTTATGAGTCTCACTTGTTCAATGTCAGAAGGCTGTGCTCTCTGTTTTAACATGGTTAAGATATTGGGGTTCACCCAAAGTTTATTTAAACTGATCCTCAGGAGAGCAATATTTGTAATATAAATTGTTATATATAACAGATATGTGACTCAGACAAAAAGACTTTAATGTGTGATGTTGAATCTCTTAAGTGATCAGCAGCTGGGCTGAACCCAGTGTTTTAAAAATGCACTAAGTAGGACATGGAACTTTTAATAACCTCAAACCTTGCTTGTGAGTGAGGTACCAACATTTCAGTGGAGAAATCATGTTTGAGAGCAGGTGCATGATAAATGTTACAGGCACCATTGCCACACACTGATGACCAGGAGCTGGACAGAAAGGAACCAACCTAAGCCTTACTTCCCCGGGGGTTTCATGAAATGGGAGGGAGCCAACAATTGCCTGAGATTGAACTAGCTAGATAAGACATTGATCCCCTTGCTTTGCAAACCAGACTGTTTATATTCCATGTACTTTCTCTCTCTCTCTGTTTATTTCTCTTTTGTTCTTTCTCAGTGTTTGGAAGTGTTAGAGGTTCCGGTTGGTTTCTGCTGTATTCACGGGTGCCAGGGGAAGGGCTTTTTGTCCAGGGCTTTGGTTGACCGCATTAAAGGGGAGGAGGGCAATGTGGTGGCCGGAGAAATATGAGCAGAGAACCCTCAGGAGGGAGGTGAAGCCTAAGGAGAACAGGATCTGGTTGCTTGGAGTAGGGATTGCACTTTAATTGTTAAACTTGGAGGTTCTTTCACTGGGGAGGCAGTGTGTGATTTGTTTTCAGTGGAGAAGCATTTCTCCAGTTCTCCTAGTGGCTCTTCCCTTGAATAATGGGGTTGACCTGCATGGGTGGAGACCTCTCACTTTAGCTGAATCCTGCACCAACTGGGCTCTGTTGGTAGCTCCTGTGTGCCTATCCATTTTGCTTCTAATCTTCACTTCATTACCTATTTGTTGCATGCATGTGGTTTCCAGAGTTTTCCAGCAATGAGGCACAGATACATACCTGGATTAGATAATATTTCAGCAGCTGATTAAAGATTTTGTCTGGAGCTGCCCTGGACCCCAAGATAGCCCAGGGGTCTAAAAGCAAAGATTTTGGTGAAGTTTTTCCAAGGTGGCTATTACTACATTTTAAAAAATCAAAATTCAAGACTTGTGGTTTAAATACACTAATAGAGACAACACAGCTGAATAAATGAAATTGGGCTGTCCTGAAAATCCAGAATGTTGGCATGGTTATTATATCTATGGGGTAGAGTGTACCTCTTCTATGGGTGCTAGGCTATCCTATCCCTAAGCATGTACTTCTGCGGGATAATTCGGGCCAGGTGGGGCGAGACCTCATTCCCATAATACTTTATTGCATGGAGTGCCCTGGAACTAAATGAGGTCATTTCTATGATTCTGCATCCTAAAGGCCAGGCAGGAACCACAAGTGGGACAAGATACAGGTCTATATTCTCTTTATCTACATGTTATATCCTCCCCCAACTTAGGGGAACGTACCTTTGAAATAGAAAGTATTTTAAAAGAAAACCCCAAGTATTTCCAAACTAAAGTGAAAACACCATCTGGGTGACCAAGCTTGATTGGTCAGCATGGTAGGCACCTGCTGGAGACTCACCTTTGCCACTGAGCTGAGTTTGCCCTCTATTCCATGTGTCCTCCCTGTCCCTGTTTTGTAAGAAACACACTCCAGGCCTTCAAGTCAACTCTCTTGGTCTTGGGCCTTTTCATGGGGTGGCTACCCATGATTTCATCTGGGAAATGAGCTAACCATGGCTGGGCTGGGAGGAACTCCACTTAGGGCCCTTCTCCCTTCCCATGACTACCCCTGACCTCTCAAGCTCTTGCAAACTTCTCATTGCTAGCTATCTTGGCTCTTTGGGATTTCCTCTACTTCTTTCCCAACATGCATGCCCTCTTGGTTTCTTTGGCGACTCACTGGGGCCCGAGATTCACTGCTGCCCTGGACTGGCAAATCCAAATTAGACGAATTGTAACCCATTTCAGCAATGGCAAGGACTCCAAACACAGGCTTCCCACCTGCTTCTTGGGCCCTTTTCCTCTTCCTCAGTTTCTTCTACCTCTTCAGGTTCCTCAGGACTTTCACTCTTCTGTTCTTCCTCCTCCTCCTTCAGGTCTTGAAGTTCTTTGGTCTTCTTTAGACCTTCTTGGAATCTGGGGGGCAAAAAGGAACAGCTGAGTCTGGAAAGGCCAGGTGCAGTGCGTCCTCTCCTGAGTTCCTAGGGGAGGGGACTTGAGCAGCACCTCCAATAATTATGTGCTTCCTGTGGTTCCACAAAACAGGAAAAAGCTGGGAAGTTCCACTGAATCCCAAGGCAGCTCACGCCAGTACCATTTCCCCTCACTCCTCAGTCATCCTTCCTGTTTACGTGAAAGTGTGACAAAACTGACAGGGAAAAAATGTGGCACAGGGTCTCCTGACTGGGTTCTTAACCCACAAAACATTCTGTAGGGCTGAGATTGTATCTGTTCTCCACATGACCGTGGAGCTTCAGCCTCTCATCTGTAAAAGAGGGAGGGTGACACTCATTTCGGAGGGTGTTGGAATGTTTTTTGGAAGTGCCAGGCACATGGCTTAACCTAGAGAGGTACTCAGTAAACGTTTACAAAACCAATGAAGGAGTTCATGCCTATGCATTCCAAGGATAGAGGACAGTGGTGGGTGAAAAAGGCAGGCTTTCCAAGAGAAACCCTTGTGGTTTTTCTCCCCCAGGATCAATATTACCCCAAACATACTCTGTTCACTTGTCCTACGCTGAGTGTCTAACACTAGCAGTTTGGCTGGGCAAACCTACCGCTGAAGTCCATGGGTTCTGTGTCAGTGGGAAGCTATGTCTTCCTCATGAGCTATGGAGACAGGAGACGCTTAGGGCACCATACATGGTTGGAGGTGATTCTCTACCTTGAGGCTTGGGCCCTGCTCAGGACTTGGTCTCTCCAGTGCTGACAACTGGCCATGGGTGCTATTGAAGCTCAAATGGAGGAGGAAGCAGTTGGAAGTTGAAGAGACTCCATTTATAGGAGGAAGGAGTAACCAAAGCAGTTCTAGGAAGCAGAGCTGCAGCTGCTCCTGGACACTGCTGGCTGCAACATGACTGCTCTGAGCACGTGTCAGGAAGCCTCAGGCACCACCAAGAGGAACCCACCCAGGGCCCCTGATTTCCAGACTATTCTGAGCGGTGGCATTCTGGTGGCACTCTGCCTAAAAAGAGGGCAGTCTCGTTATTGTCTAACCACACCCTCTGACCCTGCTTCCTCCTGTCCTTCCTGTGGAACAGTTTTGCTCTTTCCAATGTAGTTCCTTCCTGTGGCAAGGAGGTCCTGTGGCCACTGGTTACTTCCCTAAAGCCTCTAAGAAACGGGAAGGACCTGTGGGAAGGCATCCTCTGAGACCTGTCAGGTGCCCTCGGGGTGGCTGAGGTCTGACTCACCCCTTGCTGTAGGCTTCTTCCTCCATCCTGGCCTTGGTCTCCTGACTAAGCTCCTCTAGGCAGCTCAGGGTCAGCGCAGGAGCACAGGCTTCACAATCTGGGTCCCCATTTGTCTTTCCACTAGTGAGAAGAGGGAAGTACAGGGCATCATTTCAGAAAAAGGTGGAGGCCTAAAAACAAAACCATGTTTTTGGCCCGATTCCTGACGAGGAGTGAGGAAACTCAGGCTTTTTCAGTAGCTTTCAGATTTTTTCTCAATCCTTCTACCCTGAGACAAGATTTTATAAAGGTCCTAGTCCATGAATAGTCCTCAGCCCATTAAATACCTCACCAGCTCTCCTTCTCCTCATGCTCCCAAACTGGCGTTTATTCTTATTCCAGGAGGTGCTGTAATGGGTGCTCTACAACACTGAGATGAGGAAAATGGGGGCAGACCAGCATGTTTAAGGTCATTCCATTCCTGTTGTCTTTCACCAGAAGACCCTCACTCATTTTTTCAAATATCCACTGAGCATGACTCAGCCACAGGCACATTGTAATGTGCTGGGGGCACATTAGAAAATAAAGAAATGGAACTTAGCGGAAGGAAAAACCCTAAAAAAGGAAAGAAAAAATATGTGATTAATTACAAATTATGACTTTTATGAAAGAAATTCTGTACAGTGACAGAAAATAACAAGAAGAGAATGTGTTTAGAGTAAATAGTTAGAAAAGGCCTCTTTGAGGTGCTGAAGTTGAAGTACAGGCCTGAAGGATGAGAAGTCAGATGTATTAACAGCAGACAAGAGGGCTGGGAGCGGTGGCTCATGTCTGTAATCCCGGCACTTTGGGAGGCCGAGGCAGGTGGATCACCTGAGGTCAGGAGTTCAAGACCAGCCTGGCCAACGTAGTGAAACCCCATCTCTACAAAAAATTCAAAAATTAGCCAGGTGTGGTGACACACGCCTTTAATCCCAGCTACTCGGGAGGCTGAGGCAGGAGAATCACTTGAACCTAGGAGGCAGAGGCTGCAGTGAGCCGAGATCGCACCATTGCACTCCAGCCTGGATGCCAAAGCAAAACTCAGTAAAAAAGCAGAGGAGAGATCATTCCAGGAAGATAATGCAGGTTATTTAAAGACTCTGAGACACAAAAGGTGCTGAGTTGTTTGAGAACTTAAAAAGAGGCAGAGTGGCAGGAGTTAACCTTTGGACAAGAGATATTTGCAATGCCTGTGAGGTATCCAAAGAGTGATGTCAAGTATACAGTTGAATTCATCAAAGTGAGTCAGGGAAGAGTTTTAGGCTGGAGGTATTCATTTGGTATCATCAGAACATAAATGTTACTTAAAGCCATGGGGACGGACAAGATTGCTTAGGGAGATAATTGAGGAAAGACAAGAAGAGGACCCAGGACCAAGCCATGAGGCTTTGCCACACTTGGCTCAGGTGGAAAAGAAGGCATCTTCAGAGGAGGCTGAGCACTAGCAGCCTGAGAGGTAGGAGGAAACCCAGGAGCGGGTGGAGTCTTGGGAGCCAGGAGATAAGAGCACATCAAGGTGGGAAGAGTTAACAGTGCCACACACTTCTGAGTTTGAAGCACACAGACAAGGTGACTATTAGATTTGATAAAACAGAGGTCAAGAGGAGCCTCTATGTAATGGTGGGAGCCAAGCGCAGGATGGAATGTAAAGTAATGAAGGGGAGGTGGGAAAGGGGAAGTCACAGACACAGCAATTCGAGTAGGAAGGAGTGTAGAGGTGTGTGTTGGAGGGAGTGTGCAGCTGAAGTAGGTCAAGGGAGGATGCACATTTGAAGGTAGGTAGAAATGATCCAGTAGAGAGGATGAGAGAAAGGGATGCCCAAAGGAACTCAGTCTTCGCAAAACGAAATAGGGACAGACTTTGGGAAAGTAGAGAGTCTCTCCTTGTTTCTAACAAAGGGAAGGTGATGATGAACTTGTTGGGCTGGAGATCTGGTGAAGGAAAGTGAGAGGGCTCCTGTGGGAATGTAGCTTAGGTATTCTCTATAAAGTAGAGAGCAAGGTCATCTGCTGAGAGTGAGAGGTAGAGGGGTCTGGGAAGGTCTGTGGAGAGAGGAGAGGTGTAAAAGAGTTACATGAGAAAGAAGAAAAACAGACATGCTAGAACATCATGGTAGGATGTCTGGGTGGTGCTGGGAGATCATTGCGGGTATGAGATCACAAGTTTAAAGGAAGTATCCAGACGGCTATGCTTTCCCTAGAAATCCTGCAGCCCACCTTCGTGTCCTGATTCTCAATGGGAGCAATGTCGTCATGGAGGAGTCCTCCAACAAGGCAACACTGTGAGCAGAGCTTTCTAGCCAGGACTCTGAAAGATCACAGCTGCCACCTTCCCTGACCTCTCAGACAGGGTTTATGAGTGAGCCTTGTATCTTCTCCTCATTCTTGGCATCAGTTTCCCATCTCTTAGTTTTCCTCAGACCTTTTAAAATTTACATTTAGTCAGGCTGGAAACCACAACCCATTGTGAACAAGAAAGATAACGCTCTAAAAATACCAGCTATTCATAACATTTCTCCTTTTGCAAATTACATTATCCACTCCCTTCCATGTGACCTTGGCCTAATGTGCAGTTTCCTATTTATCCAAATCACTACAGCAAGAGGAGAAAAACATAGCTACAGCCAAGGGCAGGGAAAGTAATTCTTTCATGAAATATATATATATATATGAAATGAGATACTGGTATCAGACTTTTGATTTATACACAGCTGTCAGCCTTAGAGGTTCCTTAAGGTTAAGAATGCATGAAGGAGGACAGTGTAGTATAGAGGAAAAAAACTTGCCTGAGGCAAACTTGGATTCAAATCCCAGCTCCAAGACATGGAAATTATTTAATCTTCCTGAACTTCAGATTCCTCAACTGTAAAATGGGGATAGTAATACATACCTGATGGTGGGGGTGTAAGAATTAATGAAGAAATGTAAATAAACTTTCTGGAATATGGTACTCAACAAATTATTATATCTGATATTATTATTGTTATATAGTAAATGTATTGGTTCATTTTGGGAGCAATCTGAGCTACCTCCAAATATGACTCATAAAAAATCCAGGCAATTATTTATACCATCAAGGAAGAATTTGTTATATATTACTGAGACACGTCAGAGTCAGAGGAACCCTAAATGTGAACCAATTTAAGGTATGGTAAAATTAACATTATATTTTCATAAAATGGCTTTAGGAAATTTCTCAGGTGCACATGTATTGTGTGTCATCACACACTATGCACCTTAGAATTTTGCAGAAGAGTGACCGTAAACAAAGCTCTCATTGTCCTTGGGTCATTGATCTCTAGAGAAGAAAACTTTTCCTTAGCAGGGCCAGGAAGCCCATTTCCTTGACCCTTTTACATGCAGATCTTCTGTCCATTTCAGCTCCCCTATAGGGCTCTCATATACATCCTCTCACTTGATCTTTCCAATGATGAGAAGAGCTAAAAATTAACTTATATGTATCAGACTGTGGTCTAACATCTCACTTATGGCTCACAAATGACCCAAGAAGGTATTACTGTTTTCTGTTTGACAGATGAGGAAACCAAGGCTCAGAAAAATTAGGCTGAAGCATGAGGATCGCATTTCAAGTGCTTTCATATCTGTCATATGATCTTGGGACCAGCCCAAGATCATACAACCAGTGTGTGGTAGAACTCAAATTTTACCCTGTGCAGTCTGATATGCACCCATTCTTCTGACTGCACTATCTGTCACCTAGGTGGAGTATTATCCCATTTCACAGATAAGAAACCCAAGCTCAGGTTGATTAAGTGACTTGCCTAAATTCACATTATTGGTGCTGGGACTCTCATCTTGGTCTTCTACCTTTGTGTCAAGATGGACTTTCCAGCCCCCATGAACCCCTGCCTTTCTTTCAACAGAAGTCTCGTCCTTTCACTCTGGTGAGTGAAGCCCTTCCTGCCCTCAGACTGGACTGTGGCTTCTATGCTATCCCTCTTTTCAAGGCGGCTTGTCTAGAGTGTAAGTGGTTGGGACGGCCTTTGTTTAATGTGTGTGTGGGGGGTAGGGGGGGGGGGGAGGGGTTGTGGGTAGGGTGGGAAGTGGGGAAAACACAATATGTAAAATGTTTGCTGTCCTCTCCTGACCTCTGAATTGAGCTTGTAGTTTTTTAAATATCTTATCTAACTATCTGGAAGTTTCTCCCTAAGCATCTATAAGACTAAGCTCAAATGCCTTCTCCTCTGTGAAACCTTTGCGGGTGTTCTCCCCTCCCCCACACCCTCTGGTTAAAGTTGATCTCTCCTTTTTTGTTTTTTTTTCTTGAGACAGGGTCTTGCTCTGTCACTCAGGCTGGAGTGCGGTGGCATGATCTTGGCTCACTGCAACCTCCATCTCTCAGGTTCAAGTGAGTCTGCTGCCTCAGCCTCCCAAGTAGCTGAGATTACAGGAGTGCACCATCACGCCTGGCTAATATTTGTATTTTTAGTAGAAATGGGGTTTCACCATGTTGGCCAGGCTGGTCTCGAACTCCTGGCCTCAAGTGATCCACCTGCCTTGGCCTCCCAAAGTGCTGGTGTTACAGGTGTGAGCCACCGCACCTGGCCCTCTCTCTCCCTCTATTCTGCAGCCACACCTCTGTGACATCATGACTCACAGGGAGGGCACTGATGTTTCAGATACCTGCATATGACTGTAATCATAGGAAGGAGGACTGTGTTTGGATCAGAATAGTTCCTGGCACACAGTGGGTACCTTTAAGTGCCTGTCAAGTTGCATCGGTTTCACTATGACTTATCCAGTCCCTACCTAGGAATGTTTTTAAAGGCACAAGTCCTCTCTGTAAATGGTTATTTCCTGAGAACCCAGTGTTTGGGTTGGGCTAAAGAAATCTGTAATCATGGCTATAAACTGGAGCTGAGCACAGCCTGTGCCTACCCTACAGATTTCTGGCCCAAAGGCTCATGGATCTTGGCATCTGTCCCCTGCCTGAAATCCTATGTGCTTTCTTTGAGATGATTCATGGAAATGAGGCTCATTGTTCTCACACATGCACCAGGTCAAAAATGTTTGTCATTGTGCTCAGCTCTCAGTAATGTGAAGAACTATTTAGTCAAAATATGTTTTTGGGCAGGCAGGTATATTAGATTCAACTTTTCCCATGTGGAAAACAATATTTGAAAGTGACTACTATCCTTTGTGATGGGCATATCTTCTTGGGCTCAGCAATGTTTCCAAGTCACCCCCACTGCCATGGTTCCCTCTGACAAGCCCAGCACAGGGAACCCAAGCTTCCTTACTCCCCGTTACTCAGTCCTAGATACCTGGGGTCCTCCACAAGTTTATTGGGGTGGTGGCGGAGGGGGGGAATTCACTCCAAAATACCACCAGCAAAGGGGAGTTGCTGACTGTACACATTTAGCGTCCTATGAAATCTTTAAGGAATTTACCCTGGGTGCTTCAAGAGTATAGAAACATGGCTAGTTTTAGACAGTTAAAATTGCTCTGTGCTACATTAACATAATAACCCCTTTTTGACACTAACCCTGTGCATCATCTACATCCTGGTTTTGCTGATCCCTCCGTGAACGGTTCCACGCATACCCTGTCTCTCACCCCAACTCTGCTCTCCACTCCATGCCCAGTCGGTCACCAGGCTCTTTCAAAAATAGCTCTTAAATTCATCCTCTTCTCTATGGTCACACTGAACTTTGTTTTATCCTTCCAGTTAGGCAGTCTATTAAAAGGGTAAGGGCATGTGCTCTGCTATCTACCAGCTTTGTAACCCCAGGCAAGTGACGATTTCTCTGACCTTCAGTCTCCTCATCTATAAAACAGAGATATTAATAGTATACCTACCTCATGGGATTACTGTGAGGATTAACTGAGATTCTTAATACAAAGCAATTAGTAAAGCACTTGGCATAAAACGAGGTGCAGTAAATAGTTAGCAGTAATTGCCATTGTCAACAGTGCAGTAAATAGTCAACAGTAATTACCATTGTCATCTGTTATCATTGTCATCCTTATCATTATCATCATTCCTTGAATACTCCATACTTTGTCACATGGACAAAGCCTGAAATGTTGTTAACCTCCTGGTCACCTAGTTAATTATGTACGCTTTAGATTTTACTTTAAAAGTAAGTTCCTAGAGGGAAACTTTTTTTTTTTTTTTTGAGACAGGGTCTTGTTCTGTCACTCAGGCTCCAGGCTGCAGTGCAGTGGTGCAATCTCAGTTCGCTGAAACTTCTGCCTCCTGGGGTCAAGTCATCCTCCCACCTCAGCCTCTCGAGTAGCTGGGACTACAGGTGCATGCCACCATGTCTGGCTAATTTTTATATTTTTTATAGAGATGGGGTTTCATTATATTGCCCAGGCTAGTCTCAAACTCTTGAGCTCAAGTGATTCACTCGCCTTGGCCTCCCAAAGTGCTGGGATTACAGGCGTGAGCCACTGCCCAGCTAAGGGGAATCATTTCCTAAACTCCCTCTTCCCCCTACTTCCCCACTTCCCCCAACCTTACACCAAAATCGGGTTAGTTGCTCATTTTCTGCTGCGTCATTCCCTTAGCAACCTACACTTCCTTGCGATCCCACCCATCGTGTTGTATTAGAATAGGCTGCTTCCCATCTGTCTTTCCCCCTAGACTGTGAGCTCCCTGAGTACATATTATGTGCCTGGCCCTTGGGGATTAATTGTTAAAGGAATGAAAGAACAAAAGACTACAATTACATAGCTATTTCTACTTGCAGAACTGCTCTTGGGCTTTTGTTTTCTCTTCAAGACTAATTTTAAATATCACTCTCCACCCATATGTTTAAGTGTACAGGTTTCTAGGCCCTTGTTGAGTGTTCATTACGAAATGACCTCCAAGAACAAGGCTCAGCATTCTCTGAAATCTCATGGAGCAGTGTAATCAGCTCTCAAGTATTTTCCTGTAAACTAGCCTCAGGGTATTTGATCTTCTTATCCTTTGCTTAGCCAGCACCCTTCCTGCTTCGTCACTGTATTCTTAGGAAAGGTGAAATCATTTTAATACGAAGCTGAATACAACAATCTCTGAAGCAATGTATATTAAACTATAACACATTATTTCTCTTTCACAATATGGCAAGGGCAGCTAGAATTGACTAAGTGTTTGTGTATAGGACAGAAGATAAGAATTCACTTTTACTCATATATTGTCTCATTGTTAGTCCATTGGGAATCAAGTAAATGTTTCTAGTTTTTATTTATTTATGTATTTATTTATTTGTGTTTTTAGTAGAGACAGGGTTTCACCATCTTGACCAGGCTGGTCTTGAACTCCTGACCTTGTGATCCACCTGCCTCGGCTTCTCAAAGTGCTGGGATTACAGGTGTGAGCCACCATGCCTGGCCATGTTTCCAGTTTTATATGGAAATCACTTTACATCTTCGAGAAATCCAGAAGGGGAAGCTGTTGTTCATCCTGAACCCCTCTTAATCTGAAGATGCCCTCCCCTCTTTGCAACCATTCTTACATGGGCATATTCCCAACTGGAGAGTCAACCCCAGTGTGCTTGACTTGCCTTAATTCCCACTCTGTCTCTATCTCTTCAGGTTCTATAAACCCCTGGAAAGGTGATGGCACTATTGATTATTACCCATTGATGCTCCTAATTTGGGGCTGCTGCTTATTGTCTCCAATTTTGTACCTCAGTTTCCCTTACCAAGGATAATTCATGTTTTCATGATCCCCACTGCCTTGGACAGAAGTGCTCAACTGGCCTGGCATAAGTTCTACAGAGTTCAGGCCCTGCTCTGTCATGATTAGAGTCTATTGCAGAGATCTTCTGCCTTGAGTGGCTCTGCAGGCCTAGAGTTGGGAATGGGGCTAGAGTTGAGGGTTCTCTGAAGTAGGGATTCGTGCACCCAAAGGGAAGATTGGCAAGGAGAATTTTAGTGGGTTTCTCAGTCAGAGCATCAGGTGACCATTTCTGGAGAGATTCAGGGACCCTGGATGAGGCCCTATGACTCTAGGGACTTGGTAAGTTTCTGTAAACTCGGTCACTTCCACGTGGTCCACATGGTGGTGGTTGTGTCACCTCTTGACAATTTCCCTGTAGTGATCAAGAAAAGACAGACAGAGAGACCCCAAAAGACCTTCTATAACACGAAGGACCTGTGAGCTTATGGGGGTGAGGTGGTAAAGAGAAGAAATGCTGGGCAAACTTCAAGACTAACAGGGGACAAATCACTGGGTGATAAGCTGGTGGCTGCACATAATGAGAGATGTAGGAAACAGGCTGGGTCTGGAGGTGGGAGCCTGTCTGTATTGAAAAGGGTCCCAACATACACTTTCCCTGCCAGATAGCAAAACTTTTCTGACAGCAAAGAAAAATGAAGGACTAAAGCTGTCTTGAGGCAAGAAAGAAGGAAGAATAAGGTATATGTTCTACCAAGTGAGGAAAGACACAAGGGGAAAATTCCGAGAGGCAGCAGGTGTGATCCAGATGCTTTTCAGCAAGCAAATGAAAGAATTTGAAAAGTAAGCTATGAAGTCCTCTGAGTGCATAGAAACAGCCTGCCTTACTCTGGCTGAGGATGAAAAGATCTGCACATTGCACAGATGCCTAGAAAATAACAGACACTGCTGGCTGCTAATCCAATATGCATTTTCCTTCCTAGTTCCCAACAGCAACATGATTCTGTTCAGGAATTTACTCTTCTTCATGGAGTCATTTTGCTTTTTGGGAAGCTGACCCTCTCACCAACCCCAGGGAATAGTGTAAATCCCATGATGACAATCCCATTCCCAAAGTGATTCTTTTAGAAAGGGACCTCCTTCCAGATTTGTCAATGAGATAATAGGGAAGACTGGTGAAAGGTTTCTGGGTTTATTCCTAAGAAAGGAACACGGCAAGAAACAGTCCCTTTCTTCCTCTAGGTATTGTCCTGTCTGGAGGGGATGCCAGGAACTACCAGCCGTTTGCCACAATCCTGACGATGAAGTTAACATACAACGTGGCCAGAGGCAAGGAAGTTACAGGCATGCTGAACTAGAGCCCTGCTATGCCGTACCAGAAGCAGCTCTACCTCTGGACTTAGTAAGTCCCATTGAGTTGGGGCTTTCTTTTGTCTGTAGCCCAAAGAATCCCAACTGGCAGAGAAGGCTCCAGTCTTCTCTGGGCTCTCTCAGATTGGGTACACTTGGCCTCAGTCAGGGCATCTTCCCGGTTCAAGAATCTTGCAAGCGGATTCTGAAATCTTTGTCGGTCTCAAACTCTCATTCATTTCCCTTAAAACTTAATTTGCTTTCCACTGCATTTTGGGGATAAAAATGGGAGGAAGGAAAGTAAAATGGGGAAATTTTCCTGAGAGATCCCTGAAGCAAAGAAGAAAATCAACAAACTTACTTTTCCAAAAGTGCAGGCAGTGCTGAAGTGACAGGTAGGCTGCCTTTCCCATTGGGTGATTCCGACTGAATGAAAAACAGAAGACAGAGAACTGAGGGTGTGCTATGCAAGGAAGAAGCCAGAGCTGCTGGGCTTCTGATGATGCTGGGAGGGGGGCTGCTGCTTCTCCTTTTTCCTCCATGCCCCCACTTTCCAATCTTCATCTGAGCCCAGACCTTGGCCCTTTCCCTCGGGCCTTCCCTGTCCTCCTTTCCTCAGCATTCCTTTCCTCTACGGCACATGCAGCTTGCTCCTTTTCCTTCGCCTCTGCTAAGTTTCCTTAAGTGAAGAGGAGAGTTTACATCTTGAGGCTCCATTCTGGAGAGGAGCCATCAGTTTTTCTCTGTCCTGTTTACTGACTGTGACTGAACACCAGTGGGCCTCCTACAAGTGCAGGTCCCAGGCTCCCTGTGATAGATTCTCACAAGCCCATCACTGTCCCGAGAGACACAGCTCCAGGTACAATTCTCAAGAGATGCCAGTCACTATTGAAAGCTCAATCAGAAATTTCATTACAATATGTTCCCCAGGATTTCCACGTTGTGTTGTTGCAATGGATTTGGTTTAAGTAATGGTTCTCAATGTTGGCTGCACATTAGAATCACCTGGGGGAGGTTTTAAAAAAGTATTGATCCACTCCAGAATCTTGGTGTTGGGCCTGGGGGAAGAATGTTTTAAAAGTACCCTGTGTGGTTTTTAATCTATGGCCCTGATTGCCAGCCCCTAGTCTAAAGGAATATATATTTGGAAAATAAATTTATGCTTTTAGGCAAAGTATGGGAAATAGATCTGTTAAAACACACTAACCAGTCCTCTCCAATATCCTTAAACATTTTTTTCAGGTTGTTCTATTTTAGTGGGTAATTTGGGAGTTTAGGTTGATTTCATACATGATTGAAATGCTTGAGGCAGGAAACAGTGAGTACCACCCATTGGTATTACATAGAGCTTGAATTTCCAATTGCTTACACAATCAGATTGTTTCCTTATAGGGTAGTGCTAGTCATAGGCAGGGGATAGAGAAACCACTGAAGAAAGAATTAGAGAGAATTAGCCAGATGCACAAAGGCCTGGGATACAGAAAATATTTTGTTATATCCAAACTGTCTTTGCCTAAAAGAAATGGAAATGTATTTTTCCTGTATATTACTAATATATTCATATTATAGAAATATAAAAAGGCATCAGGAAGAAAACAGAAATGAACTATTTTACCATTGCCTAGAGATAACCATTATTAGCTGTTTCACGTATCTTCTACCAGAAATTTCTGTCTACGCAGAGAAACATACTCTTTTAAAAAGTACAAAACAGAATTATACTGTTTATACACTAGGTTTTGTATATCCTATTTTACTTGCTCTTGATTCATAATAAGTTATGGACCCTTCTACAGAAACCCCTTATAGGGATATCCATTTGCTTAACCAGTCTCTTACTAGTGAACACGGAGTTGTTTCCCACTTTTCATTGTTATGAACAATGCTACAATGAACTGAGGCAGGAGAACAATGGGTTGAAGAACTCAGGCTCCCGAAACAGAGAACCTAGGGTTCAAAGCTGTTCTACCACCTATCACACATTACAAACTTCAGCTACTTAAGCCCACTGCAGAGTAGAAAAAAATTATAACCACCTTGGCGGATTGTGGTGTAAGCACAAAAAGAGTTATCATTTGCAAAGAACGCTGAGCTGCCAACACCATGCTCAAGGGCAGTAGGACCTCCCAGAGTAGTAGAATACATGCAGCCTAGTCTCTATTGGGTTTTTGAGCCATCACTCAGATTCTATTCTGGAAATTTCCTCTCCTTGTTGACCCTGCCCCCATTTGGTCACCCCCCCAGGACTGAGTATGAAGGAAAGGTTATTTTACTATTCCATGCTGGGAGGCAGGCATCATCATACTTACCAAGGCTGGTAAGGAGGGGATGGGTGATGAACTGGGAGTTTGGCCAGGCAGATTCAGGGCATTAAACTTAGGAACAACGGCAACGCTGACCCTCCGGCGAGGCATATTCTGTGGGGAGAGAAGTGACCAGGCTCATTGTCTTGGAGGTAGCAATAGCCATAATTCAGAAGGGCTTGGGAAAAAAGCCTACTCATTTCTAATGCTGAAATGGCATTCACTGGATATTTTGGTTTTGCAGTAGCAATGATGGAATTGGTGTGGAGAGAGTGGCCAAAGTTGACCCAAATTTTCTGTTGGTGGTGAGTGAATGCTCAATCTGTTCTATTTTAGCTTATGAGATCTTGGAGATACAGAATGGAAATGACCCCACAGTCTCTGGGTAACACCCTGGAGACTGTATTAAAGCTGCCTGTAGCAATATGAAGGCTTATGATCATTTCATGTTGATTTAAGGCATGTACACATAGTTAAGGAAACCACGAGCAAGAAAGGTAAGATGTCAGAGGCTAAACTTGAGACTGTGGGAAGCCGAACAGAAATTCTGTTCAGAGATTCTCTGGTATCCATGGATCCCAGAATGAATGATTGTTTGGGTGACCATGGAAACTTCTGTCATACTCTTTCCAGGAGCCCTGGTATTCCTTGAACATGCATACCTTTCCCAGCGTGAGGGACATGGACCGTGCCGTGCGAGGGACTCCATCTTCTGCAGCAGGAGGGAGCAGAGAAGAGAGCACAAGTAAGTTTCAGACTAGGCACCAGCAGGAAACAGAAACCAGGCTATGGTATCTATGAGCCAGAACTGGCCCTCAAGGGATAGCCCAAGGATCTGGGTGTTGGGGACACTGAGTTTGGCACTTCATCCTTTGAGATGGGGCTGCAGAGTGGAGGTTTTTTTTTGGACAAAACCTTTATCCTAACTCCGCTTCTCACTATAGGAAGCCCCAGTCTTGGACCTCTGATCTTTATCTGACCCCACTAAACACACTCTGCATAACACCCTAGATAGTGTATGACAACTACTCAGCAATACCGAGACTTATTGGGTTATTTTATGCTCGTTCAAGGATGTACAGTCAGAGAAACTATGAGCAAGGAAGGTGTGGTGCCAGTAAATAATGAAAACTTGCTGACAGAAGTAGTTTCAATATGTTACCTACCAAATGACTCAGAACAAAGGAAGCTACCACCCCAGGATTTTCTTCTCCTTACTACATACATTAAGTGATATAACTCATGTAATATGTTTAGCTTCGCGCCTGAATAATACTACCACCGGGAAACACCTGAGTACTTTCAGAGACAGGTATTTGCTAGCTCAATTCAATTTGATTCAGTTTGACCAATATTATTTAGCCTGCATCTCTCTCTCTTTCATATCCATGTATTTTTGGTGTGTCTCTTGAAAAGCACATAGCTGTTTTTTTTTTTTTTTTTTTTTGAGACTCTCTCACTCTGTCACGAAGGCTGGAGTGCAGTGGCACGATCTTGGCTCACTCAACCTTCAGCTCCTGGGTTCATATGATTCTCGTGCCTCAGCCTCCCGAGTAGCTGGGATTACAGATGTGTGCCACTATGTCTGGCTAATTTTTGTATTTTTAGTAGAAACAGCATTTCGCCATGTTGGCCAGGTTGGTCTCCAACTCCTGAGCTTAAAGTATCTGTCTGCCTTGGCTGCCCAAAGTGCTGGAATTACAGGCATGAGCCACCACGCCTGGCCTGTTTTTTTACAATCTAATCTGAGATTCTCTATTAACCAATAGGTTTATACTAGTTATCATTCTTGTGATTAATATATTTGTATTTATTTCTACCATGTAATTTTATATTTTCTATCTGTTTTATTCATTGACTTTTTCCACCCCTCCTCCCACCCTACACATTTGTTTGGAACTTATACATTCTATTTTTAACCTTCAGCATGTCCTCTCAACTTTTGAACATGTTGACTTTAAATTTAAAATTAAACAAGATCGCTATTCTTTTCTTGAATAACCTTAAAATAATAACCCTCCCTCTTAATTATATTGCTTTCCAGTATTTTTATTTCACCTTGCTTTTGTATTCCTAAATTATTATGTTTGTTGATTTCTACAGAGAGTGCTTATTTAGATTTACCTACATGTTTACAAATGTCTTTGTTGACTATTCCTTCTTGTATCCTACTTGTTTCTTTTGAGCTCAATTTTTTTTTTTTTTTAACTTTTATTTTAGGTTCAGGGTACACGTGCAGGTGCATAAACTTGTCATGAGGATTTGTTGTACAGATTATTTCATCACCCAGGTAATAAGCATAGTAGACAGTATTTATTTTTTCCGTTCCTCTCCCTCCTCCTACTTTCTACCCTCAAGTAGGCCCTGGTACCTGTTGTTCCCTTGTTTGTGGCCATATGTACTCAATGTTTAGCTCCCACTTCTTAGTGAGAACATGCAGTATTTGGTTTTCTGTTCCTGTGTTAGTTTGCAAAAGGGCCTCCAGCTCCACCCATGTTCCTGCAAAAGAGATGATCTCATTCTTTTTTATGGCTGCATAGTATTCCATGGTGTATATATACCATATTTTCTTTATCCAGTCTGTCATTGATGGGCATTTAGGTTGATTCTATGTCTTTTCTATTGTGAAAAGTGCTGCAATGAACATTTGTGAGCATGTGTTTGAATTCAATTTCAATCTTCCTTAGGTACATCCTCTAGTTGTTCTTTCAGCGAGGGTCTGTGAGAGGTAAACTTTCTCAATTGTCTCCAAATGGTCTTTACCAAGCCCTCAATCCTGCATGGTATCTTAGCCATTTGTGTTATCTCTAGGTTGACCATTATTTTCTCTTAGTTCTTTTAAGAGTTTATTCCATTGTCTTCTTCTACTATTGCCATTGAAAATTGTCATTCCTTTGTAAATAATCTTCTCTCTGATGACTTTTAAGATCTTCCCTTTGTCTTTACTGTTCTGTAGTTTCTCTTTGGTGTGTTTTTATTTTTCCTGGTTGGAATTCACTATATTTTCTGAATCCAATGATTGATGACTTTCCTTAGTTCTGGAAAATCCTCAGCCATTCTTTCTTGGAATATTTTCTCTCATTGGCTTTCCCCTTAAGGATGGCCTAATAAATGTATTTGGGACTTTCTCATTCTACATTCTTTATCCCATATCTCAATGCTTCTTTCATAATTTTAATCAATTTATTTCTCTGAACTGTACATTGGGTAACTTCCTCAAACCTATCTTCAAGTTAACTAATTTTTCTTCAGCTGTGTCCAATTTGATTTAAATGTTATAATCAATCAGGATAAGCTAGGTTATACTAGTTTAATAGCATAGTAATAATATGCAACTCCAAAGTATCAGTGGCTGATAACAAGGAAGATGTGATTTGCTTATGCTACATGCCCATTTACTTCTGAGTCTGTAGCAGGCTTGGTTCAGTGTTTCCTCATTCTGGACTCAGCCTAATACTGGCCTTCTAGTATTCTGGAGCAATGATGGTTATCACGTTAGGAGGAAGAAGCAGGGCAGACTGCATACTAGTTCTTGAAGGCCTAGGTTCAGATGTCCTTCACGTCCTTCTACTCACATTTCATTCACCAAAGCAAGTCCCATGGCCTTGCCTTATGACTTTAAGGGGATGGGAAAATGTGCCCAGAAGGAGATCTGGAATAATGAAGAATAGCCTCAAATATAGTAACTAACACACCTAAACTCTTGAGTTTTTAATTTCCGTGACTTTATTCCTCACTTTGAGAAGTTCTATTTTATTCTTCTTTGATAACTGTTTTCTTTTACTCTGTTTTTGATCCATTCTTTTATGTCTCCAATAATTTTTAAGTTAGAGACAGGGTCTCACTCTGTCATCCAGGATGAAGTGCAGTGGCACGATCACAGCTTACTGCAGCCTCGACTTCCTGGGCTCAAGCGATCCTCCCACCTTAGCCTCCTGAGAAGCTAGAACTATAGGTTCCCACCACCACATCCAACTAATTGTTTTTTATTTTTATTTTTTGTAGAGACAGGGTCTCACTTTGTTGCCCAGGCTGGTCTCGACCTCCTGGCCTCAAGCAATCCTTTCACCTTGGTCTCCCAAAGTGTTGGGATTATAGACGTAAGCCGCTGTACCCAGCTACCCCTAATAATTTAAAGCTTATCTTTAAAAAAATTATCAGATCATTTTATTTTCTGAGGTTCTTAGGATATGATCCTATTCTTTGGTGTACCTGATGATTTTTGTTCATGATGAATTGTTTTCTTGTGTATTTTATAATTTTAGGTTGTGAAGTCATCTTCAGTGAAGCTTTATTAGAGCAATCCTGTGTGTCTGGGTGCAGCATCTGTCTCTCCAGAGTGCTTTTCTACTTATTTCTAACATGTCTTAGAGGCACCATCTTGCTGTTCTTTTCAAATCCTCTGCATATTGCATCATCACTGCTGTCACTTTGTGAGTATGTACTTTTCCTATGAGGAAGGAGAAAGTGTTTTTTCCTACTAGAGCCCAGGGTGAAAGAAATTTCCTTGTTTCTCTGCTGGTTGGTGATTATTATTTTTCCTTATCCAAATTCCATCTGAGGATCTAGTCTTTGGACAGCCTTAACTTTCTGTGGGAATCTGTATCAACTCTCTACCATAGGTGTTCCAGGCCTTGTCTCAGATCACAGGCAAGTGTAAAAGCTCAGCTCCCAGATAACTGAGGCTGCCACTTGTCCCCAAGGAAGCTGCAGGGTCAGCTTGGTTTCAGTTCTCTTTTCTTTTCTTGTATCTGGGTATTTCAATTTCTTTTCTTGTGGATTCAGCTATTTAGACATAGGTTTGCTTTATTTTGTCCAGCAGAAATTTCTAAGTGCTTGTGGTCAAAAGATTTTCAAGTTTTCCAGTCAGCCAAAACAGCAGAACCAGAAAATATTCTTTACATGTGAAGAGTTCATATACATTAGTAAACTACCAAGCTTACAAGGGGGCAAAGATCATAAACACAGAATTTTTAAAAGTAGAAATACAAATGTTCCATAAACACTTGGAAAGGCCAAGAAATACAATTAAACCAGTAAGATAAGACACAATTTTGGCCTATCGAAGTCATGGATACTTACAAAAAGAAAGAACAAGAATGGTGTCAATGGCACAGTGAATTGAGTATTGTAACCCATTCAGTGAAAACATAAATGGGTTATTTGAAAATAATTTGCTTTAAGAGTCTTAAAAAATTTCTTTCCCCTGAGCTAGTATTTATACTTCTAGAAATCTACATTAAGGAAATAATCCAAAATGCAGACAATTGGTAAATTTCATATTCAGAAAGAAACATATTATTTTAAAAAAAATGTATATCGCCTTCCTTGAAATCAGGGATATTTTATTTACTGTAGTTTCAAAACCCCAGGCATAGACAAAGATTGCAGAGGTTGTATAAAAGGCTTAAGACACAAACACTATTAGGGAACAGTCATAGAGTGTCTTATGGAAACACCTGCTGAGTGGTTACGGCCCCTCTGCCTAGCCCAAGCTGAGGTATGGCTTGGAAGAACAACTAGAGTGGAAACAAATATTGGAAAAACATGTACAGCTATCGTTGACCTTTGCTATGGTAAGCGTTTTATCATCCTCCTAGACTGAATATGGGACTCTGTCGTGTGTTCTCCTTGGAAGTCTGCTTTCTTCTGTCATAGTACTGGCTACACTGCCTTGACTTCCCAAAGGTTGGGAGCTCCTTTAGGTCTGTGACTGTGTGCCCTTTACCTCTATATTCCAGTATTATATAGGGCAAACCAAAGGTACTCAGTAAATGTCTGTAGAATGAATGAATGAGACTCATGGGTAACTGCTTATCCTATAAATCTTAGATAAGGTAGTTTGCAGGAGGCCTTGTGCAGCAATAAATGTAGGAGCCCATGGCATCAGGATTCCTTTGGCGGCAACTTCTCCAGCTTCCAACACTGACGGAAAATGGTTTGTTAGAAGCCCAGGTGCATGTGGGTCAGGAGCCTTGCTGACAGATCCAAAGCAGACAGTCTGGAGCATGTGTGCATGCTGCCTTTGGACTCTGGGACGTGTCACTGATATTCTCCAGGAAACTTGTGAAACCTCCTGTTTATAAAGGTTTCTCCATCTGTTATACTTTCTGTACTTTCCCTTCTGCAGCTCTTGGTAACACAGATGTTTGCATTCCACAGGGATTCCTGTTGCTAAAATGTCTGTTTTCTCCTGCTGGCCACCCTCATCAGCCAGAGTCTAAGCCCTGACAGTGCCCACAGAGAGATCTGGTCCAAGGCACCAACCTCTTCCTGCTGGACTGAGAAAGAGTCTCCTACTGTGTCTCTCTTTACCTCAGCTTTTGCACACCTCCAATATATTGTCCACTGAAGTCAGAATAATCTAAAAATAAAGCCTGATTACATCATGAGGTATAAACTTACCATTGACTCCCCATTGCCTAGAGGTTTAAATTGCTAGCATGGCCTGGCATGTGGCCCTGGTCTACCAAGTCTCACTTTCAACCTGTCACTACCACACCCCGACACCGCCACTATGGAAAATTGCTTGTTTCATCTTCTTTTCACCCCCAGTCTCCACACCTTTGTCCATGCTGGTTTCTCCACCTGGGATGTATCTTCCTCTATTGACTGGAGAACTCCTATTTTTACTTTAAAACACCAAGATACCATCCCTCTTTGAAGCCTTCCTTGTCTCCCTTCAAGCAGAATCAGGTGGGCCCTCCTCTGTCTCCTATGGCAATTCATATAGAACTTCTAAACAAGAATATTTCTTTGAAACATTTGTCTTATCCATGAGTCTGCTGTTTTTCTCCGTAACATCTTCAGCCAGACTCTCACTCCACCCTAGCTGCCCAGGTTTCGCCCCTCCTCTGGACTGTTGCAAGAACATCTTCATGGAGTTTTCTGTCCCTGGTTTGTCCCAGTAATGTAATTGCCACACCATAGTTCAAGGGAATCTTCTTAAGCTACATATATGATCAAGTCATTTTCTTGATTAAAATCATTGGCTGGATCCCTAATGCTTTCCAGAATAAAGCCCAAATTCCTTAGCATGTGCTGCCTAAAAGGGGGTCCCAAAGCACACAGACTTACAGGGTCTAGGGTCACTCTCAGACGCTATAAGTCCAAGAGTTCTAGTAGCCTGTGGGCTTTGTATCCATGGTCAGCCACTGTGATTTATTGCTTTGGGAGTTAGGAAGTCACTTTGGGAATGCTCATGTTTCCTGGTTCCAGACTGCCCTGCCAGGCCCACTGAAGGAGCTGCTGGGAGGCCCCTGTGGACAGTACCGGACAGGGGTGCTGCTCAACTGGTAATAAGTCATGGGGCTGCTCTGACAGCTCTAATCCTAGCCAAGAGCTCTTGGAAGTCTACCTTGTAGGGCCAAGATGGGGCAGGAGCCTAGGTCCTTACCAGAGGGGCCACAGCTGCGGCTTGAATTCTGGTTTGCAAGCTTTTTAAACTCCATGAGCTCTGCATGGTCCTTCTCATACGTCCTCTTTAGATTCTCCACATACTGCATCATCACTTCTGTTGCTTTCGACATGCGCTTTTCCTGCCGGGATGGAGTGGGTGAGTACATGAGGCCATTGGAGGAAAGGCTCCATTGGCACTTATTTGCTCTGATCAAGCCCAAGGGTCTGGGCTAGGAGAATCAAAAGGATACAGGGACGAGACTCTGCCTGAGCTGAGAGGTGGATTCAGCACCTGCACTCGGGGAGAATGAGAAAAACACAGCCACTACACTGCAGGAGATGAGAGGCAGAGGAGAGTTGTTTCTGCTTGCAGAGAACAGGTCAGGGGAGGCCTCGTGGAGATGGAATGAAGTGGATATAGAATGTGAGCAGCATCTGAACACGTAGACAAGGGCAGAAGGGACAGAGCATTCAGGCCAGGGAACTCCAAGAGGATTCTAGAGGCAGGGAAGCACAGGGCTTATATGTAGATGAGGTTTCATCCTCTGGACAGGAGTCCTCTGGAGAGTGAAGAAAGGCACTATGACAAATTGTGCTGGGACAATTGACATAAACCAGGGCTGCCCAGAAAGCCCAGACACTACAGGTCTCCTGCCTCTGTAGGAATCAGCAAGCAGTTGGGTCAGTTGTAAGTCTGGGTTGTGAAGGACCTCGAATGCTAGACAAAGGAACTTGAACTTACTCTGAAGGAAAAGGGAAGCCATTGACTATCTCCCTTAAAGTAAGAGAGTAACATAATCAGGTCACAGATAGAGATGGGACTCAAGGGGGTGAGACTGGTGGCAGTGAGAGCAGCACGGAAAGACGGAATGAAGCCTGGCCTGGCCCAGTGGAGCCAGAGAGGAAGGCGAAGACTGAGGCATAGAAGCCAAGACGAGGGAGCCATTTGGAGAAGGGAGCAGATGGCATGAGTGGCAGTTGGGCTTAGGCACACCTTTGGGAAGCCTGCACACAATGAGAACAATTTCTTTCTGCTCATACCCTGGTTAGATCCCTCAGAGGATCTAGCTCAGGCCCTGCCTGGCCACAGAGGGACACACCCAGTGGCTTTGCAGGAACAGGTCCCACAGCCATGCATGGCTGAGACCAGCCACTTCCCTAGAGTCCTCCTGTGTTGCTGCTCCCAGCTGGAGTGACTTCCTGGGCACCACTGCTGAGTCAGGTGTCCTTGTCCTGAAGGACACAGGGTGGCATGGCCCAGCAGCAGGTCCTTTTATTTAACAGGAACTGCTCAGGGCTGCACCACCCCCAAGAACCTCCTCTCTTGTAACCAGAGCAGCAGGACATAGATTCATGTCATAGCAACATAATAACAACATCCAAACGCTTTACAAGTACGGCAGCAACCCCCTATGGGAAATACTGTGACCATCCTCATTTTATACTTGAAAAGACTGAAGCAGAGAGACCTCGGTAAGCAGCCCAAGGTCACACAGCGAATGAAGGGTGGAGCCCAGATTGGAACTCAGGCAGTGTGCTCCTGCTAAAACATGCGGGGCCAGGGCGGGGCTCTCTGTGGTTCAGGACTTCAAAGGGGCCAAGAGAGAGCCAGACCTGGGCCTGTGTCCCACTCCGCCACTCACTAGTGCTTTTACTTTCTGAGACTCTGCATCTTCATCTGGGAAACAGGATATCTATAGGGTTGTTGGGTGGATTTAAAGAGACAAAGAAGGTTTTCCTAAAGCATGTTTTGCCAAATACTATCTCCATGGGAGCTGAATAGGTATTTTTTGAGAAAAATAAAATGGAGGGCTGTGGGGGGAATTCTTCAGTTAAATATGTTTGGGAACTACGTAGGTAAAGTGAACCAGCCTTCTCCACCACAGCCTTGATTAGGCCAATGTGTTAGACACCACTATCCTCCAATCAAAGCCTTGATTAGGCCAACGTGTTAGAAATTTCCAAGAAAGAAAGATAGCATGCAGTAATACCCAAACTTGTGCGTCCACAGAAACCTTTCTCCACAAAGCACCTTGAGGGTTCAGTGATCTGCCAAAAATAATCTGAATAATACTGCAATGATGTACATAGGATGCCTGGCCCAGAGGAAGCCACCTCTAACTGGTATCTGTAGTCGCCGCTGCTTGGGTGATTGCTCTACTTTATGTAGGTGGAGCAGAGTCCGCAAGACTGGGGGCTGGAGAGGCTCACCTGGCGGACGGCACCCACCACCTCAGCTCGACTGGAGAGGCGGGCAGCCAGGCGGTGCAGGACAGCGATGTCCTCCAGCAACTTCTGGTAGGTCTCTCGGTGCTCACAGTGGTGCCAGAGTGAAGCTGAGGACTGAAGAGGAGTAGGAGCATCAACTGGGGTCCTCAAATAATGTTATGGAGTAAATCAGCAGTCCCCAACCTTTTCAGCCTCAGGGACCAGTTTCATGGAAGACAATTTTTCCACAAACCTGGTGGGGGCGATGGTTTGGGGATGAAACTGTTTCACCTCAGATCATTAGATTCTTATGAGGAGGGTACAACCTAGATCCTTCGCATGCTCGGTTCACAATAGGGGTCGTGACCCTACGGGAATGGAATGCTGCTGCTGATCTGACAGGAGGTGGAGCTCAGGTCATGCTCTCAGGCAGCTCACCTCCTACTATGCAGCCTGGTTCTTAACAGGCTATGGTTCGGTACTGGTTTGTGGCCCAGCCCAGGGGTTGGGGACCACTGGGCTAAATGTGCCCCCTACAAAATCATCTGCTGACTTTTGGGGGGACATATCCTAGCTCCTCAATGTGATAGTGAAGTGGGGCCTGGGCGAGGTGATTAGGTGAGGAGGGTGGAGCCCCCGTGAATGTAATTAGTGCTCTTATAAAAGGGACCCCAGAGAGTTCTGTTCTTTTTCCACCACGTAGGATATAATGGAAAGGTGGTAGTCTGCAAGCCAGAGAGGGCCCTCACCAGAACCCAACCGTGCTGGTGCCCTGATCTTGGACTTCCAGCCTCCAGAACTATGAGAAATAAATGTTTGCCATTTAAGCCACCCAGTCCATGGCCCTTTGTTACAGCAACTCAAACTCACTAAGACACATACCAAGCCTAGACTCAGCTCTCACGAAACCAGCTCTGGGCCCCATCCAGGCTGAGAGAAGTGGCCTCTGCCAGGCCTGGGCCACAGTTTCTTCTGGTGCCTGGAGAAGCTTGATGTGAACACACTATCCCTGGCTGGTCTGAAAGGAGGAGTCATACCCAGGCCACCCTGCCCCCTTCTGAGAAGCTCCCAAGGGTTTGGAGGATTTGCCCACAGCCTTGAGGGAACCAGGCCTTTGGGATCTCTGCCTCAGTTCCCCCCAGCTCTCTGAGGAACACTCTGTCAGAGTCTTGGCTCAATTTTTCACTTCAGGAGACTCTACTTGGTACCTGAGAGAAGGATGACACCCTGTATGGCCCTTGGAGACAGTTCCTGCTCCAAGGATTCCTCACATCAGGCTCCACAATTACCGTAATGGAAGCTTTGAAGTTTTCCAGTTCCTTCTCAGTGTTCTCCTCTGTCAGGTTGCGTTCCCTTTCAGCCTGGTTAATTCTAGATTCCAGAGTGTAGCTGTCATTTCTAAAGGCCAAGGACAGTTGTACAAACACGTTCTGTTGGGAACAAGAGTGTGAGAGAGGTGCTAGGAGGAGTTATTGCAGAGGACAAGGCTACAGGTGTGTTCCTTGTACGAGCATTTTGCAGCAGTCCCTGGAACCAGCTGCCAAAGCAGCCATGTGCAAGTGAAATGTTCACTTCACAGGAAACCACAAAAAAGATGGTAAAGCAGTAACTCAAGGTCCATGCTAGGCCCTTCCCAGAACTAGAGGGCCAAATGTATTCTACCAAAAAATAAGAAGAGAATAACAATTCACTTTTCCCTGAATTTTAAGAAAATAACATCCTGTATCTGGATTTAGATAAACTCAGGCCAGCACAGCTAATTGTGTAAGCATTTGGATTTAAGCTGGGATTTATTGCATGGGGGGTTCTGGAGATTTTGCATGAAAATACTGTGTTGAAAGAAACTCCATGTGAGATTTAAGCATTGGTGACTTCAAGCAAACTTCAACCAGCATCTAGCCCGAGTATTCCAAATTGTATATCGATAGAAGCTTTAAGTAGCTGCCAGGATATTAAATGAGGCCAGGTATGATTCTGTTAGGTTAAGCTTTCTGGAGTAAATAAATATTTCATGCCAAAATTGCAGGCTGCATGAACAGACTTTGAAAAGGTAGTATTGGTTATACATGGAATTCCCAGAATAGTAGGAAACTAGTAGGGAGAAGAAATAGACAGATGGACATCACTCAGGAAGGAAGCAATGGTCTTCAATTTTTTAGCCATCATCTGCCCTGAGTGGTGGCAGATTTATACCCTGCGGGGTTAGTAACCACAGGGGCTTCTGAAGTTCATGTAACATGGCCCATGGAAGGCAATCATCTCCAGATACAGAACTGAAGGCACAGAATTGACCCAATGATGATGTTTATGGCAATATTGAAAACTACCCCTTGTTGAGCATCTACTATATTCCAGCACTGCTATTCACTCTACAAATTCATGTGATCTCACAATAACCCTCTGGGGTGGGAACTGTTATACCTGTTTATGGGTAAAGAGACCAAGACCAGAAACATCATTAACTTGTTCAAGGTGACACAGGGAGTAATGGAGCCAGGATTTAACCTCTGACTATCTGATTTGAAAGCCTGTTTTATTTCCACCATGCTGAAAGCTGTGTCCATATACATCTGCGGTCAGCATTTGCACATTAAACAAACTGCCCATGGCCCAGCTTCACAAATGTCAGTGGGTGGGCTTTGAACTCATAGCCCAGTGATGGAAATTTTCTGCCTTACCCTGCCTTGGTCAAGTCTATGAATAATGCTCAATGCTTAATTTTCTATACCTTGATTACCCCTTAACAGCAGTGTGACAAAACAAGTTCTGAATTCAGTGAGAACACTTGGATCCCGGTCTTGGTTTTGCCAACTACAGTATCTAGAAACTTGGTGTGGTTATTTACTCACTCAGTTTTCTCTTTTGTGCTGATTCTTGCTTCTTGTCAGAGCTGCTGGGAGGATTGGCTGAAAGGATGGCTATGAGTGTGTTATAGACTGCAAGTGCAATGCCTATGTGCAAGTTATTGATACTATCTGTGGTAGATACTTCATACTGTCTGTCTTCCTCTGCTCATCTGGTCCACATCAGCAGTTCTCACTGTCTCACCTCTGATAAGTTCTCTTTGTCCACCACAGAATGAAATGCAGATTCCCCTCAGCTCTCTCACAACCCTGCTGGGACAAGGAGGCCCCAGTGAGGAATCAGGGAAGGCCGGATTGCTGACAGCACAGCTTCCTGGCTCCGCTGAGCTGGCATTCTTGTAGCTGAAACCCTGAGGTGGCCAGCCCCCTTTCCCACTAAACCAAGGCTTAGAACTTGACATCTGATCATTTTTCAGTAATTTTGAAATAAATCTGAAACAATTCCGCAGGCTCCCAGCTGGTTTTGTGTATCTAAGTCGCACATTTAAAGAATATAAACAATCCTTACAGAAATATAAAATTTCCAGCTACCTTCTCCCCTCTGCCCAAATTTGTCAAAATCTTCCATGAACGGACATGGGAATGGGGATCTCATGGTTCAAGAGGGCTGGTCATGAATGTTCAGATTATCCCACAGTCACTCTTTCTCATTTTTGTCTAAAAATGTCAGGGCTAGAGTCTGGAGGAAGAAATGTTTTGAATAAGCCCAGTCAAGCACAGGCACTAAATTTCATAACACACTTGAGCCACTTACCTCAACTTCCTTTTCAGTGAGTGGAGGGGCACTGTGAAAAAGAAAACACACAGTTGAACTTTATGCAATCTAGTCAATAGACCCAAAGGTGACTGTGAATGACCAGCAGACCATGTGTTTCCAGGGGTGGAGTAAGCTGTGTTGGTGAGAAGGAAAAGATGCAATGTCCCCTTGCCTGTGCTCTGTCACCTGTGAGATACTGACTCTTACAGCACCACAACTATCTCTGTGACTTTGGACAAGTTATTTAATCTCTCTAAGCCTGGGCTTGCTCATCTGCAAAATGGGAATCATATCACCTACCTTACAGAGGTGTTATAAGCACTATATGTACTCATGTATATGTGTATATGTGTTTGTATGCATAAATATATGGCATCCACACTCAGTGGGCTCTCAGGAAATGTGACCTGTTCATGTTGACTATGAACTCACAGCCTTGCTGTGAGAAATAAGAAAATGCCTGTGATAAGGACTTTATAACTCACACACATCTAAGTTGCCATTATAGTTGTTCTGGGGATATCCACCCAGGTCTGCAAAGCCTCACCCTCCTCTGTCTCTGAGGGCCGTGACAAAGGTGCATGCAGGCCAGAGAATAAATGGTAGGAGAGAGTGACCAGGGTTCTTCTCCACAGCAAGAACTTCTGATGGCTAGAATCACAGAGTGGCAAGAAAGCCCCAGCCGACACAGAGGTGTCCTTTTGAGCAGCTCCTCCTCTGTGCCATTCCTACAGCCAGGGCTCTCCAGCCATAGGCTGTCCCTGCATCTGCACGTCCACTCGGTGTTGCTGCTGCTGCTGCTCTTGCTGGTAACTAAAGCTGGTCCCATCTGAAGCCCAGACAATGTAAATAATACACAGGCCCTTTCCTGTGCTGGGGCGGGGAGGCTTGGGAGGGGTCCTACCAGCGTCACAGAACTTGGCAACAGAGCATGCCATTGATAAGCTTCTCAGGAAACACAGCTTCCTCTCTTGAACGGGTGTGAAGGGACCCCAAGAGCAAAGGTAAGGGTCAGCCATCTCTGCAAGGGGCTGGTTCTCACCCTAGGGAATGATATGAGTGCCTTCCTGTCAGGATGAGGTGACAAGACCCCACGGCCATGAAGTCAGCAGAGTCCAGAACACGGGACAAACAGCTGCAGGGATGTTTGATGCTTACAGTTCTTGTCACACCCATCAGGCCCTTGCCTTAATGTCACCTACAGCATACACATGTGATTTAAATGATTTGGCAAAACTTGCCAAGTTTGTTTCTGACTCCTGGGTTTGTTGGGATATTATGTGAAATGTACGTATTTTCATAAATTATAAACCAAACATTTTTCTATTTCAATGACTAACATTCTGCTTTTTTGCTATAGAAGACACCCACCTTATTTTTATTTTTTGGGGGGACAGGGTCTTGCTCTGCTGCCCAGGCTGGAGTGCAGTGGCAGGATCACTGCAGAGGTGGCTTACTGCAGCCTTGAACTCCTGGTTTCAAGCAATCCTCCTGTCTCAGCCACCAGAGTAGCTGGGACTATGGGTGCATGCCACTATACCCGGCTAATTTTTTCTTTTATTTTTTCTTTTTGTAGAAACAGAGTTTCACTCTGTTGTCCAGGCTGGTCTTAAACTCTTGGCCTCAAGTGATCCTCTTGCCTCGAGCCTACAAAGTGCTGGGATTACAGGTGTGTGAGCCACCACACCCAGTTAGAATATACCCACCTTAAAAAAAAAGAGGGGGTCGGGGGGAAGCTCTGAGGACTCAGAGAAGTATGATTTAGGCAGAGAAGCCACATGGCATGTCTGGTGTCTATTACAGATAACTGTGCCTCATAAATGAGCATAGGTACCCGGGGGCAGAACTGTGAGCCTCTAAAAGGACAGAGCATCTTTTTATGTGACCATTTGTATATCTTCTCTGAAGAAATGTCTATTTAAATCCTTTCCCCATTTTGAAAAATTGGTTATTTATCTTTTTATTGAGTTGTAAGACTTCTTTATATGCTCTAGAAACAAGTTCCTTTTCCAATAAGTGATTTGCAAATATTTCATTCTGTGGGTTGCCTTTCACTTTCTTGACATTGTTTGCAGCACAGAAGTTTTTATTTTGAGGAAGTACTATTTATTTTTAAAATCTTGTCTTTTGTGTTTTTGGTGCTGTATCTAGAAAACCCAAAGACATGAAGACTTACATTTTTTCTTTGAAGAGTCTTATAGTGTTTTCTCTGACATTTAGGTCTATGATCCATTATGAGTTAATTCGTGTGTTTTGTGTGAGGTGGGGTCCAACTTCACTCTTTTGCATGTGGCGATCCAGTTGTCCCAGCACCATTTGTTAAAATTATGATTTTTTCCTCTGTTAATGTTACCAAAACCCTTGCATGAGTGGCTTCTTTTTGTCATTTGTCATTTGCACATCTCAAATTATTACTTTATCACAGAGGCCTTCCTTGACCTCCTACCCAATGTCCCACTCCCATGCTATTCTCTAGATGTGCCCTATTTCATGGTCTTTCTACCAACTTTACTCTTTCAAATCATTCATTTGGTTACTTAAATGTTATTTGTACTTTGGGAGGCTGAGGTAGAAGGATCACTTGAGGCCAGGAGTTCAAGATTATCTTGGGCAACATAGCAAGACCCTATCTCTACAAAAAATTTTTGAAAACTTAACTAGTCATGAGTAAATGGTGTATCTGGGATTGAAACCCATGTCTCCTGGCTCAAAGTCCATTCTCTGTTGCCATGAGCTTCTGGTGACCCTCATGCCTTCATGAGCTGTGCCCACCTAAGACACCCACTGGGTCTTTGAGTTGAAAACACCCAGCCTGGCCTTTCATTATTCTTTTTGTTTTGAATGCATTATCCCTATCTAGACAATTGGACTTTGGCCCTTCTGGGTTCAAGAATTAATACTGGTGTTCCCTGTGTCCCACCTAGAATCCAACACAGGGGCCACTCTGTACAGGGTCTTCTGTAACCCACATCCTGATTTTACCTTCCAGGGAGACTCTTGTGGACCCGCAGTTTGCGCAGCAGTACATCAGAAATATTAGGCATGACATCTAAGCCACTCTTTGACTCTTCTTCCTCAATAGCTGGGGAGAGTTCAGAAGGAAGCCCTGAAAAAAAAGTGCTTACTTATGAAATGTCTCTTTGAAATCACAGTAGTACTTTTGGCAGTTAGCTTCAGGGGGCAAGGAAGAGCTTTAACATTTATAAGTATCCAGTTCTATGTTAAGGGTTTTTAAATTGTTATCTTACATTATCTTCACAATGAGCTAGAATTTAGTCATCCCATTTTACATGTGGATAAGCCAAGGCTCAGCAAGGTTAAGTCACTTGCTCAAGATTACAGAACTAGCAAATGGCATGGCCAGACTTCAAGGTCTACCTGCTTCAAATATTATATTCTTCCCTTTGCTTCCCACAGTATTAAGCTGGCAATTGGAAGCTGGTTGGCTCTTTGGCTATAATGTTTGGGAAGAAAACCTACTCCTTGGCAGGCTTCTCAGGAGACCTGTTGTGCAATTATTCCTCCTCAGATAAATTCAATTGTTCTATATTCTGTATACTACTTAGAAATTAGCATCTGATTCCATACCCCATAGATAGGAGATTTTCCAGAGTAAACCTAAGGTTGCTAGATCTTTTACAGATCTCAGAAACATAAGTGCCTGCTAGTCAACAGAGACAATGAACAGCTTTTTGTTTTTTAACCTTCTAAAACTATCTTGGGTCTGTGCTTTGAAGACAGAATGAACAAACCAAGTATTCTCTTTTCCATAAATCTTTCTCCTGTTTGAAAATAGCTCCTGTGCCTCTCTAAAGCTTCTCTTCTCCAGACTCTAGCTCCATTTTTCCAACAGCTCACTGTGGTCCACTGTGGCCCATGGTCTCTAGACAGCATCCCATTCCTGCACACATTCTGATTTGTTGCTGTTCCAGAGGCCCAGATGTTCTCTAACAAGCTCTTAGCACAGGAGGACTTTGGTAAATGTCCCTGGCATTGATGTTTGTTATCCATGCAGCACAGATTTTGTATGCCTGACTACAGGCTTACAGTATACTTAGCATTAGGCAAAACTCTCAACCTCTTTAGTTGACCCAAATCAGGCATCCTCACCCTGTACAATGGTTACTTTCCATTTGCATGCAGAACTTCATATTTATCCATGTTTTACTCTTTCTCATGGATTTTAACCTAGTATTTTTCCAATCTGCTCAGTCATTTTCCAGGATCCTAGGCTAGGCCAGAGACCAGGACTATAGGCATAGTTATAGCCACCTAAAGAGTTAAGATTGGGAATCATGTGAACAGAAAGAAGTCTCACCAAGGGAGACCATGAAGAAACAAGAGGATATCTAGTTTGGCTCAAGGTAAAATATGTTTAAATACTTTAAACTTGCCAATAAGAGAATGGTAGGCATGGATTCCTTGGTACTCAAGGTATCCAAGTGAGTTGAAGGATCATCTGTCAGAGATGGGTCAGTTAGCAATTCTTCTTTGGATATAAGATTGAACTAGAAGTTATCTTAGCTACCTGTTACCTCTGTGGTTCTGTCCTGGCATTTATAGCTCCCTGACAAGGTTTCTGCAGTAAACCTTGTGGCACCCCTGGCATCATTCTACCTTTATGTTTGTATCCCTACCACACTCAACAGAGAGTCAACTGAGCAGCAAACTCCTGAGATATCTATAGGATGATTGAAACATGTGAGGTCTAATAAAGTGAAATCCATACCAGGGTTTTTGCCTAGAAAAGTTTCCCAAAATGGTGCCTGAAGAGTAATGCCAGAATTGGTGGGTTCCAGGAACCAAACTCCTTCCTCTTGAATTCAACCACATTAACAACAAAACATTTCAGAACAAAGAAAAAATATACCAGAAACTCTAAGATACAAGAAAAGGCAATAGTCTTTAAAAACATTGACTACAGAAAGAATAAACATGACTAGGAATAAATGTAGGGCTTCCACCCATGATAGCCCTTTCTTCTTCTCCAAAGAAACAGTATTGAAAGGAAGATGGGAGAGAAAAAATTCTTACAAAGAGTGCAATACCACAGAATAGAGAAGGAAAGGGATGGAGGGGGCAAGTAGGCAGTTGTCAGAGGAAATTCAGAAAGTTTCCCTAGAATAGAAGGTTCGCCATTCCATCTTGCCCGCATTTCAAAGAGAGAAAAAAACTGCCTGGGCTGCCTGCCATTTTGCTTTTCTTACTGATGAGAAGAAGAGAGGAAAGTCAGAATGATTGCACAGAGTGGATTATCTTGAATGATATGAAGGGATTTACAAGGAAGGAAGACTAAAGATAAAGTAAATAAAACATGCCCCTCTGAAGGAGTGAATGGCAGGAGACACATGGAAAGCCCCAAACACCATGTTCTCCCCCAACTCCTGAAAAACAGTGGCTAAACTCCTTGGAATTGTCTTTTTTTCCCTTCCTTTCCTGGCGGAGGAGTGAGAGGCTGTTGGGAAGCATTGGGTCAAGTCTGGAAAATAAACCCACGGACAGCCTGTCTCTACAATTCCAACCTAAATTGGTGAAACAATCTGAAAACCACTACTAACCACCTCCAAAGGAATAAGATATGTCCCCAATTTGGTATAACAAACTCATGTTTTGGACTATGAACAGAGTTATGGAAAAAGAGCAGAAACCAATTCTACAAACAGCTCTATCTTAACTTCCCCTATCCCCACCACCCAAGCAGTAACAAAACAAACACAAAATATACAATCCTCAACTAAAGCACTAAAGGGAAGGCAAAGAGATCTCAGCTAAGGTGGGAAGGAGTCAACAAAAATTAACCTAAAATACAATATATCTAGGGAAAGGGAATCAAGGTAGAAATGTACAAATCAGAAAGAAAAGGAAAACAGATGGCATGGCAACTATACAAAAATACTATAGACAAAAGAGGAAGGATGGTAGAAAGGAAGGAAAAGGGAAACTTGAAGGAGACAGATGTCAGGATGGAAACATAGTTGCAAGAAATACATCAAAAAATGCAAAAGTACACTTCTGTGCAAAATATATACCATAAATACTTTGACTCTAGAAAAAATAAGAACCTGAAAAAAAATTAAGAAATTAGAGTTGGGATGAGAAGATCATGCAAAGATGGAAGATGATTGCTATTTAAGGAAGCAAATTGAAGCCCAAAATAAAAGGACTAATCAAGAATTTGGGAAATATACAACCAACCAATTTATTGGAAAAATGAAGGAATAAAGCAGATATAGCTTCAAACGGAATTACAGGAGGGTGGTAGAGATTGGGTAATCATAAGGAATGCAAAGAAGGAAAGAAAGATTGAGGTATATAGAGATAAAATAATGGACCTGGAGTTGAGACACTGATGACCAATCTATGCATTATGTCGTCTCCAAAGTAGTGAACAAAACAAATGGAACAAAGGACATATTCAAAGATATAACAGAAGAAAAATTTTCCTCACTTGAGGGGAAAGTTGAACCCTTCAGGTTGACAGACCACACCATGTTGAAAAATATATTCAAATGCTTCATCCAAAAAAAAAAAAAAAGACAGACATCTACAAGGGAAAGTGAAGATTAAGAGGTGCTAGAAATCAGCTGGTCCCAGCCTTCTCCATAACTTTTTTTTTTTTTCTTTTTTTTTTTTGAGACGGAGTCTCGCTCTGTCGCCCAGGCTGGAGTGCAGTGGCCGGATCTCAGCTCACTGCAAGCTCCGCCTCCCGGGTTTAAGCCATTCTCCTGCCTCAGCCTCCCAAGTAGCTGGGACTACAGGCGCCCGCCACCTCGCCCGGCTAGTTTTTTGTATTTTTTAGTAGAGACGGGATTTCACCGTGTTAGCCAGGATGGTCTCGATCTGCTGACCTCGTGATCCGCCCGTCTCGGCCTCCCAAAGTGCTGGGATTACAGGCTTGAGCCACCGCACCCGGCCTCTCCATAACTTTGAATACAGTGGAGCAACATCTACACAGTTCCAAGGAAAACAGTCACCCAAGAATTTTATAACCATGCAAGATGTCCTTCAAGAATTAAGACAAAATTTTCAAAGGTGATAGAATTCAGGGAACATAGCACCTCTGACCTCTTTCCGGAAAATTGTTGGAAAACAAAATCCAGCTAAACAAGACATAAATCAGAATAAATTTGGGAAATATGAACCATGGTAAAAGGACCAGTGGTGAACATGAGATCCTTTTACATTTAAGTCTAAGGCTAAATAACTGTGGAAACCATAATTACAGAATATGGAATGTAAATGTTATAACCTTGACGATGTACAAAGAAGAATTCAAGATGTGTAGAGGTAGAAATGGAAAGGTAGGAAGAAACGTGAAGGTAGGAAGATATTTGGCCATTCTCATCTTTTCCTGCAGGAAGTCAGTAGGTACCACTGTAGTGACTAAATATTCTTATCTTCTGTATTCTTGATGTTCTGTCACTTGATGCCTTAATCCTGGAGAGACAGCCCCTCTCAAGGTTAGCTAATTCTTAGAGTTAGGAAACAACTCTCTTTCAAGTGCGTCTTTGAAATACAAACCAATCAATACAGAACCCATACCTGCAAACATCGCCTTTATCAAATTCTCACACACCAAGCCAATACTCCCCCTAAATCACCCCAGGGCCAGTACCTGACAACTGGGGGCAACCCCTATAGCCTAGAACCTGCCAAAACTATTCAAACTAGCCAGCTCTAAACATACTCAGGGTACCTACCCTGCCTCTACCTTTCCTTCCCAAGAAAACCCCAGTAGAGGCTTGGGGCCATCGCTCCCCTCACCACTTCTGCCTTCTGACCCACCCTGGTCCTTCCCCAAGGGGCTCTGTGTGATGTGCCACATGTCCTGCTATTAGGGATCTGTGAGTACAAACCCATTCCTTCATGAGAATCATTTGCAGGTCTCTATGTCATGCCATACCTGATTAAAACAAATGCCAGGTCCAAAGTTTAGATCAAATTTAAAACATATAGTACAAAAACACTACCTCAGTAACTGCAAACCCTTTATGCATTTTATAATACATTTTTTGTACTTTTAGAAACCAATTTCTCTTTTTTGGAGGAAGCAATTATCAAAATTCAGCAAGTCTTACAGTTCTACTTCAAGTTCAATTAAATTCTAATACTTTTAATTTCAAAAAAGTATAATGTAGTATAATCTCCCTCTTTTTCCCTTCCTCCTTCTGTATTTGTGGGAAAGGAGGTGTTTAGTGTAAGCTATTTTTACTTTCTTCCTTGTATTTTTCACTATTGGTTGAATTTTTAGATATGAAGATAAGCCACTTTCAACAAAAGTAATATAATTATTTTCAAATATATCTCCCAGTACTAGCTCATTCCAATGAAAATATTTGTTTCTGACCATGTCAGCAACTTGCAAAAATTGCTTTTGATGCTCTGAGTCCCAGGATGGTTCCTAAAAGTCAAAGCTGCTAGTTGGGGATAAACTTTCTTTACCTCTTTCTTCTTAGGGAGGCCTCTTTCCTGCCCGAGACCTGAGGCTCTGAGTCTAGACTGGGGGTTTTGGAAGGACTGTCCATTCAATGTACTTCAGTGCCTCAGCCTACGTGTCCCTCAAAATCCAGGTCCAGATAGCCAACTACCTCCTAGATATTGCCACCTGGATAAGGGAAATAAAAAAGCATTTCAAGAGCCACCATTTACTGAACATCAACTATGCAGTAGATACACTTTGTTATTTCTTACAATAGTCCTGCAAATAAAAAATAGCTTAAACACGTCCTTACCCACAAATACAGAAGTAGCAAGGGAAAAAGAGGGAGATTCTACTAGACATACTTTCTTGAAATTAAAAGTATTAGAATTTAATTGAACTTGAAGTGAAGTGAAACTGTAGGACTTGCTGAATTTTGGTAATTGCTTCCTCCGAAGAAGAGAAATTGGTTTCTAAAAGTACAAAGAATGTATTATGAAATGCATCTTCTGGAGAAACTGAAGCTCAGCTAAGTTAAAGTGATTTTCTAGGGTCCAGCTCATTGCTGTAGAGCCAGAATGCAAAACCACATTTGTCTGTTGCATTCAAGCTGCTTTCCATGGGCATTCGACATGTCCAAACTCAAATTCACTGTCTTCCTTCTCAAGCAAACTCCTCCTCCTGCCTCACAATTCATCACCCTCATAGCCATACAGACAGGTACCTGGCGGTATTCCTGGTCTGCCTCTCAGCTCCATCTCCTCGTCAAGTCCTGACAAGCTGATCTCCAATAGCTGTCAAACTGTCATGTCCACATTCACTATCACCTCATCACCTCTCACCAGGCTATTTCCCTATCCTTTTACCTGGTGTCTCCCTGTCTGTAGCCTCTCCTGTTTCAGGCCAGCTCTCACAATCTGTTCAGAGGAATTATTCTAAAATATAGATTTGATCCTGATGTTTCCTTTCCTGCAGGCTTCTCTGACTTTCCAAAGTGTCCTAAATGAAATTCAAACACATTAATTGGCCTTCAAAGCCTCCACTTACCCTGGTCCCAGCCCACTGTTCCCACCGTGTTGCCCATCTCTCTGGGACATGTAGCTCACACTTAGTTCACATGACATTCCTTCTGTTCCTGAAGTATGCCAAGCACTAGAAGATGCCTACATGCTTTTGCTTCTGCTGTCCCCCTGCTTGGGATGACTTTCTCTTCCCCAGATCAAGGTGACTTCTCCTGAAATCCTTCCCTGACTCAACCCCACTAAGCTAGCTGCTTCTTCCTAGGTACTTTATGGCCTGTTAAAGTTTTATCATAATTTATTGTAGTGACTTTGTCTATCCTTATGTTTCCTCTCCTAGACAGTGAAGGTGAGCTCATTTGTTCACACATTTATTTAATGTTTATTGAGTGTTTACTAAGTCCCTGGCAATGAGCTGGGAGCTAAGGATACAATGCTAAGCAAAACTGACATGCCACATCCCCTGGAGCTCATTGTCCAGGGGGACAGAGATTAATCAGAGAAACATCCAAACAATTTCACATGAGAGATTTTACAAAAGAGAAGGGATCTGAAGGTACCAGCAAACCCTTCCCAAGAAAAGTGACGTGAGCAGATATCTAAAGATTGAGTGGGAGTTCATTAGGCAAAGAGGGAGAGAGGAAGAACATTCCACGCTGAAGACAGCATGTGCCATGCCTAAGAAGAGGAAAGAATGAGCTGCTGAAGGCAGGCCAAAATATTATGAGTGAGAGAGAGTGTGGCCCTAGAATATGCTGGGGAAGTGGGTGGGGTTAACCGCCCAGGAACTTGCAGGTTCTACTGAGGATTCAGAGCAGAATGAAGCCTCTGAAGATGCTGAAACAGATTTGCCTTTTAGAGATCCCTGCGGCTGCTATGTTGGCCATGGTGTGAGCTGGGTTGGGGGTAGGGAGTGCAGGGAGAGGAATCAGGTTGCAGGCTGTCGCGATAGCCAAGGGGACTGATAATAGTAGCTGGGACAAGGCCTTCTCCCTGATGGTGGGGCCTGAACCCTTTCCACTTAATGCATCCCCAGCACACAACCTAAGAACTGGCCCAGTGTCAGTCACATCTTTGGCTTGAAATAACCTGCAAATGATCAAAGATCAAAACAGCATACAATAGAGTTTCTGAGAAGGGAACTGATTGCGTTGTTGGAAAGACTAGATGCTGCACAGAAATGAGCCTCTCAGTCCTCACAAACTGAAGGAGAGCCAAAATTCTTCAGACTCCAGAATGTTCTGATAAGTATCTTTTCCCATTTCTCAAAGGAACAGCCAACAACCATCATAAGAGACTGGAGTTTTCCCCACGAGTTCATATGCAGGGTTGTATTTAGAGCCTATAAACGTAATCTGAGCCAGCTCTCATAAAATGCTCCCAAAGCCTTTTATCCTGGGTATGGGAGGGGATGGGGCTCTTTGACGGGGCTTTCAGAGCATGAGAAAAGAAAGTCACAAGTCTGCAAGTATTCATTAAACACAGAGGGTTGCCCACCACAGTGTACGAGAATATCCATTTGGCTGGCAAGATAAGAGTTCTGCAACCTAAATGACAGAAATGAAAATGTATGCCAGGTTCCTGCTGGAATAAAGACCAGTATCACATGCAAACATTACAGCAGCTTAGTGAAGTAGGTACTATTATTAACCTCCTTTTAAAGATGAACAAACTGAAGCGTGGAGAGAATTAGAACCTTGACCAAGGCCTTGCAGCTGGTAAGTGACGCAGTTTGAGCTCTTAAGCATCCAGATCCTAGAACTGACAGAAAATGAGAGGGAGTGTATATTGTTGGACACTGACCATGGTTAATTGTAGTTTTAAAATTTGGTGCTTATAGGAATCAAATTCATTTGCCTGATAATTTTACTTCTAAGATCCATCTTATGCCCTATTAATATTGGATAATAAAGTTTTGCTGTAGGTAGTGGATGTCTAAATTGGTATATTTTTTGTAAGTTAATCTGGCAGTATGCACATATATAGTTAAAAGTAAATACTTTTAATAAATCAATTGCAATTCTAGAATAGTAGCCCATGGAAAAAACAGATCTCTATAAAGATCTATGTAAGAGTGTATTCATTATAACATTGTTTTTAATAGAGAAAAAAGTGGAAAAACATAAATATTAATGAGATAGGTCAAACAATACAGTGTTTCTTACATAATACAACAGTTAAAAATGTTTAAAGTTCCATATGCTTTAAATGAGAAACTGTCTACAGTATGTTGTTCAGTAGAAACGACAATGCGACAGAAGCATCTAGTCATCCCCCAACATGTCTTGTCTGCCTTCCATGCGAATGGAGTTTAATTTGGGCATAGGGCCAGCTGTCCCACCAGCAGCCACATTCCCCAGCTTCCCTTGCTGCTAGGTATGGACACGTGACCATCTTGTCACCCATGCAGTGGGAGCTGAAGGGGTATGTGCAACTCCTGTGCTAAGAAAGGAAGCTTGGACTTCCATTCTCTCCCCTTCCCTCACATGAGAAGCCAGATTTGCCCATAATCCATCTTCGACCTTGTATCAAGTCTGACACCTCAGGGCATGGCAAAATGACAACAGGGAAGGAGTGAGGGTCCCCAAATGATCATATGGAGCACTGCCTGCCGCTAACCTGATCAGTTCACCTTGGAGTTGTTTCTTGAGAGTGAAACAATCATCTCTCTCCTATACATTATTGTATTTGGGCCTCTATGTTATAGCAACTTAGATGTTATCTTAACTAATGCAGGAAAGTTGCAGAGTACTGTAAAAGAAATACTCATATATAGAATTTGATAGTACATATAAAAGAAATAAACTATGATCAAATGAGTTTCACTGTCACACCACAAGGGTTTATTTCTATGGAAAATCATTTTCATATATGGGAAATATTTAATACATTAAATATAATACACGATTTTTTTCAGTAGATATCCAAAGCACATTTAACAAAATTCAACATATATCTTGAAACTTGAAAAATATTTTCTTAAAGAAATAAAAAGTATAAATTCTGTATTTTAATATTTTATATTACCTATCATATACTTTAGTTTATAACTATAAAATAAAAATTGAAATTGTGCCTCTATTTAGTAACAAGATACAACATGATGCTTGAGAGAAAAATATAAAAAACAACTCAGTTAAAAAGAGAAACAAGGCCGGGCGCGGTGGCTCACACCTGTAATCCCAGCACTTTGGGAGGCCGAGGCAGGCAGATCACGAGGTCAGGAAATCAAGACCATCCTGGCTAACATGGTGAAACCCTGTCTCTACTAAAAATACAGAAAATTAGCTGGGCATGGTGGCAGGCACCTGTAGTCCCAGCTACTCGGGAGACTGAGGCAGGAGAATGGCATGAACGTGGGAGGCAGAGCTTGCAGTGAGCTGAGATCATGCCATTGCACTCCAGCCTGGGTGACAGAGCGAGACTCCGTTTCAAAAAAAAAAAAAAAAAAAAAAAAATCAAGGCACATGTTCTCCTTATCACCATTATTGAATTACGGAATATTGCCAAAGTAGTAAAACATATACAGATACACACTGAGAAATACACACACACACACACACACACACAAGCATACAACTAAGACAAATGGCGAATTGGATAAAATAAAAATAACAGATGGTTTGATTGTGAATTTGAAAAAGAAAGGTGTTCTGCAAAGTGGTCAAGAGTCTTTTAAGTTAGACACATCTGGGCGCCAGTTCTGGCTTTAGCAATTAATAACCATGTGACCTTAACTTCCCCAAACCTCGATTTCCTTATTTGTAAAATGAGTGTAATAAGGTCACCTCCCAAGATTGTTGTGAGCATTAGGTATCAGAAGGCACTTAGCACAGTATCTGGCATGTAGTAATCACTCTAGTAATAATAATCACACTGATTAATCACTATAGTAATCACTCTACCATTTGGTAACAATATTTTTTATGCAAGAAACATGTATGACACCAAGCACCATTCACCTATGCCACAAATCATTAGCTAGAAAATCTAATATGAAAAGAGTCTTAAGCAAAAAGCTACATAGAATGTGCCCCAGTAAGAGAGATGGAAGATGTATACAATAGAGGAGAAAGAAGGAAATATGTAAATTAATAGAGGAACAAACCATGTGCCTGAATGAGAACTAAACGTCTGCAAAGTACTTTAAAGGTCTATAAACTGTAAAGCAAACAAAACTTAGACAGTTCTTCTGAATTCAATGTGTAGGTTTACAGCAAACACAATTAGAATGTTATACAAAATAGTGTACATTTCAAATGGGAATGGAGGCCCACAGAGGTGGAGGAACACATTTTAAGGACTCTGTTAATTGGTGTCTGGACTGGGACATGAGCTCAAATCTCCTGACTTATAGTCCAATTGCTCTGTTATTTTCCACTGAATCACTGTATCTAGAATATCAATGAATATTCTGAAAAAGAAGATCAATGAGGAAAAACTAACCCCATTGCACACTAAAATATAAGGCAGCAGTAATTAAAATGGGTGGTATTGATCCCAATAAAATAGAATCAGGAGCTCAGAACTAGTTTTTGGTGTATATATAAAAAAGAATGTAACATATGACTAAGCCACAAGAGAACTATAAACACTATTAAAATATTATTGAGTTAAAAAGACCTTAAATCTTAAAATACATATATATTAAAATAAGTTTCAGAGGTATTAGCAAAATAAATATAAACTAGTAAAAAATAGATCTATTATTACAACTGGGGAGAAGTAGTATTTTTATAATGATTAAAATGATAGAAGACTTCTCAAAGGGAAAGATAGGCAAACATGATTATATAAACTCTTTAAAATTCCTCTAAAAAAACACAAAACTTACTAAAAAGCAAAAAAAAAAAAGACGACTGAATGAAAATATATTAAAATACAGACCCCAAAAAGAAATAAAGCCAGTTAAGGGCTATTATCTATAATATATCAAGTTTACATATATTACCAACAAAAAACAAACAGATCAATGAAAAATCCCAGACCCAAATGGATACATGGGCAAAGAAGTGAGAAGTTAATTCACCCAAAAAGAAAATAAAATGACTATTTTAACATTTTAAGTTTGAGCTTCCTAGCAAATTAATTGAAATAATAATGAAATTTCACACTAATAATAATAAAGTTATAACAATGATAATTACTGATTATTCTTAATATATTCTGAATAACAAGGAGCAGAAGCAAACACCAGTGCGGGTAACGCATAAGAGAAAGATGTCCATTCAGTCTTTGTCAGTAGTATTATTCATTGCAAGTAATTTGGGAAATGCATATGTTTCTACTCTTTAACTTTGTGATTCTCAAGTCTGAACATTTATCTCAAGGGAACAATTCAAAGGAAGAAAGAAAAACAACTAACATTCCATAATTGTTTATACTAGTGTTGTTAATCCTAGTTTAAAGAACAGATATGTTAATACAAAAGGAATTATGCACCCATTAAATCATAACTGAGGAGAAGTTACTGAGTATAAAATAATAAGAAAAAGAAGCCATATCTATTCATCGAATCAACTGAAATCATTATAAATACAGGCAAATACTGCAAAGGAAAAAATTGTTTTTCAGAATTTATGGGGTTGTGGGTGAAATTTTAAAGTTAAGTTTTTTTCCAGTGTTTTAAATATGCTTTAGTAAATTTAAAATTATAAGTAGAGAAGTATATACTGCATTTTCAAAAGATCCCTCTAAAGATGGTTAATTGATTTAAAACATTTAGCCCTCGGGAAAAAATACTGTTTGAAATTTTACTTCTGGGAACCTTCTTACTAAAGCTGAATAAATAGGCAGGTGTAAGTTACTGTTGTTCAGACTAGGGGCTTCCACCATTGTTAGTGACATCCTGGACACATTCACACAAGCATCCATAAACAGACGGCTCTTTTGCTGAGACTGGCTCCCAGCAGCTTGAAGCGGGACAAGGATTTTCAAATGGAGCTCTGTGAAGCCTGGGTCCCTGGAGGTACCTTGGGCCCACAGTCTCAGAAGATGCAGGATCCAAGCCCTTCTATCCCCTTCAACTAGAGCAGCCCCACTTATGTCTCCCCAACACACTGGCCTCCTACAAATCAGCTTGTCTGAAATGTTGTACAGCGAAAAAAAAGTTGTAAAACTGTTCATGAGATGGCCAACCATGAGATTTGGAGTCAGGAGATCCTTGGGCCTCAATTTCCTCAACTATAAGAGCAAGAATCCCTGCTCCTCTTAGCTGACTGGGAAGATTACATAAAATCAGAGGTGCAAAATGGTTTATACTGTGGAAAATGCTATGGGAAATTTATTAATTAAGATTGAATTTAAAGGAGTAGGTGACATGGATGAACCTTGAAGATGTTTTACTAAGTGAAATGAGCTCGACACAAAAGGACAGATACTGTATGATTCCATTTCTAGGAGGGATCTAGAACAGTCAAATACACAGAGACAGAAAGTAGAAGGTGATCACCAGCAGCTGGGGAGGGAGGGAATAAGGAGTTATTGCTTTAATGAGTATGGTGCTTCAGTTTGTGATGATGAAAAAGTTCTAGGAATAGATAGTGGTGATGGTTGCATAATATGAATGTACTTACTGCCACTGAACTGTATACTTAAAAATGGCTAAAATGGCAAGTTGAAAGTTATATATATTTACAATAAAAAATAGTCCCCCACCCCCTCTGAAAAAGGGAACAATATATAGAGTAAAATACAAAAGAAAGTCAAGAAAGGAGGAAGATTGCAGAGCTGGTGGGACTAACCCACTGCTTTAAGGAACAGGTATCATAGATTGAGAGAGGAAGGTGACAGCCCAGCAGGAGGGAGATGCTGCAGGGACAGAGGCACAGAGGCAAGAGGGTGAGTGGCCACAGAGAAGGGGCCCTGGGAAGAGGGAAGAGCCAGGAGTCTCGCCTGTTGGAAACACTCATTCCTCTCCATTTGCCCATGCCTCTTTGTCCACCTCACGGCACTATGGTTATAATTACAGATTATTTTCACATACCTATCTCAACGCTGCTGTCACATCTTTTCAAAAATTTTTATTTTGAGACAGGGCCTCACTCTGTACACCAGAGTGAAATCCTGGAGTACAGTGGCACGATCACAGTTCACTGCAGCCTTGACCTCCCAGGCTCAAGCAATCCTCTCACCTCAGCCTCCCGGGTAGCTGGGACTACAGGTGTGCATCACCATGCCTGGGTAATTTTTGTATTTTTTGTAGAGATGGGGCTTCATCATGCTGCCCAGGCTGGTCTCAAAGTCCTCAGCTCAAGCAAGCCACCTGCCTCCCAAAGTGCTGGGATTACAGGCTCACCTAGCCCCCTGCCACGTCTCATACAATTTCATTAGTTCATTCAACAAATACCTATGCAGTCCCTAGTAGTGCCAGGGATTGTTGTAAGCAGTGGACACACACACACACACACACACACACACACACACTGCTGCCCTTGGGGACTTCTTCTCTAGGGATGATAATAGCTGACACCTAGATAACACCTGTCATGTACCAGGTACTGTTTTAGGTACTTTACAGATATTAGCTGCTTTAATCTCCATAATCCCCTAAGAAGGCAAGTACTGTTCTTAGCCCGGTTTTACATGCAGCAGGGATCAGGCCCAGGGAGGTTGAATAGCTCGCCCGGGTCACGTGGCTGAGTGATAGTGGGGCTTACAGTTCCAACTCGCAGTGGGGCTCGACATATTTATGCTGGAGAATGGGGCTGAGGAAGGGTGTTAGGGGCACTGGGAGCAGGGCTGGACCTGCCCAGCCAGATCTAGAGGGGTCAGAACCCTACTGAGAACATCGGCAAGGTGAGTGCAGAGAGGGAGGCAGGGTGGGGACTGAAGCCTCATTTTCAGAAGATGGTTCTGGCAGGAGGTGGGCAGGGAACCGGAGGCTCGGAGGAAGGGGCCTGCAGCTACCCAGCAGGGCAGGGCTGGGGTATGGACTTTGTGGTGACAGCAGATTAGAAAGCAAGAGATGGCCGTGATGCCTCGAAAAAAGGAACTCTTCAATTTGGGCAGCTTCCTGGGTTTACGAGGAAAAGGAAGTGTCAAAAGTTCAGGCCTGAGGCACCCTTCCAGGCCCACTAGATGCCAGCAGGGCTCAGGGATGGCTGGCAGCAAGGCCTGGGGGCTGGCTGGAAGGAGGCAGGTTTGGAGGTGCTGAGGGGGCAGAAGACACAATCGGATTCATTCATTCACCTGCAAATGTTTCCTGAGGAAGACACAGGAAGTCTTGTGTTTACACATTCACCTTCCTTGATCTGGCACAGACAAATCAGCACTCTCTGAGACAGTATCTGCCCCAACCCCACCTACCTTTTTCCTGCTCAGTCGCTTCACTAAGGTCCGGAAGCTTGAGCCCCACTAAGTTCTGATTTCTCATCAGGATGTGCTCCTTTGTGGTAAAAGAAAGAGACAACATTTCAGATGATGACACTGGGCTGGGTTGTTCTCTTGGCTCTGTCTATGGTTCTGTAACCACTATCTGAGGTGGGAAAGCAGGGCAGCCTGAGAGGTAGGTGGACAGGTATGGCCATGGCGAGGCCTGAGAAGCACCAGGAAACAGTTCCTCTCCCAGTCCGTGAAGGTGCCTGAAACACCACTGTCAGCACCACGTTCCACAGGTCAGGGACTATCCTTGGCATGGTCTTTTTAAACAAGTCTGTGGGCTTCAGGGTAAACGAACTGCTTGGCCTCACTGTGGCTGAGGTTTGTAAAGGACATACAGGGGCAGAACTAAGGGCTCTGAGACAGGAGGGTCCTCTGGGTGTGTATGGCGCTGCTCCTGGAAACAGCTTTGGTGATCTCATGGCTGGCTGGATCTTCCTGACTGCTCACTTCCAGGGGCTGCGATTAGCCCACACACTCGGGTCCTAAATGGCCTTTTATGGCACCTCTTGAGTTTTTAAACTCTCCAGAAAAGTGAGGCCTGAGAATTGCTGGCTTGGGGCCTCAGCTGGCAGAGACCAGGGAGAAATGGGATGCTGACCACAGGTATGCGGCCCAAGTGGGCTCACACCTACTCTAAGCCAATTAGCACCAGACCAAGGCCCTAAGTGAAGGCACCTGGCAGAGCTCCTTGCCCCTGTGACTTATAGATCTTCAGTCTGCTGTGTGGCAGAGGGCACTTGGGAATGGTTTGTCCCCCGAGAAAAGAGGAAAGGAAGGGGCCAGCAGAGGGTGCTCATGATCCAAGTAGAAGTCATGGTCAAGGATCCTTTACCCATTTGCTTAGCAAGTCAGAGGCCCACAGCCCATCAGCTTCAGCACACTGGAGTCGGGTAGGGGCTGGGCGCTCAGGTGCCAGGGTAGTGGTTAGTGACATGGGGCCTCCAGGTTCCCTGTAACTTCGCTGGGTGAGCCAAACCTACAAGAGTGTAGGGAGTGAGGAGGCTCTGATGACCAGAGGCCCATGAAGGCAAATCCCTGGTTGTCGGCCCCTTGGCTCCAACTTCTGCTAGAGATCTGGGACCTTGGCAACCCCACTGGGCCCTGTGCTGTTTGATCCACTAGTTAGTTGGGTCTTTCTGACTAGGTAGAGTTTTGTGTGTAAAATGTTAACATCAGCAGCCACGCCCCAGCTCCCCTGAGCCTCCAGTTCAGAGTATCATGAAGGTTTCTGAACAGGATAGTGGCCAGCATTGGAATGTGTCTATGCCAGCACAGAAATCCCCTCACTTGTGCTTGAGTGTTATTGAGCACGTTCTTTTCTTCCTTGCCCTACATTCCCCTCTGTAGAGGAGCCAGGAGGAGCCTCCTGCTCTGGGGGTGCTGGGCCCCACTCTATGGAATCCAGGTGCCTTGGTTTGTATTCCAAGTGGGCCTTCTGGAGGAGACAGGACTGGTCAGGATTGCTTTGTCCTGTTATCTGGTCTCTATCTCTGGATGCCCCGCCATACCCTGCATAGGGCGGCAGCCCCATGGGAGACCGCTGTGCCTGGTTTGATGGCCAACAGAAGCTGGGGGCACACCATGGGCACTGGAAGAAACTCGCCATGGGCGGAGCAGCCATCACACTTGCAGATGGACTTAAAGCCTTTGTTAACAGGCATCAGGAAGGAAGGCTTGGGGCCATCACAAAGGAAATCACTATTTCACCCTTGCTAGCTAATCCTAGGCATGACTGGGCACTCCATCAAGGGATTCCTGTTTATGAGCCACTGCACTCCAGTTGGAGGAGGAAAGCAGCCCAGGACTGAGGGGCCCACATGTCTCTCCACATGTCTGCCTTCCCCTAGATTCTAGACTGAGCTCTGCCTGGTAACTGACATAAAAATCACCTAAAACGGGTGTTTAGGAAAGAGATGCCACATGAATAGGCCTGACTTCACAGAGTGGGAAAATTTACGCCTCCACAAGCCCCGAGTTCAGGCCAGAGCTGCCCTGGCCAGGGGCCCTAAATTTACTTTGTTCAGCCCTAAGGTCTTCAGCCCAGGGGGTACCTGGAGTACACATTCTGCCCAACTGGCCCCCAGGAACCCACCTCTCGGAGCTTGGTCAGTTTCTGCATCCGCACGGGCTGCACTTGTATCTGAAAGTCTTTGAGTCCAGGCGCCTTGGCCAGCTTGCCACCGGCTTTGCCTGCAAAACGCTTTTCTTCCTCTGCCAGTGGCAGCTTGGCAAGCACTTTCTGCAGCCGGGGGCCAGGTTCTTCAGGTCCACTGTCCCAGGAGAGCCCTCGCAGCAGGCGGGGGCGGGACACAGTGGGTGGAAGCTCAGCTTTGGAGCCAGCGTTGGGCCCCATCGGCTCTCCAGCTGGGCTTCTCCCCTGGGGGGCTGGGGGAGCCACTCCTCCCGCATCCTGGGTTGGACTTCTCGGCAGAGGGCTGCCCTCCCAGGCCGTTTTCAAGAGCTGCTTCCCCAGCTCGCTCTCCACAGGGCCAGACTGAGGGCTGTTCAGGGCCATTTTCCCACTGCTGTTTGTGACAGGAGCTAGGCCTTTGGGTGTGGTCTCCCCGTACTGGAGGGGATCGAAGTTTTCCTTTTGTTCTATTGCAATCTCTTTGGACTTCTCAACTGGAGGAGGACGAGGAGCCAGCCTGCCCTGAGACACTTTCCTCTGGTCATTCTGCTTCCTGTCAGCTAGCCCTTTGGGGACATTCTGAAAAAGACAAGGTAGAACTGGAACCCTGGGGGCAGGTTGAGGGGAAACAGGTGGGGCCACTTCTGCTGTGGAGTCTCTGCCCCCACACACCTTGCTAAGGGGCCCATTTGTATAAGTGTGTATGGGGTATGAGTGGATGATGTGGAAGGAGAGGGCTTCTGCCTGAGGTTTGTAAAACAGCAAAATGGAACCTGCAATTCAAAACCAGCCAAGAATTACCCAAGGGATAGGAGCTGAGGAAACTTGAATAGAAAGCAGCTTTGGCCCTAACTCAGTTGCCCCAGATCTAGCCTTGGTGCTGCTTAGCAAGGCCCTTAACTCTTAGGGACCCAGGTTGGTGAACCCTCTGAAATTATGTATGTATATATCTGTGTGTGGAGGGGTGTTTTTCTAGGAAGAGCATCCACAGCTTTCAATAATTTCTCAGAGTTCCATGATCCAAAGAGGTTAAGGATCATTGGATGGGGTGATTCTTGCAAAGGTGATGTCTTCCCGCTCAGAAGCTCTAAGATTCTGCAGTGTTAGTTTACTTTGTTCATTCCCCAAGGGAAACCTGGGCTGTGAGCAGCACATGGGTCTGGGGGTCTGTGTGGATGCCTCATGTGTGCTGAGACTCTTCCAGAGGACTGTATCCCCGACCCAGTTCCAGGTAACACTAAATTCTACTGCTGGGCTTGAAACACTGAGCATGTGGGCCCCTCGCTGTGAGCAGGGTGGGGTGCTTCTGTTGCTCATCAACAAAGATGAGGTTTTCCCAGCTTCTTCAGACAGAATCCCAGGCAGGGGCTGGCGCTTTCCTGCCCTTTCCACTGGAGCTGACAGGAGCCACCGTCTCACCTGGCCTGGAGGTCCCCCTTGTCTCCAACCAGCAGCCTGACTAGGGGTCAGCGCTGTGAGTATTGCCTCCACGGAGTTCATCCCCCTGAATCCTGCCTCCCCACCCCTCCGCCTTAGACTTCTAGTCACTATAGGGCAGGGGAATCTGCTGTTTTCCTGGCCCTGACCCTCCACTCATACATGTGCATGCACACACACTTGAAGGCTGCCCAGGGGCCAGCCTAGGCTTCTAGGAGACTGTGCCTCCCACACTCAAATCATCCAAAGGGAGCAAAGCTCAAACTCACAGGCTCGCCAGGGTGAGGTGAAGAGATGTCGGCCTCATCCCCCTTCTGCTGGAGAAGGTGAACAGGAGTTAGTCAGGAATGGGAAGAGACCATGTTTCCTCTTGAAATATCCCCAAGGAGGCCCCCTAGCAGTGGTGTTCATGCCCTCCACCCAGCACCCTCATCTCCAGTGGGTCACGAAGGGCCTCCTGGTATTCGGAGTAAGGGGAGAGACCCACTGGCATAGAAAAAGCCCAGCAGGGGGGAGGGGTGGGTCCTGTCACCTGTAGTGGCGCTCCAGGCAGAGGGGATGGCGGGCCACTGCACACATCCAAACCTGGAAGGGTCCAGACACTAGTGAGTGAGGCCCAGCAACCCAGGCCCTCAGCCGTGCTTTCAGCCACATCTCCCTCCCCAGACTATCCTCCCTTCACAATCTCAGGCCTGGAAGATTTGCTGACTACTTCCCATGTGCCAGGTTCTCAGGTGGGCCCTCACCGAATGTTCACAGAGACCACAGGAGGAAACTGAGGCACAGAGAAATCAAAGTCTCATGGCCAGGAAATGTCAGCACTGAGATTTGGGCCCAGGCTGCCTGGCCCCGACCTGAGCGTGCCCCGCTGTACTGATAGGGCCAACTGCCCTTCCTGGCACCCTCCCCCTTTCCTTGTTGGCTGGAAGGTGTAGCTCTGGGCACAGCCTAATGAGAGGGAAGAAGTCAGACCCCAAAGAGGCCTTTCCGTATAAGCTCTTGGGGGCTTCTCTGAGCCTCCCTGAGCAAGAGAGGCTGTCCTAGTCCCCTTTCCCACCCAGCCTTCCTGACCCTGGGGTACATCTGCCTCTCAACACAAGGCCAAGACACTAACAGAAAGTCTATCTGCCTCCTCTGGGTGGCCCAGCAAAAGCCCCCTGGAGAGGGGTCTTGCTGTGGGTGTGAAGGGGTCAAACAGAGTTCTTGAAGGGGAAGCCTGCAGGCTGGCAGGCATACTGATCAGTCCAGGCTGAGTTGCCACCCAGAGCAAGAGGCAGGGCGGGAAGTCCCCGGGCAGCTGGGCCTCACCTGGCGGGGTGGGGACTGTAAGCGAGTTGCTTCGAGAGGATGTAGGAGAAGCGCTGGGGCTGAGGTTTGGGGAAACAGCTGTGAAGACAGACACAAATTGGCTGGCATTCATGAAGGTTTAGGACTTCAACCTGGCAAAGATCCTTTTAGGTATTCCCAGGCCCTGGGAACTGGGTCTGCCTTGCTGGGCTCAGGGGCTGATGCTGGACTGCCATATGATGCTCCTGTTACAGCCCAACCCCTCCCTGCTGCTGCCCAAGAGAGGGGTGTCCTCAGGCCATTTGGGGGTTCGAGGATAGAGTCACACTCCTCAGCCCGTCTGGCCTGACCTCAAGGCACTGTCCAGAAACTGAGGCCTGGCGTTGGTTGGCAGGTACAGCTCCAGGGGCTGCTCCTTCTAGACTTCCCAGGGTAGCCCTGACTTCAAAAGCTCCCCTTGTCCTCCTAAGTATACTTACACACTTGCCCAACTTTTTACTCAGGAAGAAAAGTGACTCTAGCATAGAAGAAGCAGGAGGATTTCTGGGCCCAGGAAAACGTTCCCTCTAACCCAGAAATTCCCCGTAGACCATCTCCCCTTCCCCAGAGGACCTAGGATCCTTCCCAGCACCTACAGTTAGAGATCAGGGGAAGGGAGCCCAGGACAGAATCCCTACCTCTGCTGAGAAGAGCAGGCGAGTCCAAGGCGACCTCCTCAGAGGTGAGGTGCCCCCTGCAGCTGGTGCCAGGCCCTTCTCTCCCCACCCTAGAGGGGCTCAGGGTAGCCACCTGTACATCCCGGCCCACCCTACCTGATGGGGAGTCTCCGGGGCTGCTCCTGGACTTCCTCCCACGGCGGGTCAGGAATCGCTCACTCACTAACTTGGCTTCTTCCAGCAGCGCCAGGTTTTTCTTCTTGTCCTCCTCTGAGATGCTGATATCTGGCAGCTGGTCGTTCACCAGGTCAATGATGTGCCCCGTGGGGTCTGCAGAAGGAGGGTGAGCTGGGGTGAGAGCCACTGCATCCGTGGCCCCAGGCTGAGGCCATGCCACACCACGCCTCATCCCAGGGACTCTGCCCACAGCTGACCAGACAGCCAAACCTCAGCCCAGGGCCATCAAGAGAGTCACATAGGGACAGACAGTGGCTTCCTCTGCAGGCCTGGCCCCTCTGGCTTATGGCCTGTGGTCCTCCATCACAAATGGTCCTGGAGCCATCTCAAGTTCACAGAATTTTCCTAAACTCTGTCGGGAAGGGAAGGTCACCCAGGAGCCCTACCTCTGGCGCCATCTGCGCCCCCAGTGCATTCCTGCTTCCGGTCTGTTTCTTTCACAAGCTAATGCGCTTAAGGTTTGTGAATAAAAGAGGGAGACCAAAGATCATCAGCCACGGCCACAACCCCGTGACCACCTTCCCTCCACTCACATTGTTCACGCTCGTTTTTCTCCAAAACTGCCCCTCTGGATGAGGTGGGTGAATGGCACCACCTCTCACTCGGCTGCTCAGGATCACGGGAGTCATTCCCCACTTCTCCCTCTTCCTCCCTCCCCCAACATCCAATCAGTTGACCAAGTCCTCCCTGCATTTACCTATAAACATCTCTGGAGCCTGTTCCTCATCTCCATTCTTGCTCATTAGCTTTTTTTTTTTTTTTTTTTTTTTTGAGACAGAGTCTCACTCTGCGGCCCAGGCTGGAGTGCAGTGGCACAATCTCGGCTCACTGCAACCTCCGCCTCCTGGGTTCAAGTGATTCTCCTGCCTCAGCCTCGCTAGTGCTCGTTAGCTCTTACCTGGACAACTATGTCTGCCACCTAAGAGGTCCCTGTCCTCAGGCAAGCCCCTCTGTCCCATCCCCCACTGCCTATCAGAGTGGTTATCAGAGCGACATCTGGCCAAGCCATTCTCTACCTCATCTCCTGGGGATTTCTCATGCTCCTCAGTGTGGTATCCAAACCCCAAACTGGTCTCAGCCAATCTTGCTGGTCCCACATACTCCCAAGTCCTTCCACTTCAGCCCTGCTGGAGTGAACAGCTCCCATTTCGCCTCCATCAGGTTCTATTCTTCTTTGGGCAGCAGCTCCTTGGTTTTCACTTGATGAAAACCCCTCTGATTCCCCATTAGCTAACCCCCCTCCCCTGTGCCAAGAGTGGGAACGTGGACCAGTCTTGGCCAATCAATGAACCCAATCCCCTTGGCCACAGAGATTGGCTCAGGGATGGCCATGTGAAGCCATTGAGAGGCAATCCTGGTGTGGAGTATATGGGGAAGAGGAACTCTCTACTGATGGGGCGTAAGCTTGGAGTTGCTGGTAGCTGTTGGCCACCATGTGTTGAAGAGTCTGCCAAGAAGAAAGCTAACACACAAGAAAAAAGGTTGAAGAGATGGAATGGGACTATTGCTAATAATCCACTTTGAGCACCTGGATCCAGCACTACCTGAAATCACAAGCGCTGGCTTTTGTAAATTTTTTTTGGTGTGAGGTAGTTTGAGTTGGGTTTCTATCATTTGAAAAAGTCCCAATTGGTACACATGGCAGAGTTTCAGTTGCCAGCAACATGCTCCATGGAGGTTCCTGCTCTTTCAGTGTGTTTCATATTCCCCCTGGCATGCCCTTCCTCCCTCACCTCTCTGTCCAGCTCTCTAAGGCACAACTCAAATGCCACCTCCTCTGGAATACCTTCCTAAAACTTCCTCTCCCCAGAGAGACTTGCTCGGTCCCCTTCTTGCCTTGGCTGGCCTAGCTCTTCTGTGCAGTCCCTTATCATACGGGGTCCCAATTATCTGCTCATTTGTCAGTCTCTTGAGCAGCATTAAGGCAAGGACCAACTCTGTATGATATCTACAGATCGTGAGCCACCATCTGGGGGCGAGCAGATGACCAGGGTAGCTGGTCTTACACTCAGGCACCCACTCCAACCTGGATGTGGGCCTCTCTAGCAGAGGCTGGAGGACTCTGCCCCCTAAACCTCAGAAACAAGCTTTACTCAGCTGTTCTTTCTTTCTTTCTTTGACTTCTGCATCTTCCTCTTCGTGCCCTGGTCTTGTCTTTTGAGCAATGAAAACTGAATTACATATGTTTCTCCTAGACCCAGATGGGCTGATCTACCCTGTCCTGTTGGGTGTATAGGGAGGGACCACCTTGAAGAGAAGGAGAGAGTAAGGGGTCAAGCCCAGCTATGCTGCCAGACCTCAGTCTTTCTACTCAAACATGACTTAGATTTCCCTGGTCCTTACCCACAGATGTCAGGGAGGCAGTGGACACCTTCAAGTGTCGGTGAGAAGGCCTCTTGTGGGGACTGTGAACTCTGAAAGACAGAACAGTCATCTTGTTCAGAAAATCAATCCACGACTTGAAAATAGGTGAAAAGATGCCTGTATATTATTTCTTTCTTTCTTTTTTCTTTTTTTTTTTTTTTGAGACTAAATTTTACTCTGTCGCCCAGGCTGGAGTGCAGTGGCGCAATCTCGGCTCACTGCAGCCTGTGCCTTCCAGGTTCAAGTGATTCTCCTGTCTCAGCCTCCTGAGTATCTGAGACTACAGGCATGCACCACCACACCCAGCTAATTTTTGTATTTTTAGTAGAGATGGGGTTTCACCATGTCAGCCAGGTTGTTCTCGAACTCCTGACCTTGAACTCCCCTGCGGTGATTTATGCTTTTCTTAAAGACTAGCCCTTTCCATGGGAGGCCAACAAATGGAAAAATTCCAATTTCTCTCTCGTATTTTGAAAAACTGCTTGATTATAGTTTAGTCAATAAAATGATACAAGAAAAAAGAAAAGATTTATTTAAAAATATAGCTGTCAGATCCTCATGTTCTAGGACATATTGTTCGTCACAATGCAAGGATCAGGCACCTGTACCTGTTGGCCAGGATTTTGTCGGTTTCTCCTTCTGGTGAAGTGGCATCCCCAGTCAGGACAATCGTGGGGGGTGGACTGTAAGATATTCCTGTGGTAGGAGGACCCTGCTGGTTTAGAACAAAAACACAGAGTTAGGCTTGGGCTGGTGGGAGCTTCCAGGGGCAGGAGCCAGAGCATTTATTCTCACATCATGATGATCAGAGCCATCTTGATTAGGGGACAATTGCAGTTTACTCTTTATTCCCCCAGCTTTATTGAGGTATAGTTGACAAATAAAAATTGTATATATTCAAGGCATACGATGTGATGTTTTCATTACCTCGATATAATGTTTTTATACAATGTCATATATTCCAGGCATACAGTGTGACGTTTTGATGTGAAATGATTACCACAGTCAGGCTAACTAATATATCCACCAACTCACATAGTTACCTTTTTGTATGGTGGACAATACTTAGCAAATTCCAAGTACACAATACATTATGCTGTACATTAGATCCCCAGAACATATTCATCTCATAACTGAAATATTAAGTTGAATCCTTTGACCAACATCTCCCCATTTCTCCCACCCCCAGTCACTGGCAGCCACCATTCTACTCCCTGTTTCTGCAAGTTTGACCTTTTTAGATTCTACATATAAGTGAGATCATGCAATATTGTCTTGCTGTGCCTGGCTTATTTCACTTAGCATAATGTCCTCCAGGTTCACCCACATGGTTGCAAATGGTGGGATTTCCTTCTGTTTTAAAAGTTGAATAATATCCTTGTGTGTGTGTATGTGTATGTATACAGATACAATATTCTATTGTGTATATATTTTTCACATTTTTTAATTCATCCATTGACAGACATTTAGATTGTTTCCATACCTTGTCTATTGTGAATAGTGCACACATACAGGTTATTTGGTTTACTCAGAAAACAAAAAAGATAGGCAGTTTCTCCTTTATTCCCCCAGCAGGCTCTCACCTGAGCTTAACACAGTTCACTATTCATGCACTAAGATTAGGGACACTACAAGCTATCCCTCGTTAGTTCTCACTAGCAATGCAGGAAAAGAATGATACAGAGTCCTCAGATTGAGGCCAGCCTGGCTAGGGAAGAATGATGGCCTGGAGAAAACGTAGTGGCACCCACACACCCCTGATGTTCCATGACAGTCCTACCTTTGGGTAACTTTGACATTTCAGTAATCGTAATTTGTTAGAAGAGACTCTCCTGGAGTTCTCCATCAACTTAAGAGGGTGCCTGTCATTTTCCTTCTCCTCCTTCCCACCCCTTTGACTGGCATGTGCTGCCACTGCTCCCTCTGTGAGCACCCGACTGCTTTCGCCAAAGGCCTGCCTCCGAGCGCCCCAGAGCGTGTCGCTGACACCTCCACTATTGGTGCTGCCTCCTGCAGCTTCAAAGCAGTGGGTACTCACTGTCCCTATTGCCACTTCCCCTGGGGGGCCAAATCCTTCTAGAGCCCCTGCACATGAAATGTTTTCACCTCCACTAGCCCTGCTGGCGGAGGGGGCTGCTGATGGGCTGGAGCCTCTGGCAGAGCCAGGCTGTGTTCTTGAGCCCTCGATGCACAGGTGTTGGTTCCCTGCAAGGTAGGGAGGAGGCCCACTCTCCTTTTGACATTATGCCTTGTTGTGAAATAGGTCTCATACTGCTATCTGGACTTCTTAAGTCCCACAATTTTAGTGAACCCAGCTTTTCCCATTTTCATTTTCATCTCTTCCCTTGTTTGGCCCCAAGCATAAGGCCACATGAGCTGGAGAAGTCTGGGTGAGAGTCTAGCCTGGGGAGCACCATGCTGCTACTCTTGTGGAAAGGATGCTTTTATGTGGAAACTCAGAGCCAGATCTTTGAGGAGATGTTCACGGGGCTCTGTGTTCTTATCCAGGAGCTCTTCAGTGCAGGGAGCCACAGTGGCTGAAGGAAAAGGAGGCACTCAGAATCTCCCGGGACACGGAAGGGAAGCTTGGGCAGGGACATGGGCTGTGTAGAAGCAGTAGGAAGCAGCACTGCCTATTGGAAGAGTCAGACAAACCTGGGCTCAAATTTCAACTACTAGCTGTGTGTCGTGGACAAATTATTTAACCTCTCTATGCTCCATGATTATAAAGTCTAACTCACAAGGTTAGTGTGAAGATTAAAAATAACATTGATAAGGTACCTACTGCGTGATTGATATTTTTATTTATTTAATTTATTTAGTATGGAGATGGAGTCTCACTCTGTTGCCCAGGCTTCAGTGCAGTGCCACAATCATAGCTCATTGTAGCCTCTGCCTCCTGGGCTCAAGGGATCATCCTGGCTCAGCCTCCTGAGTAGCTGGGACTACAGGTGTGCACCACCATGCCTGGCTGACTTTAAAATTTTTTTTCTGTAGAGACAGGGTCTTACCATGTTGGCCAGGATGGTCTTGAACTTCCAGAATCAAGCGATCTTCCCATGTCTGCCTCTGAAGGCACTGGGATTAAAGGTGTGAGCCACGATGCCAGGCCATGATTGATATTTTTAATGTGCTAGGCTTCTAGCATATGATTAATATTTTAAATAAATGTTTATATTACTTCAGATTTCTTTCTCTTTCATTCAACAAACACTTTACGGTTATCCACCATGTGCCAAAAGCAAATTGAGATATGAAGAGAAGACCCTCAAGGGCTCGCAGTCAAGCAAGGGATACAAGGAAATAACTCATAATAAATATAAGGTAACAAGGGACGGACCACATTCTGTGAAAGTTCAGAGGAAGGAAAAGAAAACTCTTTAGTGAGAGGAGTTGAAGAAGACTCTATAAAGGAGTGGACTTTTGAGCTGGGTCTTGAAGGATAAATAGGAGCTTGGACAGCAAAGATGTTAGAGGCCAGGATTCGGCCAAAGGGAATAGCATTAGCAAAAGGCATTACTGGGAATCAGGGATTTGTCAGTGTAGCTGTTGCAGGTGCATGGACTATGACATGTGAGATAGGAGAGGTCAGGGCTGGGGGAAATGTGAAACTACAATAAGAGATTGAGCCAGCTTCTGAAGGACCTTGAAGCTACTCTAATGAGTTTGGTCTTTATGGTTTTGGAGATGGGAAGTCCTGAAGGTTAGGCTTGAGAATAGCTTAACTACCCAAAGGGAAATACAGAAATGTTGACAGCAGATAATCCATGCATCCCTCTATTCATACTGGTTGAGATGACAGAAGAGGCCCAGTTATTAGAATATCTATCATCCCCTATAGGAATTCTGAGGAGTTCCCTGGTAAATTGGAGCTGTGTCGCTCTCCATTTGGAAACCTAGAGTTGGCCAAGAGGGAGTGACGAGAAGTCAGCATGGTGCTTGTGGCTGAAACCAAGACTGGCTGACCTGTCCTCATGACCCCAGAGCTCCAGTCCCTCCGAGGACAGATACCCATCCTTCTGTCAAGGACTCCCCCTAGAAGAGACATCCAGGGAGTTTTCTAAAAAGCAACAACTCATTCTCTGGATAGTATGCCTTGAGGGGCTGGTGACAAGCTTGTCCTCCTGTGGCTTTATCCCTCCATTCCTATAAGGGTAAAATGGCCAAAGGCCTGCTCTGTCTCACAGGAAGATTATGCAAGTAAAAAGAAATGACGAATGTGTATACACTTTGATAAGTGTCATATGGTCTATAAGTACCCTTGAGTCATGATCATTATTAAAATTAACGATGGTTCTATTCAAAGTGAGCCAGTTTTTCCCATCTTTTGTCCAGCGGGCTCCCTTGGTGGGAGGCCAGCAAGCAGCAGAGAAGCTGGGGGTTTCCAGGGGACCAGAAGGGAGGTGGAACAATGATCTGGGGCCCTGAGGACATGCAGTGGAACAGTATTCACAAGGGCTGGGGAGGTTAAGAAGGGGAAGCAGCGTGTCAAATGGCAGGTGGCCAGATAGAGGGGGCAGCAGCCAGGGCCAGGGGCAGGTGCCAAGCTTAATGGGAGAGCCAAGGAAGAAGAAGGAATAGGGAGTTTTCTACTGTGTGGGTTTTCTGGTGAGTAGGAAGAGCTGAAGTCTTTCCAGAGGAATCTCTTCACATCATTAAAAGGGAGTAGCATTAGCAAAAGGCATTACTGGGAATCAGGGATTTGTCAGTGTTTCTGGCAGGTGTGATCTCTTGGATGTCAATTAAGCAATGAGCATCCTCTGACACATATTCTGAGCTCAGAGGTGCAAATTAGAGACCCATGTGCCTGTTTGCTAGCAGTGTTTACAAGTTTTTAAATTAGTTACCAATGTTCCATAATTGTAAGAATTCACATAAAGGTCTGGATAGCCTGCTTTTCCTTAAACTGAAAAGATGAAACAATCTTGGGCCCACATTTCTGCAGAGTAACCCGGTTTGAGCTATCCTAAATTGGCTTCCTTCAGTGATTTGTGCTCAAAGGCATCTGAGTTACTGCCCTGTGTCATGTAGTTTTCATCCTGGCCTGGTTTTCTAGAGCACAGGAGGTTTGTGCTTAAAATCTCTCCCGCCCACATCATCTGGGCAGCCTCATGCCTATCACCATGGGAACGCCAATGGAAACTCTGACTGTGCTTATAGCATGCACAGGCTTCTTTCCCTGGATTTTATTCTGACCATGAAAATTTGAGCTCTGAAAGTTGCCTTTTTCATGTCTGTCATATTTAGAGAATTTCTTTCTTGTATGAGTCCTCTGATGAACAAGAAGAAATGCAGTTTGGCAAAAATATCATTTTTACATGCATTCTATCATATGGCTTCTGCCACCCCTCGTGGTGGGGCTTTACAAACTCCTGGCATGCATTGATGAGGATGAGCTATTTAAAGTGGCAGGAGGGCCAAGCGTGAGCTAACTCCATGTTGTAGTCTGAAAAAATAATTGTGGTGGTGTTAGAAGAGTTATAGTATGTATCCATTTCCAAGAGTTTCATATATTCAGGCTTCTAAATAAGTAAAATACATATTTTATTTTATTTATTTATTTATTTTGAGATGGAGTCTCACTCTGTCTCCCAGGCTGGAGTGCAGTGGCATGATCTCGGCTCACTGCAACCTCTGCCTCCCGGTCAAGCAGTTCTCATGCCTCAGCCTCCCGAGTAGCTGGAACTACAGGCGTGCACCACCATGCCCAGCTAATTTTCATATTTTTAGTAGAGATGGGGTTTCACCATATTGGTCAGGCTGGTCTCCAACTCCTGGCCTACAGTAATCTGCCCACCTTGGCCTCCCAAAGTGCTGGGATTACAGGCGTGAGCCACCACCCCTGGGCTTTGTTTATTTATTTTTAATCTTATTGACACTATCTACTTCTCAAAGCAATTTAAAGTAACCAACAATAAAATATAAGACATGAAAACATGAGACTATATAAATGGGGGAATGATGGATGATTTGACAAACATAAATATCCCGCAGACAAAGAGAAGCTCATGCTCCTAACTGTCTATGGTTAGGGGTTGTGGTTAAACTATTTGCCCTGAAACCTAATGAAGCCATGATCCATGTGGCCCAGTCTTTGAGAAGGCTCGCCTTACAGAACTGTTCAACAGAAACAAAACCAACATAGAAGGAACTTCATTCTGTACTCTCACCTTTCAAAGGACATGGAAGGGGAACAAATCTTCACTCCCATCCTCACCTCTCCTCTGCCTTTTTCTCTTTCCTTGACTTTTCTCATGCCCCGCTCTCTGATGACTCTTCCCCTGCTTGCCTCGCTGCTCAGATCCTCTGTCTACCTTCTCTCTCAATTTCTACCGCTCCAGCCTTTACTCCCACAGCTCCATCTAGTTATTTTTTGTGCAGATTATCTTCATTTGTTCGTATGATTGACTCACAAACATTTACTGAAGAGTCTTGCAGAGCAAAGACCTTCTTGGAGAAGAGAGGGGCACTGGGCTGGCAGTGATCAGATTCTGTTTGGCATCCAAGAAAGGGATGTACTCTGTGAACACTCCCACATTATTGGACCTTATTCTGTCCATTCATCCAGCAAACATTCATTGAATGCCTGTTGCGGTCAGGGTCTATGCTAGGGTCTGGGAAGACAAAGATGAACTGGGCAGGCCTCTGCAATGCTTCTTATTCATTAGCATGATGGAATGGAGAGAGAAGGGGAAGTAAACTCCACTGTTATTACTAATAGTGTCCTTGGTGTTGATACCTACCAGGTAAATGGGTACAAGGCACTGGAGTGAGCTGCCTTCTGATAGGAACTTTCTCTGCTTGCTGGCTAATGGCTACTTGAAGCAAAGCTCTCCTGACTATAGGCACCTCACTGGGGAGGAGGACCAGGGCAGAGGTGCTCACACAAAAAGGCAGAAACAAGCCATGGGTGGCAAGTGCCAGGCATGTAACTGCAGACACTCACAATTCCAAGTGGCTTACAAGGCAGGAAGCATAAAGCAATCAGGGGGAAATCCTCTAAACCCTTGATGGAACATCCTGGAAGCCTCTTCACGCTTGCCTTCTAATGTGTGCAAAATACCCAAGTCATAAAATCATAGTGTTATTTCCCTCATCAGCTCACAGAATCATTGAGCAAGCTCTGGGCGACTTCTCCTTTTCTGCAAAACTGTTTTTGTGGGAACATTCAGGTCTTGTGGAGGTTGTTTTTCACTCTATCAGGGACTGGGGAGACAGTAATCCAGGAGAGAGTGTGTGGGAAGATTCTAGGGGCCCTCTGGGGTGAATTCTGCCAGATTTTAATGCAGTGCACACACGCATCCCTGCTCCCGTTCTGAGCTGCCAAACACAAGGCAGGCATTCAAGAAAGCTTGGGAGAACCGTGAGACCAAATATCATTGGCCAGGCAACTTACTGGCTTAGGGGCTTCCGGGCCTCAGGCTCAGAAGTCACACTACCTTACGGCATACTTTTTAGCTGTATAACCTTGGGCAAGTTACCTTGCCTCCCTGTGCCTCAGTTACCTAATCTGTAATGGAACTATCTCACAGGGGAGTTATAAGAATCAAACAGGTTGATATAGAAATAGGATTTCTGGATAAAGCACAGGATGTCCCTGTTATATTTGAATTTCAAATGTACAACAAATAACTTTTTAGTATAAGTGTGTCTCAAATATTCCATGGACATAACTATTATCTCTCTCTCTCTCTCTCTCTCTGTCTCCCCTGAATTTAGCTATGTGCCCAGGCTGGTCTCAAATTTCTGGGCTCAGGTGATCCTCTCACCTGAGTAGCTGGGACTGCAGGTGTGAGCCACCATGTACAGCACATAATCATATTTTCATTTGCCAAATCTGGTAACCCTAGGTGGCAAGCCTGTGGAAGGGCACCTAGCGCTGAGCAAATGCTCACTAAGCATTAGATGTTATGTTCCCTTATTATTCCCTTTGGGATTGAATTAATGACTTTGGCATTTGGTTTTGAGAAGATTGTTACTCTTAGTTCTGGGTCTCATCAACCATTTGGAGTTAAATTGGGAGGGCCCAGCATCTCTCCTGTGGCTTCTGACCACATAAGCCCAAGTGATGAAGCTCTAAGGCCACCTTCACCCGGCTCCACTCCCTGTCTCACCCTCTGCATCTCAAACCAATCACTGCCCTTCCTGGGTTACAGACATGGAAGTACAGAAACAAACGTGGCTAGAGGGAAGTGGCAGTTACTCGGGTCCACTGTATGGTGGGCCCTGTCCCAGACCTTCCTTGTGTTTTCTCACCAAATCCTCCCAGAAACTCAGTGAGTAAACCTCAGGACACCATCTACAAATTGGGGGTGATAATACCTCTGGAACTCACAGAATTGTGAACGGGAAATGAGAAGATGAAAGTGAAGGCCACGAGCATGGAGTAGAAGATTGATATCTTTCTTTTTTCTCTTCTGCTTTTCTATTTTTGATCTCAACTTTATCAATGCAAAAATTGACTTGTCCAGGGCTGTGCGACTTGTAAATAGTGGAAGTGACTGAACACAGACTGTGTCCTTCCCATGACACCATGCTGCTCTTACAGCTGCATCCCCAGTCTTTGGTCTCACCTCCCCTGGTTCCTGGTGCCCTGCTGGCCTCTGACACTCTTATTCTTCCAAGCTGCACTCTCCTTCGCAGAAGGTACCTCTTCCTCCAGGAAGCCTTCAAACCAGCACGAGGCTGAACACACAGCTGGAGAAAGGGACAGCAGGGGCAGAGGATGCCGTTGGTTCACTGCCCTTCTCACTCATCCATGGGCCCAGTCTCCTCGGGGGTCCATTTCCCTTCCCTGGAATCAGCCAAGCACTGAGGTCTAGGTCATCTCCCAGAAGCTCACCCTCTAATAAGCCAGCAAGCCACATTTTGTTTTCCTTAAATAAATCTTATAGAAACATTTAAATGTTTATTTCACTCGTAAATTCTCAGGAATGCACAATAGTTTTCCTAACTGCTTGGGCACAGGGATAAATATAGGCCAGTGTCATAGATGGGAATATTAGTTTCCTTTCCCCAGAGTCACACGGCTAGGCTCGGACTAGGAAACTGTAAGGAATAGCTCCAGCCCCAGCTCCAGCCCACTCCAGCGCAGGCAGGCATTGGGGGTTTAGATCCTGTAGATGGGCACTGGCAGATAGCCCAGGAGAGGAGGACCTGCTGGGAGGCAACGTGGGCTAGTGAAGAAGTTGGGTAGGCCTAGACCAGAATCCCACCTGGGTGACCTTGGGCAAGTTACTAGTTACTGAACTTCTCTTTCATGGTCTTAAACATTATATAGAGCTAATAATCACTATTCTCTAGGCTTGTTTTAAGTATTAAATGAGAGAAAGCAATAATAATGACAGTGAAGGTGCTGGTGGTGGGTGGGCACTGTGAGACTGTACCCCCAGATCCCTGTCTTATAGCCTGGAGGGCAAACAGGGACTGCCTTGGTAGACAGGAGATCCAGCAGCAAAAGCAGCCAGTGCTCTTACAACAGGATAAAAGGACTCTCTGGGCCGGGTGTGGTGGTTCACGCCTGTAATCCCAGCACTCTGGGAGGCCAAGGTGGGTGGATCACAAGGTCAGGAGATCGAGACCATCCTGGCTAACACGGTGAAACCTCGTCTCTACTAAAAATACAAAAACAAAATTAGCCGGGCATGGTGGTGGTCACCTGTAGTCCCAGCTACTCAGGAGGCTGAGGTGGGAGAATGGTGTAAACCCGGGAGGTGGAGCTTACAGTGAGCCGAGATCACACCACTGCACTCCAACCTGGGCGACAGAGCGAGACTCCATCTCAAAAAAATAACAATAATAATCTCTGGGGACTTGAAAGAAAATTATTATCCCAGCGGCAAGTCCTAGGGGCACAGGAGAGAGCAGAAGTGACTCTGCTGAGGTCTGCTGGACATGGGACTCCTCTCTGCCAAGCACAGAGGGCCAGTTCCCTGGCTCCCCGAAGGCTCTGCGGTGTCCTCCCTTGCACCAAGGGCCTGCCCTGCCTCTGGTGGATCCACTTTCCTGCCATTGTTCATTTATTTCTAGAAGTCAGGGATAAAGAACAACTGCCTTATTGATCACTGTTTTTACTCTCATGCCAACAGACTCTGGGAGTGTGGAAAAGCATGCAATGTGTGTTAGCTTTATTCCAAGGAGAGTAACTCAGCTAATCGTTCATCCATCATATCTTCTATCCTCCCTTCCTTCCTCCCTTCCTAACACTACTCCACCCTCCATTTATTCTGCTTTTTAACGCACTCATTTAATCATCTAGCCAGCCAATTATCTACCCAACCTATCACAACACAATCAAGCATTCATCCACCTTTCTACCCATCCCCCCCTCCCTCCCTCCCTCCTTCCCTCCTTCCCTGAGCTCCCACCGCATGCTGGAGTCTATGCTTATGGGTGGAGATACACATGTGAAAGGCACAGTCTGTGGCCCCCAAGTAGCTCACACATAGCCTGATGTGGGGAGACAGAAAAACAAACAACAGCAATCTGTTTCATTTGCTTACAACAGGAACTAAGGGAAAATAATTGTAACATGCATCTCTGACTAACCGTAGCCATCAACATTTCTAAAACACTTTCTGCCTTGTTTTAGGCACTTCCACAGCTAAATTCTCACAGCTCTTACCCTGTGACCAGAACCACTAGAGGCCAGTCTAGTGGAACTGTCCTCTTGAGCTCTTTTTTGTAAGGATGGGGCATCAAGCACCTGCTTCCCATGCCTGGGGCCTCTGGTGTCCTTGCCAGGGCCAGGAAAGGAAGGACAACCTGGCAGGATGACATCAGCAGGAAACTTGAGTTTGAATCTCCATTTGACCACAGCACAGCTAGGTGATCTTCGACAATTACATAAACTCTCAGAGACTCCATTTCTTCATTTATAAGATAGAGATAATAATATCTACCTTGGAGGGATTAGACCACATACCAGGTGCCCAGTATTTGCTACCATTATCTTGTATATCAGATACTAATATTTTACTGATAATTTATTTTATTTTATTGAAGGCCTTAATTGAGGCTGTTCTTGCACAGGATGTGATAAGTGGAAATGAACTCAGAAGATGAATTCAGAATCCTCGATGGAAGCATCCAAGTACTTCCTGGATTCTGGTGATTACAGTGCCCTTACCTGCCTCAGTTTTCTCATCTATAAAGTGGGATAACAATCATGCCTGTGTCTTGGAGTTGTTGTGAGTTGTTATGTGTAAAGTGCCTAGAGCAGTGCCTGGCACATGGGAGGCACCGTATGAGGGTTCTCACTGGGAAAGTTGGGGGGCAAGGGGATCCCTACTCTACACAGTCCTTACCAGGTTCCAGGCGTTTTACATGCTTTGTCTGTTTCCTCTTCATCTCATTCCTGACAGATAATTGGTCCTTTGGGTCATATGCCTTTTCTCCAGTGGGGGAGCACACGGTTCCCAGCGAGTTTCCAGGGAGGTATAGGCAGAACCTCTCTGTTGGCCAGTGAGGACAGGGCTTGAACAGCCAAAAGGAGTCAAATGGATAGAGAAGTTGGCAATCTGCCTTCAGCAGTAAAGTATATGGCTAAACTCGAGATACTCCCATGGACAGCACAGAACAAGGCTTCTCCAGGTCCTGATGGGAGAAGGCCGTGGGAGAACACAAGAGCAAATTGGATCCGACAGAACTGGCATTTGGTAGTAAATCTACCAGGAAGTGAGCTTCCTGAGAGCAGGACCTTAGTTAGTTAATGCTCAATAAACATTTATTGAGCAAAATTCAATAAACATTGACTGAGTAAATGTACTTCATTTCCTCAATTCCATATTTATTGAGTGCCTACCATGTGTAAGTGAATAGTCATCCCTTGCCTCTGTGCTCAAGCTCTATTGCATATAATGGGGTATTTTTGGAATAGAAATAAGAAAACAATTAATTATAGCCTATTTCCTCAGCTTACAACCATGAGACAGTAGAATCAGGCCTTGCTATTTCCTTACTATGTGATTTTCAACAACTGGCTTAACCTTTCCAAGCCTTAGTATCCTGATCTGTGAAATGTACGTAGTCATCACTACCATGTAGGAGTGTGTTCTGAAGGTTAAATGCCTAGAAAACACTATGAACCTGTGTGTGAGTTTCTTTCCCTTCATCTGGATGAGATACCTAACTTCTCTAAATTCACGCTTTCATGGGGGTGACTCTCTCTGCTCTGTCTACCTCACAGTGGTTTTGCACTTTCAATGACACATGTGGAAACTTTTTGCAAACCATTTTGTGCTATAGGGACTGAGCACCTCTTGTGAGCTAAGTACTTTGCTCACCACTTTATATATACTATTCTGGTAATTAAAGTCAAGCTGACTGGGTTTGAATTTAGCCTCAGTCACTTCCTTAGCTATGTTACCCACTGCATATTACTCTTCTGTGTTTAAATTCTTTATCTGTTAGTGGGAATACTAATAGTATTCCCAGGAGTATTGTCAGAATTAGGTGAGATAATGTAACATATAAAACAAGCCTAATATGGTGCCTGGCACATAGTGAGTTCTCCATAAAGGTTAGCTGTTGTTAGTGGCTATTCCTATAACTCTTAGTTTCTAGATGAGGAAACTGGGGCAAGGTGAATCACTTATCCAAGGTAGCAGTCAAGGATGTGAAGCCTAAGTTCTTCCTGCTCTGCCATGCTGCTTCTACCTCACATTCCTATGAGCCTTTCCTGTACCTTCTGGAACTCCCGGCTGCTTGGTCATCCTCCTCTTCTAAAAGGACATATGGGTTGACGCTGAGCCCAGCCCACTGACAGAGGGTATAAGCCAGGAAAGGCCTCCTACAACCTTGCTCACTGTTTTTACTCTCATGCCAACAGACTTTGGGAGTGTGGAAAAGCACACAATATGTGTTAGCTTTATTCCAATGAGAGTAACTTTATTCCAAGGAGAGGATATCTACTATCCTCCCTTCCTCCCTCCCTTCCTAACATTAGTCCTCCCTCCATGTCTTCTGCCCTTTAATGCAGTCATTTAATCATCTAGCCAGCCAATTATCTACCCAACCCCAGATTTCTTATGGTGGCACTTATGTCAGTCCCCATTTCTGAGCCAAAAGAGGAGGAAGGCTAGCAGCTCCATAGCCAGAGGTTCTAGGTGCTCCACAAGCAGATCCCTTCCTATCAGGGCCACACAAACAGCACTGCTTCTCCGGAGCACACTCCAACCTCATCTCGTTACTTAAAAGTTAGGGGAGGGGAGGGGCGTGGATGCCACTCATCAGTGGAGTGCTGCAGTGACCTCAAGTCACAAGAGCTACTGCATAACAGGGCTGAGCATCCATGTCTGCCTAGAGCATCAACAAATGAAACACGATGTAGATGCTCGGGGAGACCCAGAGTGTCTCACGTACGTGGCCTAAACCAGGCAATAGCATGGTGGACTGTGTTTCTAGGAGTCGACATGCCCTTCCCCTTCCTCAATGTGTCCATGCCCTTTCCTCATTCTTCAGCCAAGCAATCAGACAGCCCACTCCGGTTAAAGTTGGGCTGTTTGATTACCTGGCTGAAGGAGAATGAGGAAAGGGCATAGACAGGCGTGTGACATGCAGCTTTGGTTGCTGGCCCCACGAGCTTGTGCTCCCAAGGGGCTGGCAGGCAGAAGGGGTTTGGTGGTGCTTTGGCATTCCCCTGACAGCGAGCTCTGAAGTTGGCCCCTCTGAGGTGAGTGGCTTTGGGAACACAGGACAACGTACTGTTGGCCCAGGCGCCAGAGCTCTCACAGAGGACCCAGGGGCAGTAACAGTGCTCAGTGCAGGGTATGGACTAAGCACGGGCTCTGGGGTCAGGCTGCCCGGGCCCAGATCCTGGGCCTGCCACTTATGAGCCATGTGACCTTGGAGGAAGGTAGTTAATTTCTCTATACCTCAGTTTCCTCAGCTATATAATGGGAATGATAATACCTACCATAAGGCTAATTATAGGTTAAATGAGTTAATACGGTAGACAAGTACCTGGCACAGGGTTAGCTATTATTATTAAGTGGCTTTGTGTACAATGGAGGTAGGGGAGCAGGGGGAGGTGGTAGCTGGGGTGCTAGAACTGGTGATATGAAGAGGTGAAGTCTGCTTATGAATTCACACTGACCTGCCTCTGGGGGCTTCTAAAACCCTTTGGAGGAGGATGGGAATTGTTCAGGTGGAAGCGAGAGCCAATGAAAACTGGGCTCTTTCAGTTAACATTAGCTTCTTTGTGCCCGGATGCTGCACTGTTGGGGTGAGTCAGCTTCCTACTGCGGCTGCTGGTCACAGTCCAGGAAATCATCCAGGCCTAGGTAAGATTGCATCTGGAGCCTGGGGCCAGGTCTGGGACCCTACAGTGAGGGGGAGATGGGCTGGTATGTGTCCTGAGCGGAGGTTAGGAAGGCTTTGAACACTGTCATGGGAGCAAAGACTGAAGAAACTAGAGAAAAAGAGACTCTGGGAAGACTTAGAACTGCCTTCCTGCATCTGTAGGATTTCACCCCACTATAGGTTGTATGGAGGGCAGAACCAAGGGAGAGTCTTGAGGGAGGCAGATTCCAGCTTGACCAGGACAGAGCTGGCCAACCAGTGCACAGGCTTCCTTGGGAGGTGGTGAGCTTTTCATTATAGAAATATTCCTACAGATTCCTACACCAGGCCCAGTGGCACATGCCTGTAATCCCAGCACTTTGGGAGGCCGAGGTGGGCAGATCACTTTAGGCCAGGAGTTCGGGACCAGCCTGGCCAACATGGCGAAACCCTATCTCTACTAAAAATACACAAATTAGCCAGGCATAGTGGTGCAGGCCTGTAGTCCTGGTTACTCGGGAGGCTGAGGCATGAGAATCATTTGAACCTGGGAGACGGAGGTTGCAGTGAGCCGAGATCACACCACTGCACTCCAGCCTGGGTAACAGAGCAAGACTCCATCTCAAAAATAAAAAGATATATTCCTACAGATCCCTGAGACCTACCTCAAGAGATTCCAATTCAGTAGGTCTTGGATGGCTGAGGAATGTGGTGTTCAAAAAATTCCCAGGGTGACTGAGTGGGGTTCACATTATAGAGAGCTTTGCCTGCCTGGGCAGAGCTTAGATGTGACCTGGGATTCTTCTAGCACTGGCAGTCTGTCATTCTGTGGTCCCCCAAGGTCCCACGCTTGTGTCCTGACAGCGTCTATTCCTGCTAGAACCCCTTGGCTACAAACTCTTCCCTTTGAGTCTCTCCCTGTTCAAGGGCCAGTGCAGAAAACCCCACTCAGGACATAGCCTTGCGGAGTACATTGTTGTGGGGCTTTTTTTTGTGTGGTATTTGATTGCAGCTTCTGATTAAGGACTGAAGGGTATGTCTGTCTGTGCATGCATGTGTATCTGCGCATGTGTCTGTGTGTGTGTATGTGTGTGTGCGTGCAGAAAGAGAAACAGGATCTAGTCCTACAGATTTTGTGTTTGTGTGTGAGAAGGCCTCGGCTAGTGCTCATGCCAGTGATGGGAAATAGGGGCTGGGACCTAAGGAATCACAACTAGGGCTGGACCCCGGGGAGCTGTAAACTTAGAGGGATGCTCTGTTCTTTGCCTGCTTCACAGACTGGGAATTCGGGCAGGATTGGGACTTCCAGCCGAGTCATCCTGGCCAACCCCGCTTCCTTGGCTGCCTGGCCTCAGATGCTCCCAGGGACTCAGGTTCCAACCCCCTGAAGGCTCCAGGCCAGCTCTTGAGGCCTGACCCTCCCGAGGCCATGACTACCTGCAAAACCCAATGTGGGTTGTCTGGTGGGTGCAATAGTGGGAGAAGCACTTTACCCACCATGCCTGGTTGCCTTCTGAAAAGCTTTGAAATGCCCAGGGCAAGGCAGTAAGGGAAGAGGGCAAAAGAAAGTTGAGTTTGATGTGGACTTTGGTTGGGGAGTCTAAACTGCCCCAGCTTCATAGTCCCTCAGGCTATAGAAGGCACTTGAGGGCTGGGCTGAACAGGCAGAGTCCAGGAGGCAGCAACTAACCCTTGTACTGGGTAACACATAAGAAACCAGCAGCACGGCAAAGTTGACAGACTTGGTCTCAAAGTTTCTTGGCCAAGACAAGGTCTGTTGACCAGAACGTATAGGAGATAGGATTGAAGCCCAGCTTGGTATGACTGCACAGTTTATATTCTTTTTTTTTTTTTTTTTTTGAGGCGGAGTCTCGCTCTGTCGCCCGGATTGGAGTGCAGTGGCCGGATCTCAGCTCACTGCAAGCTCCCTCTCCCGGGTTCACGCCATTCTCCTGCCTCAGCCTCCCGAGTAGCTGGGACTATAGGTGCCCGCCACCTCGCCCGGCTATTTTTTGTATTTTTAGTAGAGACGGGGTTTCACCGTGTTAGCCAGGATGGTCTCGATCTCCTGACCTCGTGATCCACCCGTCTCGGCCTCCCAAAGTGCTGGGATTACAGGCTTAAGCCACCGCGCCCGGCCCAGTTTATATTCTTAAATCCTGTGCTATGTGTCCTCCCTGATAGGACCTGGGCCTCCCGGCTCCCGGCTCCCCTGAATTCCTACTGGCCTTCCTAACCATCATGGTTTCAAAACGCTCATAGGTACAGCGCCGTTAGGTTGGCATGATGAATTTCTAGAGGTTGCCACAATGTGGGGAGGGTTCCATGAGCCTGCCTGCCACGAAGGTGAGAGTAAGGGATACCTGATTGGCTAGTGGGAGCTCCAAATTCCAGTTCCCCACAAGTTCAGTCTCCCTGTGACCCTGAGCCAGAACCAGACTCTTATTAAATAATACATGGTCTCTGAAGGCCCTTCAAGTGCCATGATTCTCTCTGCGCTCATGGGAAATCAAGACTATAGAGAGAATGTTTGCAGGTACTGATAGCTTCTGCATTACTGGGGCCCAGCAGAAGGACCCATGAGGGAAGAATGCATGAGGGAACATTACTTTTACAAATGGGTAGATTCTTAGTGAATATTCTCAAGTTAAGATTACATTTGTTTTCTTACACATTACAACTCTGGGAACTTAAATAACAAACACTTAAAAAAATGGCCCTTTGGATCTCCATATCCCAAACCCATTGGATCAAGATGTTGTAGAACTTGGCAGTCTTGTGGGTGGGGAGATGCCCTTCCCTTGAATGTCTAAGTGACAGGTGTTTATGTTGTCTGTTTTGTGTTTCCTGAGGATATACTTTGAAAGAACTTTTAATTATAAAGCTTTGTAACCAGGAAGAACTTAACTCAATATAAAAGCCTGTCTTCACCGACAGCAGAGGTGCATCTTTGCTGGTCTTTCATTATCTTATATTTTAGGAATGCTTTTATTCTTGGGGCAGCTGTTTGGGGGAGTTGCCCAGGATGTAGGAGCTAGATTTTGCCTGAGAATCTGATTCAAGGGCACTACCATTGTTAGTGAAGTAGAAGGGGCCCGGGATGGCCATTTTCAGAGGAGTCCAGGGTGAGGAGATAAGGATACTAAGGAGATAGAGGCCAAGAAAGTCACGGCCTGAGGGTCTGGAAGCAGTCGCCTTTGAACACAGTTGTGAGTGTCTTGTCTCCTTTCCTTAATCCCCAAGCTTTTGGAACTTGGCACCCTCCAGCAGCAGGACCCACTATTTCCCAGAATGGGGGCCTGGACTTGATAAAACCCTGGGCTGGGCTGCCTGAGGCTGAAGGGCTAGGAGGTTGGCCCACTGTCACTTAGACATTCAAGGGAAGGAAAATCCCCTCACCCCTAAGGCTGCCAAGTTCTGCAACATCTTAATCCCATGAGTTTGGGATATGGAGCTACAAGGGGCCATTCTTTTGTAAGTATTTACTATCTAAGTTCCCAGAGTCATAATGTGTCAGAAAACAAATGCCATTATAACGTGAAAAGATTCACTAAGAATCTGCCCATTTGTAAAAATAATGCTCCACTTACAGATTCTTCCCTCACTGAACAAGTGTCTATCCCACTGGCTCAGTCAGTTTGGACGACTGTTTGATATTACAGGACAATACCGTTTCAATGTAAATCAACTGCAAAGTTCATGAAGTCAAAGAAGACAGTGATGGAGAATTTCACATGCAAGGTCTTTGACCAAGGAGATCAGATAGAGCTTATCAATTAAGTGAAGAAAATACAATGAGGATGATGCTCAAATAGGTTCTTCAAAAGGGAATAATTTGAATATTGAGGGATTGAAAGAGATCCTTAGGAAAATGGATGAAGCCCTTAAGTATTATATTAAACAGACAGAGTCTCTTAATTAGGTGCTGTAAAGTAAAATGTGAAGAGTGTGTTACTATGTGAACAGATCATTTTGCTGGTATAATAAATAAATATACCCACACCAAAATCAACATTTTATTCCTTCTTCAATCTGAAAATTAGTACATAACCTATATTTCGTAATCTGTATAGCTAAAAATAGCTTGTTTTGAATGCCTCATTTGTACAATAAAAATCTCAATGTCCCTTTAAATTAACTTGCTTTCATCATTTCCTTTCTATTATAAAATTTCACTGAAAACCTTTTTTGCTATTTACTATACAATTTTGATCTCCATTTCAAGTGGATTCACTTTAAGTGGCCTTTTCTCATGCCCACTCCCCTGACATAAGAGGTTCTCAGTGCTAATGGTTCTCATCTAAGTCTTTCCCCAGTTTCAGAGGGAGCCTGCATGGTTTATGGTTTGACTTCTGAGGCCTCAGGCAGACACAGCCTAGATGGTTGGTTCTATATCCAGAATATTTGCGGCCTCAGTCAATTCAAATCAATTCAGAGTAATTGATTCCTCAGTATGGAAGCCACATACCTTCTCCAGGTACCCACTGCAACCTACATGAGCTGTCAGCAAACCCTCTGGCCAGCCTAAGAGCTGTGGCCTCAGCCCAGGGTGCTTGGCTTGGCCCCCAGACAGGCTAGCTGAGGGCAGAGAGGGGGCACTTACTTGGCCGGCAGGGCTCTGGGCTGCCTGTGGCTCTCCGGGGGGCTCCTCATCCTCAGGAATGTGGGGCATGGCAGCCTCCTGCTGGGAGTGGCCACGTGTGCCCGGAACCTCCGCTGTGTCAGCCCCAAAGATGCTCCAAGAGGCCTGGGCTCCACAGGCTGGGGAGACGCCAAAAGGACAAGTCAAATCCATTCCCATCCCTGTCCCAAGCTGGGTTCCATTTCCCGGAGCCACAAGCCACAGTGAGAGCCGGCTTGAGTTTGCATCAACACCGGAGGTCAAACCAGGCTAGGCGAGGGCATTTGGAATTTCATTTCCTCCGGCTCTCTGGCTTTGTTTACAAAGTCAGAGGTGACCTTAGAGATTTTGCATCTAATTTGGTCTTTACAGTAAACACAGCTATCCCAGAAGGGAGAAAAGTGCTTCAAACTCCTCAAAGCTGTAGCTAAAGGAAGATACTCCATTGAGATCAGATTGGCAGTTGTTTACCACTTACTGAGCACCTACTGGGTGCCGGGCCTTGTCCTAGGAGCATCACCATGATCTAATTGAATCCTCAAGATGACCTCTGATGTAGGCATTAATATTCCCATTTTACAAATGAGAGAACTGCCGCAGAGAGTGAAAGTCACTTGCCCCAAATCATACAGAGAACCAATAATTTGAAGCCAGATCTTCCTGATTTTGAGGCTGGGGCTCTTTCTGCTGTACCACACAGTGTTCCTCAGCCATGTGCATGGGGAGTAAGGGGTGCTGTTTCCTAACTTCTTCCCTGACACCTCCCCTCATGCTCTTCTTACCCTCAGCACACTCTCTCTCATTTGAGTTCGGCCCTCACAGGGCCTACACCAGCCCTGCTAAAACGTGGAGGCTCAGGCAGGGTGAATTCCGTGTGCCCTGTGCCCACCCCCAGCAACCTTAGATTGACTCTCAGAAGCCAGGCTATCCCCTCCCCATGGTGCAGCAGCCTGGGGCCACTGGGGTCCCAATGCTGATTGGGACTGCAATCAGCATAATCTCATCCACCTCCTACAGTGACTGGCTCAGGGACAGACAGTGGACCCAGCCTACATCCATGAGCTTCCAGTAGTGTTCTAGGACCAGATGTTTTCTCCTGCTCTGAGTGGTGGAGTGTGAAGATTTGAGGCCTGGTGCTACGGACACCATTTTGCTTCCATGAGGAAAGCGAGACAGAATCTAAATGACACACACAGAGGAGGGCAGAGCTAAGGCACCTGCAGAGAAACAGAACTGGAGCCCTGATTAAAGTGTGCCTGAAGCCCGAACACTTTCTGGGCTAGCCAGTTACATGAACAATTAAGCCTCTTGGTGTTGAAATCACTTTGTGTTGGGTTTTTGTTACTTGTAACTGAAAACATACTCCACTACTCTTTCATGCTTCTTGTCTGTCAAGATGCCTAGGAATATGATCCTACCAACAAACGTGAGCCAATGGGTCTAGCTCCTCTGCTTCCTCTTAGAAGAGGAGACTAGCAATGCTAGTTTTCCATAGGAAAAGGCAGGATAGCAATGTAGAAAGAATACAGGCTTTGGAACCAGATATCTGGGTGTGAGTCCTCACTCTGCCACTCACTGGCTATATGACCTTGGAAAGTTGGCTTCATCTCTGAGTCCCGCTTTTCTTGTCGAAACAGAGATAAGAATGCCTCCTGAGCAGGATGCTCCAAGGATGA